>NW_026943821.1:21170290-21477790 GCF_035594765.1 Anolis carolinensis | reverse complement strand
CAGGGTGGCTCACAAGAGGTCAAGGCCAACAACATGCAATAAAATACAACAGTATAAAATACAACAATATAAAGTAAGGTAAAGGTAAAGGTTTTCCCCTGACGTTAAGTCCAGTCATGTCTGACTCTGGGGGTTGGTGCTCATCTCCATTTCTAAGCCAAAGAGCCGGCGTTGTCCGTAGACACCTCCAAGGTCATGTGGCCGGCATGGCTGCATTTTATTTATTTATTTTTATTTACAGTATTTATATTCTGCCCTTCTCACCCCGAAGGGGACTCAGGGTGGATCACATTACACATATAAGGCAAACATTCAATGCCTTTAACATAGAACAAAGACAAGACAAACATAGGCTCCGAGCTGGCCTCGAACTCATGACCTCTTGGTCAGAGTAACTTGTTGCAGCTGGCTGGCTGCTCACCAGCCTGCGCCACAGCCCGGGCCCACGCCCGTGCATGGAGCGCCGTTATCCTCCCGCCGGAGCGGTACCTATTGATCTACTCATATTGCCATGTTTTCGAACTGCTAGGTTGGCAGAAGCTGGAGCAACAGCGGGCACTCACTCCGCTCCCGGGATTTGAACTTGGGACCTTTCGGTCTGCAAGTTCAGAAGCTCAGCGCTTTAACACACTTTGCCACCAAGGCTCAATATAAAATACATCAATATAAAGTACATCACAATCACAGTAAACCAACAACACAGTTTCAGCAGAATAAAAAGCATGGCCATTAAAAGAGGTGACATGGCGCTTCAGTCCATAGTCTTGGTGGAGGAGTAATTTCAATCGTGCAGCGAATTAAAAGAGCTAAGCATGACTTTCTGTGATAAGTAATAAAAGACTGAAATGGCACAGCTTTGTCTTCTCTTCCCATTTTTGCTTGAGAGCAAGCTACGTTTGCATTTGGAACCCAATTTGCAGCAACTGAAATAAGCTGAGGACAAAGGAGGAGGAAGAGAGAGAGAGACTGGGACATTTTAAAACAGCTAAAGAAGTGGGATGGCAGGATGATTTTGAAAGACTTGTATGAGCAGAAAAAATTCCAGATGGTGAGAGCTGTTCAATAGTAGAACACACTCTTGCTTGGGGTCTTTGGAGGTTTTTCAGAGGCTGGATGGCCATCTGTTATTGGGGTGGTCATTGGGAATTCCTGCCTAGCAGAAGAGGCATAGAATGGATGGCCTTTGGGGATCCCTTCCAACCGTAGTAGTATATAAACTACCTGGAAATGGGGTGATCTCTCCTTCTCTGGAGGCTTTTCAGCAGAGGCTAGATGGCCATCTTAATCAGGAAGACTTGGATTACAGTTTCCTGCTTAGCAAAAAGGGGCTGGACTAGATGATCTTGAGGATCTCTTTCAGCTGTGGATGGATGAGTAACTCTGGGTGGGCAATGGAAGCTGGGCAGCTCCCAAATTTACCTCTATAGCTAAAAAATGACTGGGTAAACAGTGCCATTCAGGAGCTCCTGACTTTTCTGTACCCAGAGATACAAAATACTGCCTTATGCAACATCACAGGATGCCAACAATAAGCTACTTAGATGATTCCAGATTCCATAGTACTGAGTCCTAGCAGTTAAAGTAGTGCAAAACTGCACTCATTCTACAGTGTAGATGCACCCTAAATGCTCAAGTGAAATTGTCAGCTAATGCTAGAAGTTTGGAGCTTGAAGGAAAATGTACTGGGGTGGGAAGAATACTTTTTGGAAGGACTATGACCTCATGTTACTCCCTCGAGCCCATCTACACTAGAGAATTAATGCAGTTTGATGCCACTTTAACTGCCGTGGCTCAATGCTATGAAACCGTGAGAGTTGTAGTTTGGTGAAGTACAATATAAGTAGATATTGGTAAAGACTTTATAAAATGAAAACTCCAGGGAGTCTATAGCAGGGGTCCCCAAACTAAGGCCTGGGGGCCGGATGTGGCCCATCTAAGCCATTTATCCAGCCCCCACGGCACAAAGGCAGAAGGCGGTTGGACTAAATGACCCAAGGGGTCTCTTCTTCTCTTCCAACCCTTATTATTATTATTGTTGTTGTTATTATTATTATTATTAACAACATTGAGGCCAGGTGGTCATCTGTCAGGGGTGCTTTGCTTGTGCTTTTGGTGCACAAAGGCAGAAGGGGGTTGGACTAAATGGCCCTAGGGATCTCTTCCAACCTTCTTTATTATTATTATTATTATTATTATTATTATTATTATTATTATTATTATTATTATTAACATTGAGGCTGGGTGGCCATCTGTCAGGGGTGCTTTGCTTGTGCTTTTGGTGCACAAAGGCAGAAGGGGGTTGGACTAAATGGCTCTAGGGGTCTCTTCCAACCCTCTTTATTATTATTATTATTATTATTATTATTATTATTATTATTATTATTATTATTTATTGCTCGGTGGCCAACTATAGTCCGGCCCTCCAATGGTCCAAAGGATCGTGAACTGGCCCCCTGTTTAAAAAGTTTGGGGACCCCTGGTCTATAGCATTGAGCCATAGCAGTTCAAGTGGTCTCAAACTGCATTAATTCTCCAGTATAGACACACTTTTGGTCTAGGTGGCTCGAGGAAAGGAGCCACCCATCCAAGCAACCCCTCCCAACCCCGCTAAAAATAAAGACATAGAGTCTCACTAGCGAATCTGCCTCGAGGGGACGTGTCTTCTTAGAGGAACTTGCAAAACACCATCTGATGATGGATTATTTATCTCATCCTTTTTTAATCCCACGTGATTGATGTGTCAGATTAAATAGAAGGCGGTGGAGGAGGAGATTTTTTTCCTTCTCCAACCAAGCCGTAGATAAATAAAGATGGGGCCCGTGGCGCATGCATCATAATTTCCTCGCAGGTGTGTGTACCGAAAGCGTGCCCTAAATTCCCTTCCAACGAGTGCCTTGTTTTTCTTTAACTGACCTGCTTTAAAACAGGCTGATAGAGCGAGACCTTGCCTCGAAAACCCCACCGTTTCCTAAGTAGCAGCGCTTTCTCCTGTTAGCCTCCTTAACCGGGATTTATGGCTCGTCAAATACATCTGGAGGTATTTATGGAAAGGTGTGAGAGATGACATGACAAAGCCCCTGCCTTTCCTCTTCGCCGTCTTCCTGAGCTTTCTGGTAGCATCGAAGAGAACCAGAAACACATTCTTAAATATAAGTGAATTAAGAGACATGCGAATGCTCCTTTCTGGGCCATGGCTTCTGAGAGACAGTCTTAGATTTCCTCTTCTAAGAGTAATCAAAAGCAACTTAGAGGAGATTCAAACTTCTTACTTACTGGGATATTTATAAAAATGTAACTTTGCTCTATGCTGTGTGAACCTGAGGCTCCAAATTCACCTTCCAGGAAGAATATCTCTTGTCTTGACTGTTGGAGCAGCTTCCAAAGCACATGTGGAAACAGAGTCAGAGGTGGATGAGGTTTCGGTTTCCTTAGAATCATGCAATCCTAGTTGGAAGATAGGAGCCTCTGGTGGCGCAGTGGATTAAACCCTTGTGCCGGCAGGACTGATGACTTGAAAGTTGGGTTGCTGACCTGAAGGTGGCTGGTTCGAATCCAACCAGGGGAGAGCGCGAATGAGCTCCCTCTGTCAGCTACCGCTCCCCATGCAGGGGACATGAGAGAAGGATGGTAAAATAATAATAATAATAATAATAATAATAATAATAATAATAATAATAATAATAATGGGATCTGCGCGCATCATCCGAAAATACATCACACAGTCCTAGACACTTGGGAAGTGTTCGACTTGTGATTTTGTGATATGAAATCCAGCATGTCTATCTTGTTTGCTGTGTCATAATAAAATAATAATAATAATAATCAGCTGATGGCCCAACATGCAGACTGTGCAAGGAAGCTGACGAAACCATTGATCATATCCTCATCTGCTGTAAGAAAATCGTACAGACAGACTACAAACAGAGGCACAACTATGTGGCCCAAATGATTCATTGGAACTTATGCCTCAACTACCACCTCCCAGCAGTAAAGAACTGGTGGAATAACAAGCCTGCAAAAGTATTGGAAAATGAGCACGCAAAGATACTGTGGGACTTCCGAATCCAAACTGACAAAGTTCTGGAACACAACACACCAGACATCACAGTTGTGGAAAGAAAAATGTTTGGATCATTGATGTTGCCATCCCAGGTGACAGTCGCATTGACGAAAAACAACTGGGAAAACTCAGCCACTATCAGGACCTCAAGATTGAACTTCAAAGACTCTGGCAGAAACCAGTGCAGGTGGTCCCGGTGGTGATGGGCACACTGGGTGCTGTGCCAAAAGATCTCATCCGGCATTTGGAAACAATAGACATTGACAAAATCACGATCTGCCAACTGCAAAAGGCCACCCTACTGGGATCTGCACGCATCATCCGAAAATACATCACACAGTCCTAGACACTTAGGAAGTGTTCAACTTGTGATTTTGTGATACGAAATCCAGCATATCTATCTTGTTTGCTGTGTCGTACAACGTCGTTGTGTCAATAATAATAATAATAGTATAATAATCCAAAGTATGGATTGTTGATGTTGCAATCCCAGGTGACAGCAGGATTAAGGAGAAATAAGTGGAAAAGCTGACACAATATGAGGATTTAAAGATCGAACTGCAAAGACTCTGGCACAAGCCAGTCAAGGTGGTCCCTGTCGTGATCGGCACACTGGATGCAGTGCCTAAAAACCTTGGCCTGCACTTAAACACAATTGGCGCTGACAAAATTACCATCTGCCAGCTGCAGAAGGCCACCTTACTGGGATCTGCACACATTATCTGCCAATACATCACACAGTCCTAGACACTTGGGTAGAGTCCAATGTGGGATCCAATACAACAGCCAGCAGAGTGTCTGCTGTGGACTCTTTCTTGTTGTGTTTCTAATAATAATAATAATAATAATAATAATAATAATAATAATAATAATAATAACAACAACAACAACAACAACAACAACAACAACAACAACAACTTTATTTTTAGATAACCTAGGCCTGAGCCATTTAAAACATGAAAATATCCAGGCAATGTCCCCTGGGCAACGTCCTTGCAGCTAATTCTCTCACACCATAAGCAACTTGCCGTTTCTCAAGTTGCTCCTGACACATAAAAAAAAGTTGGAAATACCTCAAAGGTCATCCAGTCAAACCCTATGCCATACAGGGACACCCAATCAAAGCACTCCTGACAGATGGCCATCCAGCTTCTTCTTCAAAACCTCCAGAGGAGGAAACTTAAGGCAGCATATTCCATTGCCAAACAGCCCTTACCATCAAGGAAGTTCTTTCTAATGCTTAGGTGGAATTCCTTTTCCTAGTGTGCCTTAGAAAAAAAGTTCCCCTCCCCTCAATGTGACATCCTTTCAAATATTTAAACATGTCTCTCATGTCATCTCTCAGCCTCCTTTTTTTCCTGACTTAACATCCCCAGCTCCCTAAATTGCTCTTCATAGAGCTTGACTTTAAGACCTTTAATCATTTGGGTGGCCCTTCTCTGGACACTTTCCAACTTGCCAATATCTTTCTCGAATTGTGTTGCCCAAAACTGGACTCAGTCTCATTCCAAGTGAGGTCTGACCAAAGGAGACTAGAGCGGGACTATGACTTCTAAAGAAGTTGAGCTGCAAGGACCGAGTTCTCTTACCTGTCGGAGGTACTACACACAGCTGGCCATGATGTTTCCAAGGATGGGGAGCAAAATGTATCCTTCACGTAGTGGAGGGAACTATCCGCTCTTGGATCTGTCAACCTCCAAACTTTTGGAGATGTTTGGAACTTCTCCTCTTCTTTCTAATGTGTCCGTCTGGGTCCCAAGTGAAGAAAGGAAGAAGAAAGGAGGGAAGGAGGGCAGGGGAGAGCTGGTTCCAAGCTGCCGAGTTAATTTCAATGAAGTCCTTAGAAAGTTTGGAGCATCTCCAAGGAACTGGGTCTTTTTTTTGGGAGACTTTTCTTCTCCCGCCCTCCAGACACGCTTTCTCCGGCTGTCCCTGCTGCTGAGGTGGAGAGATGGAGATCTCTCCCCCTTTCCCTCCAAGCTCGAGGCTGACTTTGTGACAGAGAAGAGCGGTTCCTCCGCCAGGCCCCTGAGCTGGAAGTGAGCAGCTCTCAAACGTGCCGGAATGCCAAGAGAGCTTAATCGAGCCCAGCTGGGACAGGAACAAAAGGCCTGCAGGCTGAGCAAAACCTCATCCAGCTCATCCCCCTGCCTTCTTGTCTAGCGGTTCCTTCCCTCTCTCCCTGAAACTTGGCACAACTTCAGGAGCTTCCCTGGGCCAAGATGTTGCCTCAAACAGGATCCAGCTTCGGGATGTGCAATCCCTACTGCCATCATCATCATCAAAAAAAGGAATTAGACTTATAATGTGTTGGACCAGGGGTCCTCAAACCTTTGAAGTGGAGGGCCGATTCACAGTCCCTGAAATGAAATAGTCCAAAATTAGGATTGTTGTTGTTGTGTGCCTTCAAGTCGTTTCAGACGCAGGTCAACCCTAAGTTTAAAGTTTAGGACAGAGGCCAGGTAGACAATCTCATAAGCATTAGGTAAGCCAAGAGACCTCCAAAGACCATCTAGATCGTCTCATAAGACCATAGGAAAGGAAAGGGCCCCCTAAAGGCCATCTAGACAATCTCATAAAAACATAGATAAGGAAAAGGACCCTCAAAGGCCATCTAGACAGTCTCATAGGACCATAGGTAAGCAAAGTGACCTCCAAAAGCCATCCAGATGGTCTATTAAGGCCGTAGCTAAGCAAAGAGACCTTCAAAGACCATCTAGATGACCTCATCAGGCCATCAGAAGAACATAGATAAGGAAAGGGACCGTCAAAGACCATCTAGACAGTTTCATAAGACCATAGGTAAGGAAAAGGGCCCCCAAAGGCCATCTAGACAATCTCATAAACCATAGGTAAGGAAAAGGACCCTCAAAGGCCATCTAGACAGTCTCATAGGACCATAGGTAAGGAAGGTGACCTCCAAAAGCCATCTAGATGGTCTCATAAGGCCGTAGCTAAGCAAAGAGACCTTCAAAAACCATCTAGATGATCTCATCAGGCCATCAGAAGAACATAGATAAGGAAAGGGACCCTCAAAGGCTCATAAGACCATAGGTAAGGAAAGGGGCTCTCAAAGGCCATCTAGGTGATCTCATAGGCCATCAGAAGACCATAAATAAGGAAAGGGACCCTCAAAGACCATCTAGATGGTTTCATAAGGCCATAGGTAAGGAAAGGGGTCCCCAAAGGACATCTAGACAATCTCATAAATGCAGTTGGACTGGATGGCCCTGGAGGTCTCATCCAACTTGATTATATAAACAAGGAAGTAATATCCAAAATGACAAGCACCAATACATACAGTAGTCATCAAAAGGGGGAGCTGCTGCTTTATCATCCACTGTGACACTGAGTCCTTGATGGAGTACTTCCTCATTCTTCCGCATGCTGCTGGACATTTTTATGGTGTCGTAAATTACTTAAATTAGCCTCCTTGCATAAAGCGGTACCTAAATTTCCTACTCAACAGATTCAACACTCTTTCAGGTTGGTTAGGTCAACAACGAGCTAGGCTATTTAATGGTTGGGCGCTCAATTCGACCCGAGTTGGCTTCGAACTCATAACCTCTTGGTCAATAGTGATTTATTTCAGCTCTCTACTAACCAGCTGCGGCACAGCCTGGCCTTTAACTTATGATTTGGTATGGAGTGTATTAGTTAAGCCTATTTTGAATAGAAATTCTCAAGCCACCAGAAAGTACATTTATTTGGCATCTACCAATACCAATTGGATATTGAGAGTCTACTTCTACCTGCAAATGCGTAAGTCACGAATAGGATGCCAATTTTCCAAGGGTTATATGGACACTAGCTGTGCCCGACCACGCGTTGCTGTGGCATTGTCTGGTGGTGTTGGTGAGAACTTGTTGAGGTAGTGGTGGTATTGAATGTCTGTTGTATGGTTGTCCTTATGTTTAGTATGCATTTGGTTGTTTGTGTACTGTGAAAGTGGTGAGAGTAGAGGGGGTCTATGTCCCTGTGTAGTATTGTATAGTATTTTTACGTTGTCCATGTGTTGTGAATGCTTGGATTGTGTCCTGCTGCATAGTAGAAAGGGTTGGGCTGGATGGCCCTTAGGGGTCTCTCCAAACTCTTGTGCCTGTCGCCTGGGCTGAGTGGGTTGCTAGGAGACCAAGTGGGTGGAACTTAGCCTTGTAACTGGCAGCAATTAGATAAAAACAATTATTCCTCTCCCTCTAATTAGGACTTTATTTTTCTTTTCTTTTTGTTGTATCAACCTAGAGCCGTGGATGATGGGTTGTGTTGTCAAATTTCGAGGTTGGGGGGGACTGTAGTTTTGTTGTTTTGTCCATTGCCCTGATTCCATCACTCTTTTATATATATAGACTAGCTGTGCCCGGCCACGCGTTGCTGTGGCGAAGTATGGTGGTATGGGAAATAAAGTCTTGAGGAATTGGTGGTAGTTAAGGTAAAGGGTAAACGTTTTCCCCTGACATTAAGTCCAGTCATGTCTGACTCTGGGGGTTGGTGCTCATCTCAATTTCTAAGCCGAAGAGCCAGCGTTGTCTGTAGACTCCTCCAAGGTCATGTGGGATGACTGCATGAAGCGGCGTTACCTTCCCGCCGGAGCAGTACCTATTGATGCACTCACATTTGCATGTTCTTGAACTTCTGGGTTGGCAGAAGCTGGTGCTAACAGTGGGGGCTCTCGCCGCTCCCCCAATTCAAACCTGTGGCCTTTCGGTCCAGAAATTCAGCAGCTCAGCGCTTTAACACGCTGCGCCATCAGGGGATATTATTTCCTAAAGGTTGTGAATATACAATATTTCTGATTTAATTTTTGTCTGTTGGAGGCAAGTATGAATGCTGCAATTAGGGAAAATGATTAGGATGTAATTAAATTAATCCAGTTAAAATCAGGTAATCTGTGGAAGAAGCCTAAGTGAAGCCTAAATCTGCCTGTCCCCTAACTGAACCCTGGCTGTCCCTTGGCTGAGTTGGTTGCTAGGAGACCAAGTGGGCAGAGATTAGCCCTCTAAACTGGCAGCAATTGGATAAAAACAATTATTGCTCTCCCTCTAATTAGGACTTTATTTTTCTTTTCTTTTTGTTGTATCAACCTAGAGGCGTGGATGATGGGTTGTGTTGCCAAATTTCGAGGTTGGGGGGCCTGTAGTTTTGTTGTTTTGTGGGTCGCCGTGATGCCATCACTCATTTATATATATAGATATGTCACAAATGGGATTTCAACCAAGGGATGAACCTGGAATTTTACGATGCCCATGGACTTGTCATTGACCACCCAATGAGATAGGAGTTGAACTAGGAATTAATTTCTTTGCCTGTTCTCGGAACGCCTCCGCAGCACAAGATCTCCTCTTACATAATCCCCGAAAGCCTTCCACTTCCCTCCCTTCCTTCTGGCTGGGATCCCCGGCAAGCGCATTGGCGCATGCAGGCCACAGCTGTCTGTGTGACCACATGTGGCATTTGAAAAAGGAGGAGGAGGCAGGCTCATTACAAAGGACAACGCATTAATCTCGAACACATTTTGGGCAGGAAATGTGGGAGAAGGAAGCCGAGGAGAAGCCATAACCCACAGTTTGGAATGCAAAGCACAACGATGGAGAGGAGGGCGCAGGAGATTTCAGTATCATCTTTCCTCTTGTGAGTCCCCTTTAGACCCATAGCAAGTCTGGATATATGACACTTTTCCTGATGTGACAAGAACAGGCTCACCTTTTAATATGTCCCTGTTTCTCTGGATACATCTACACTGTAGAATTAACACAGTTTAACTCCACTTGAAATGCTTCAATTCAATGTTATGGAATTATGGAATTTGTTAGTAAAGGTAAAGTTTTCCCCCTGACATTAACTCTAGCTGTGTCCAATTTTGGTGGTTGGTGCTCATCTCCATTTCTAAGCCGAAGAGCCAGCGTTGTCCATAGACACCTCCAAGGTCTTGTGGCTGGCATGAAGTGCTGTTCCCTTCCCGCCGGAATGGTACCTATTGATCTGCTCACATTTGCAAGTTTTCGAACTGCTAAGTTGGCAGAAGCTGGGGCTAACAGCGGGAGCTCACCCTGCTCCCCAGATTCGAACTGCCCACTTCAACCTATTTCCTCAATGGCTATAAACTGACTTCAAAGTGCAAAAGCCACCCTGCATCCTAAATGAATTCAGTACAGAAAATAGGAGATATGGGGAGTCTAGTACTTTCCAGTAGGTTTGGCCAAAAGCAAACTGCTGCTTTTGTGTTTTTGCTTACTGTATATACTTGAGTATAAGCCTAGTTTTTCAGCCCTCTTTTTAAGACTGAAAAAGCCCCCCTTGGCTTATACTCGGGGGAGGATCCTGGTTGGCTTATATATGGCTCAGCTTATACTTGGGAATATATGGTATATTTATTATTTTTCTCTATTATTATTGGTATTATTACATTTATTATTTTTCTTTATTATTGTTGCTACTATTACATTTATTTTACTCTATTATTATTATTACATTTATTATTTCACTCTGATATTATTATTATTATTATTATTGCATTTATTATTTTACTCTATATATTATTACATGTCTTATTTTCCTATATTTATTATTATTATTACTATTACATGTATTATTTTACTCTATTATTATTAAAAGGATACATAAGAACATTTTCATTGAAGAAGATGAGAATAGTGATTTGATCAGAGTTGGACAGTCTTATCTTAAATTTGAGCTTTATGTAAATATTCAAAAACATTTAACCTACTGATGCCCAAATTAATGTAATTTTATTGGTATCTATTTTTATTTCTGAAATTTACCACCCTCGATTTATACTAGAGTCAATGTTTTCCCAGGTTTTTTTTGTAGTAAAATTAGGTGTCTCGGCTTATATTCAGGTCGGCTTATACTTGAGTATATACGGTATACTATCTTGACCACATTTGGATGATGCTTGGATAGTGATACACTTGTCTCTGGTGTAACGTTGGAGAGCATAAAGTAATGAATGGTAAGGAAAGAGTTGCAAATAAATAAGAAAGGCAGAAGGAATATATCTTTGCACTCACACATAGGAAATATTCAGGGCTTCCTGTTATGTACCTTGCAAAAAAACAAAACAAAAACCCTGACCCTGCTATTGTAAATCCACTAGCATGAAAATCTGGAACACATGCTCTATACACGGCCGAACAGAGAGGAGCTGACCTGCTGAGACACAGAAGCGAAAATGGCATTTTGCTTGTATATCACTTTCCATGACCCAGAAAACTGTCCGGTCCCTTTTTTCGAAGCTCACTGACTTAGAGCAGTAGGACATCCCTGTATTAGGAACCCTGGGGTCAAATTGAGACGGTGCTCAAATCTCATCTAGAAAATTATCTTTATTATATATAATTTTTCCTAAAAAAAATGCTGCCCTTTCCTTTGGAAAGAGAACACCACCTTGAACTTGTTAGAGTTCAACAACAAGTCGAGGAAGAAATATCCTTAAAGATATTTTAAGGATATAAAAATAAGGATATTTTTAAAGAAATATCCTTGAAAGATGTGAGAAATTACAGGCGGTAAAGAAAGCTGACCGGAAGGAAACCAACTCCTTTGAAATATAACTCGAGAGGAGAATTCTGCAGATACAAAAATAATGTATGGATAACTCAAGTCTGGACTCAAACTTCAACTGAGGCTTATCAACACTGCTATATAAAATCCAGATTATTTTATTTGAACTGTAAATAAATAAAAATGCCTCTGTGTCTGTCTAAAACTGAATGTTGTTTGTCTGTTGGCATTGAATGTTTGCCATATATGTGTTCATTGTAATCTGCCCTGAGTCCCCTTCGGGGTGAGAAGGGCGGAATATAAATACTGTAAATAATAATAAATAATAATAATAACTGTATTATTATATGGCAGTGTAGACTTATATAAGGTAAAGGTAAAGGTTTTCCCTGACATTAAGTCCAGTCATGTCTGACTCTGGGGGTTGGTGCTCATCTCCATTTCTAAGTCGAAGAGCCAGCGTTGTCCGTAGACACCTCCAAGGTCATGTGGCCAGCATGACTGCATGGAGCGCCATTACCTTCCCCCAGGAGCAGTACCTATTGATCTATTCACATTTGCATGTTTTCGAACTGCTAGGTTGGCAGAAGCTGGAGCTAACAGCGGGTGCTCACTCTGCTCCCAGGATTTGAACCTGGGACCTTTTGGTCTGCAAGTTCAGCAGCTCAGTGCTTTAACACACTTTGCCACCGGGGCTCCGTAGATGCATATAAACCACTGCAAATCAGATAATCTGGATTATATGACAGTATAGATTCAACCTGAAGCTGTCTTACTTTGGACATGTCACGAGAATGCAGAACTCAACAGAAAATAATTCTTGGAAAGGTGGAAAGTAATACAAAAAGTGAAATGTAGTGCTGGAGGACAGTTCTGCAGATACAAAAATATAGAGTCTCACTAATCCAATATAAACGAGCCGGCAGAAGCTTGGATAAGCGAATATCTTGGATAATAAGGAGAGATTAAGGAAAAG
Source organism: Anolis carolinensis (assembly GCF_035594765.1). Lineage (NCBI taxonomy): Eukaryota > Metazoa > Chordata > Lepidosauria > Squamata > Anolidae > Anolis > Anolis carolinensis. The sequence goes on along the minus strand of NW_026943821.1, from coordinate 21,465,233 downwards.
CCTATTAAACATCAAATTAGGTTATGATTTTACAAATTAAGCACCAAAACATCATGTTATACAACAAATTTGACAGAAAAAGTAGTTCAACATGCAGTAATGTTATGTTGTAATTACTGTATTTAGGAATTTAACACCAAAATATTATGATATATTGAAAACATTGACTACAAAAATGGCTTGGATAATCCAGAGGCATGGATAAGCGAGGCTTGAATAATAATAAAGGTAAAGGTAAAGGTTTTCCCCTGACTTAATGTCCAGTTGTGACCGACTCTGAGGGTTGGTGCCCATCTCCATTTCTAAGCCGAAGAGCCGGCATTGTCCGTAGATACCTCCAAGGTCATGTGGCCACTGGCATGACTGCATGGAGTGCCGTTACCTTCCCGCCGGAGTGGTACCTATTGATCTACTCACATTTGCATGTTTTCAAACTGCTAGGTTGGCAGAAAATAATAAGAATAATGAATAAATAAAGCTGTAGGCCGCTTTGGGTCTAGGTCCTGAAAGGAAATCATGCCGATGATGATGATGATGATGATGATGATGATGATGATGGTGATGATGATGCAAGTCTTTGACTGGAGACCTTACAAACAAGCTCTTTCTCTTCTCCTTCCCCCCTTCTCTGTTCCCATCCTCCCTTCTACTCTTATGACTGCCTCAGACTTTCCATAAGGAGAGAACGGCTGCTAATTTCTTCCGGCTCCAGAAGCAGCGGAGAGAAACCAAACCGCAGACTTAAGCCTTGGAAAGCAAAGCATACAACAAGGCACTTGGCCAAGGCCGCTCAAATGGAGAGCTGGAGGCCACCTCATCATCCCTCCCTCCCACAAGAGGGAAACTGAGGCAGAGCTTGCAACGTCCCAAGTCCCCTCTCGGTATAAGATGCTTTCTCCGAGCGCCTTCCTCACCTCTTCACCCTCTTATCGTGTGCCTCTTTGCCGCTTCTCCCCGCAACAGCATGTCCTCCATTGATTGAAAAGCCAAGAGGGCAATTAAGGGAAAAGAGCCTCCTTGGGAAACGCAATTATCCTACAAGAGTTTATGAACAGCTCGACACATATTTTAGCAGCCGCCGACTGCGCGAGAGTGCCCCGAGTGCTACCACACTTATCTTTACCTGCATGCAGGTTGGCGAGGAATGAGATGCTCCCATTCAACGCTCCGAATCCCATTTGCCGCTTATTTGTTGGTTCATGCAGGGAAACGGGAATCGAAGACTGGATGCAGCCTCTGAACACCAATTTTGTGGACTCTGAATCGACCCATCGATTATTCTTTTTTCAAATAAAGGTTTTTGGGAAACTCTGCACATTGATTTTCATGTCAGTTTTCCATCCTAAACACGAGCCCTAGTGCTTGCAAAATGAACCACAAAAATACCAAATTGGGTCAACCTTTCCATGGGTGCATCTACACCATAGAATTAATGCAGTTTGATATCGGTTTGCTGTGAGTCTTTTGGGCTGTATGGCCATGTTCCAGAAGCTTTCTCTTCTGATGTTTCACCCACATCTGTGGCAGGCATCCTCAGAGGTGAGGTATACTTGTGCCGGCAAGACTGCTGATTTGAAGGTTGGTTTGCTGACCCGAAAGTTGCTGGTTCAAATCCGGGTGGAGCGCGGGGAGCTTTCTCTGTCAGCTCCAGCTCCCCATACGGGGACATAAGAGAAGCCTTCATAAGGATGGTAAAACATCAAAAACATCCGGGCATCTCCTGGGCAACGTCCTTGCAGACGGCCAACTCTCTCACACCAGAAGCGACTTGTAGTTTCTCAAATTGCTCCTGACATGAAAAAACGTTCAGACTTATTCGTTTATACAGTAGAGTCTCACTTATCCAACATTTGCTTATCCAACATTCTGGATTATCCAATGCAGTTTGCCGTTTAGTCGTCAATGTTTTTGTAGTCAATGTTTTCAATACATTGTGATGTTTTGGTACTAAATTCGTAAATACAGTAATTACTACGTAGCATTACTGCATATTGAACTACTTTTTCTGTCAAATTTGTTGTTAAATGTGAGGTTTTGGTGTTTAATTTGTAGTATTATTATTTCATTTCTATCCCACTTTTCTCCCATGGGTGGGATTCAAAGCGGCGTACAACATATAAAATTCATACAATACATCAGACAGGAATACATAATCCATTATACAATTAAAAACCTACAAAATACAAATACAGTGTTCCCTCACTTATCACTGTGGTTATGTTCCAGGACCACACGCAATAAGTGAAAATCCACAAAGTAGGGATGCTATATTTATTTTAATATTTATACATTATTTTAGTAGTTATACACTATTTTAAGTCTTTATCAACCAATCGTGTGTTGATAAATCGCCTCCTCCTCCTCCCGTTGCCGCTTGGGCTCCTTTTCTCTCCCTTCGGCTTTTCCTTCTTCCCTTCCTTAGGCTGCAAATTGTAATTTTTTTATGATTTATAAGTTTTTTAGAGTTTATTGAAAAACCGCGAAACAGCGAATCCGCAAACAGTGAACCGCGATGTAGTGAGGGAACACTGTATTACAATAGAATTAAATGTTGCTATTATCAGGACATTTCTGTTAAAATCCCTTTAAAATTAATCTCTCATTTACACAAACCAAATGGGTCAATCTGGGAGGAAATGGACTCTGTCTTGGCATAGGATCCATTCACTGTAATACAGATCCCATGGAAAAGAAAAGTCACAGGATATTCTGGAGCTTCCCTGAAGTTGGCTAGAAACTGATCATAGATTCACGTTGGAAATCAAATCCGTAAAAGTTAAGCCAGAAAATGGGGAGGATCATATATCCACATAGTACAGTGGTTCTCAACCTGCGGATCCCTAGACTTGGTTTTCCGCTCCCAGAAATCCTAACAGCTGAGAAATTGGCTGGGATTTTTGGAAGTTGGAGGCCAAAACACTTGGAGACCCACAGGTTGTGAACCACTGACATAGTCTATCCATCTATATTGTTTTGAAGACAGTGCTCTTGCCCTGAGATTCCTCCTGCTCCCTCTGAAGATTGTCCTGACCAAGAGATTTGGGAAACATAGGCTTTCCTTTATGAGTGGCATTGTTAAAGGTTTTATTTTTTAGGTTTCAACATGCTAGAACCGCGGCTTGACCAAAAGAGAGACAGCCAGCTACCAATGTATGAGCAAAATAAATAAAAAGGAGGACTAAGAAAAATCCACAATGAAATTTGCCAGAGACATTTGGAGGGGCCAGGAGCAGCCTACATTTTGGGACAAAAATAGCTGTACTGAATCTCTCTTCTTTTTTTCCTACCAGGACTGCCCAGCCAACATGGTTAGGGAGAAAGGGAGCCGAATGCCGTTTTTTGGCTCAGGCAACACAATGATGTGTGAAGTGCTACAGAAGCCGAAGTTCGGTGCCAGGAGTGAGACAGGCTCCCCATTGTCCGGACTCAGACCGAGATGGGCTCCTGATAGCGAAGATGAAGCTTTCAGTGAACAAACCTGGAGCAAATTGGAGAGATTTTTTTTCACCATAAGTGCCCTTTTCCCCATTGGCTGTTTGTTTTTTGAGGCAGTGCAAAATAAAGTTCTCCCAAACTTTCAGTGGCTCCAGAGGCTTAGACAAGGAGCAATGGATTCGAACTACAGGAAGAGAAATTCCAGCTGAATATTAGGAAAAGCATTGTGACTATAGGAGTTCTTTGATGGTGGAACAGGCTGCCACCTGGGAATGTTGGGTCTTCTTCACCAGAGGTTTGGAAACAAGAGTGGATGACTTTCAGGAGGGATTGTGTTGTGCTTTTCTGCATCGCAGAAGGAGGTTAGACTGGATGGCCTTTCCCATTCTAGATCATCTTTGGCATTCCTTCCAGCTCTAGGATTCAGAGTTCAGCCTACTTCTCTGGAGATCTTTCAACAGAAGCTAGACAGCCACATATAAAGAGCGCTTGGACTGTCTATTCCGGCATACCCAAATGGGGTTCAACGGGATGGCCTTTGGGATTCCCTTCCAATTCTATGAGTCGCGAATGCACACCACTCGTGTTTACCTTCCAAGGACTGCTCTTAAAAGAAAATATGGTAAATGCAAGATGTTGTTGTTGTTTATTCGTTCGGTCACTTCCGACTCTTTGTGACCTCATGGACCAGCCCACGCCAGAGCTTCCTGTCGGCTGTCACTGCCCCCAGTTCCTTCAAGGTCACGCCAGTCACTTCAATGATACTATCCATCCATGCAAGATACGGAGGAGAATAAAGTGATGTATGAAGACAGACTCCTTTTGCCACTAGAGGGAGTATTTCTGAAAAAAAGCACACTAAACGTACAATCTATTTTGACTCACAGAATCAAGAAATACAATTAGGTGTATCATTGAAGTACAGTAGAGTCTCACTTATCCAACATAAACGGGCCGGCAGAATGTTGGATAAGCGAATATGTTGGATAGTAAGGAGAGATTAAGGAGAAGCCCATTAAACACCAAATTTGGTTATGATTTCACAAATTAAGGACCAAAACATCATGTTATACAACAAATTTGATAGAAAAAGTAGTTCAATATGCAGTAATGCTATGTAGTAATTACTGTATTTACAAATTTAGCACCAAAATATCATGATGTTTTGAAAACATTGCCTCCAAAAATGTGTTGGATAATTCAGAACGTTGGATAAGTGAGACTCTACTGTATCATTGTATGATACCAGCTCTGGTGGCTCAGTGTGTTAAAGCGCTGAGCTGCTGAACTTGCAGACCTAAAGGTCCCAGGTTCAAATCTGGGGAGCAGAGTGAGTGCCTGCTGTTAGCTCCAGCTTCTGCCAACCTAGCAGTTCGAAAACACGCAAAATGTGAGTAGATCAATAGGTAGCGCTCCGGTGGGAAGGTAAGGGCGCTCCATGCAGTCATGCCGGCCACATGACCTTGGAGGTGTCTATGGACAACGCCGGCTCTTCGGCTTAGAAATGGAGATGAGCACCAACCCCCAGAATCGGACACGACTGGACTTAACGTCAGGGGAAAACCTTTACCTACCTATACTAATAATACAATATAATAATAATCCTTACCTTTAACTTTACCTTCAGCTTCAGTAAATGATTAAACCATTTGCCAGTGCAATACTCTATTGATTGTTGTTAGGGTTGTGATTGATGATGATGGCATGATTCCACCCTCATAAAATTATGTTGGATTGTTGTGAGTTTTCCAGGTTGTATGGCCATGTTCCAGAAGCATGGCCATACTGCCCGGAAAACCCACAACAACCCAGTGATTCCGTCCATGAAAGCCTTCAACAACATAAAATTATGCATCGTAGAGTGTATCTACATTATAGAATTAATGCAGTTTGACACTCTTTTAACCACCATGGCTCAATGCAATGGAATCATGGTAGTAGGAGTTTTACAAGGTCTAGTCTTCTCTGCCAAAGAGGACTGATGCCTCGGCAAACTATAATTCCTAAAATTCTATAGGATTGAGCCATGGCAGTCCAAGTGGTATCAAGCTGGATTCATTTTGCAGTATAGATGCACCTCTGATTGAGGACCTTGGCCCATTTCTTTTAAAAGAGATATCCCTTTAAAAGACAGGAAATCGGTTAGCTTGCAAAAGAGAGAGACAGAGAGCTTTCTTATGATTCTTGCTGTCTCCACAAAACTTTGCAGTCCCGGGGAGACTTGCTTCCCAGGCAGTAATTGGAGTCAACCCTCCTGCTTAGTCCCACAAAGGGATTTTTCCCCCCAACAAGAAGGGCGGAAAGTCAACACGCAAAGCCAAGTAGCATTTCCAGAACCACGTCTCTCGATGGTTTTCACAATCTCATATCTTCCATGCGTCCCACCCCCACAGCTCCAGCCCTGTGCTGACTCAAGCAAAACCGAAAACCTCAGGCCTCGTCTGGCACCGAAAGACACTTCGAGGCCCAAAAAATGATGTTTCCATGAACGACGGGGGAAGAAATCGAATTGCAAAGCCTCTGGCTGGGAAAGTCCAGCTTGGCTTAGCAGATGGAAAGCCCATTGCTCTATCTCTGTGTTTTGAAATCACCGCCTTTCAATCCTTTCTGCAATGCAATTATTCTAATACTTTTCAAGAATTCCTGGATGGCAGGAACATGCTTGATTTTCATTCCTCTCCTTTGTACTTCTTACTATTTTCTTTTTATTTTCGGTCACCTATGTTTAGTTCCTTGTAATGAATCTTTCAGAGCAGTGTTGCAGTGGGTTAAATGACTGAGTTGCTGAACTTGCTGACTGAAAGGTTTGCGATTCGAATTCGGGACGTGGGGTGAGCTCCTGCTGTTAGCCCCAGCTTTTGCCAACCTAGCAGTGCGAAAACATGCAAATGTGAGTAGATCAATAAGTACCGCTCCAGTGGGAAGGTAATGACACTCCATGCTGTCATGCCAGCTACATGACCTAGGAGGTGTCTATGGACAACCGGCTCTTTGGCTTAGAAATTGAGATGAGCACCAACCCCCAGAGTTGGACACAATGATATTTAATGTCAGGGAAAACCTTTATCTTTACCTTTACCTTTTTAATGAATCTTTTCCCCATATTCATAATGGATTCATATCAGATAAATGCAAGTTTTTTGGCCTGATAACCAGAAAATCTATGATTCATGTAATTGGAGGGGATTCTGCAAATGATGGTTACTTACACAGAGCCAGTGCGTTTTGATAATTTGAGACTGGAATTAGAGTTGCACCTTCACTCTAGAATGCATGCAGTTTGATGCCACTTTAATTGCTGCGGGAGTTGTAGTTTGGTGAGGTACCAGTACACACTTTGGAAAGAAAGGCTGAGAACCTTGTAAGACTACAACCCTTATATTTCCACAGCATTGAGCTAAAGTATTGTCAAACTATTAATTCTACAGTAAAGATCTGCAAAATAAGCTTGAGGTTGCGTACAGTGGCCACTTTGTGCCCACTCCTGCTTTATTTATATGACAGATCCTCAGAGTTTAGAGTTAGCGTCTTTTTTTACCCATTCCCTTAATGGTGACAAATCTCCTTTCTGGGACTCTGTTGTTGCTTGCTTCCCACTCACAAATGCTCCTGCATACATCTTCATAAGAAGGTGCCTAATTAACACCTGATGCTTGCCTCCGCACATGGCAAAGGAGATTTCTCCAGCAGCCAAAATGACTGGGACTGTTTTGCTTCTCCAGCATTCAGCAATGAACCCAGCCATTTGTTTCCCTGACAGCCTCCAATGATTCCATGACGAGGAATTTATACCTTTGCTGGTTACATGTTGGTAATTAGGGGTGCAATTAGAACTGCTGCCTATGAGCTATTGCCCAGCTTTTTATAATGCTTTTTATTGGGCAATTATTTTTTTTACCACCCTGGCACTCTTTGAGAATTGAACCTGGGACTCAGGTTCTCCATAATACTTTCATTGTGTGAAGCAACATTCATATAACACTGTGGTTCCACCATTCCTCTGGATGCTAACACAGAGCCTGTTTCAATTTTCAATGGCAAAAATGTTCCGCTTTCAGGACCTCAGTACATCAAGCAGGACCATGCATGAATGCACAAATGTTGGCCACTTCTCACCTGGAAGAAGAATCCCACATCCAGTTCTGGGCACTTCAATAGAAGAAAGATATCAACAACTTGGAAGATGTCCAGAGAAGGGCAACCAAATGATCAACAACCTGGAAACAAGCTTTATGACAGAACAATGTGGCAGAGCTTGATAGGTTTATTTGGGAGAAGAGTAGCAGAATGGTGACATGATGATAGCCATCTTTAAATTTTGGAAATAATGCAACTGGTTAGAACATGAACCAATTGATTAAACTTACAAGAAAAGAGATTCCTGGATTGCCCAGGAGCAAGCCATCAGAACAAATGCAATTAAGGCCAAGATCGAAAAATCAGCTGATGGCCCAAAACGCAGACTCTGCATGGAAACCGACGAAACCATTGATCATATCCTCAGCTGCTGTAAGAAAATCGCACAGACAGACTACAAACAGAGGCACAACTATGTGGCCCAAATGATTCATTGGAACTTATGCCTCAAGTACCACCTCCCAGCAGTAAAGAACTGGTGGGATCACAAACCAGCAAAGATCGTGGAAAATGAGCACGCAAAGATACTGTGGGACTTCCGAATCCAGACTGACAAAGTTCTGGAACACAACACACCAGACATCACAGTTGTGGAAAAGAACAAGGTTTGGATCATTGATGTTGCCATCCCAGGTGACAGTCGCATTGACGAAAAACAACAGGAAAAACTCAGCCACTATCAGGACCTCAAGATTGAACTTCAAAGACTCTGGCAGAAACCAGTACAGGTGGTCCCGGTGGTGTGCTGTCCCAAAAGATCTCAGCCGGCATTTGGAAACAATGAACATTGACAAAATTACGATCTGCCAACTGCAAAAGACCACCCTACAGGGATCTGCGCGCATCATCCGAAAATACATCACACAGTCCCAGACACTTGGGAAGTGTTCGACTTGTGATTTTGTGATACGAAATCCAGCATATCTATCTTGTTTGCTGTGTCATACAATATAATAATAATAATAATAATAATAATAATAATAATAATAATAATAATAATAATAACAACATACATAAGGCCACCCTGCTGGGATCTGTGCGCATCATCTGAAAATACATCACACAATCCTAGACACTTGGAAGTGTTCGACTTGTGATTCTGTGATACGAAATCCAGCATATCTATCTTGTTTGCTGTGTCATATACATATCAGGAAACAAGTTGAGATTTTATGTTATGGCCTATGTTGTGTAATTGAATGTACACTTAGCTATGTAGCAAATGTACTAAGGATCCTCCTGGCAAAGATGGATGTTGCAAATCTGCTCAGTTCTGTCTCCAGCAGACATAAGTCCATTTATGAAGAAGTTAATTCTTTTACTGAACTACTTGGTTTCTTAGAAAAGTCAAACCAGGGCCAGGTACCCAAGTCTTTCAAGCGATCTAACCTTTCTCTATCAGCCTCCAACTGGTGGCTAGTTATTTGGCTCTTTTGAATGCCTTCCATGCAGCGTTGAGTTCCTAAACCTGGAAACCCTTTGATATCAACTCTTCTGTCTCAGGAAGATCACCAGGACTGCAACTCATTGGAAGCCAACAAGCAATTAATGGCTAATAATGGCCGGTGGCTTTGATTACGTCCCAGAAGCCGCTATTAAGGCCGGCTTTGCTAGTTCCTGAGTTGGCAGAAGGTGTGCATTCAAAGGCAGACTGCGAGTTTGCATTCAGATGTGATGCCAATTATTTCTTAAACTCACAGGGAGGGAGCCGGCACCCTGCAGGGGAGCCAACCAGAAAAGCTCGTGTTTGTGCTTCTGAGATGCTTCCTGCCACCTCCGGAGCACCTTGCGATGCGGCTGTTGTATAACGTGGTAATTCCGCAGCGAGAGCAGACTCTTCAAGAGAGGCAATCCTTCCCCCAACGTGTTCAGAACTGAGGAAAGTTCTATGAAGAGGAAAGTTCATAAAGATTATGTCTGCAGAACTGAATCTTTCAACGAATGTTTAAGTAGGTCTGATGATGGCAGTGATGCTGATATCCCCCCTCCTTTCTGCTTCTGCTCCTCCTTAGAATCATAGAGTTGGAAGAGACCTCACGGGCCATCTAGTCCAGGGGTCCCCAAACTAAGGCCCGGGGGCCAGATGCAGCCCTCCATATAATAATGATAAAAATATTATAATGTTATACAATATAATACTAATAATTATACCATATAATAATATTAATTATATGTTATATATTACATATAGTATTACAATATGGTGGTATAGTTCAATATAGTAATGTATAATGCTAATATTGTACTATGCCTTTAATCTATATATATAAAAGAGTGATGGCATCACGGCAGCGGACAAAACAACAAAAGTAAACACCCCACAACCTTGGAAATTGACAGCACAACCCCTCATCCATGCCTCTAGGTTGATACAACAAAAAGAAAAGAAAAATAAAGTCCTAATTAGAGGGAGAAGAATAATTGTTTTTATCCAATTGCTGCCAGTTAGAAGGCTAAGCTCCGCTCACTTGGTCTCCTAGCAACCCACTCAGCTCAGGGGACCCTTTACCTTAACTACCACCAATTCCTCAATACTTTATTTCCCATACCACCAGACTTCGCCACAGCAACGCGTGGCCGGGCACAGCTAGTATAATATATTATATGTACATGCAGCTGCTCTGAGTCCCCTTCGGGGTAAGAAGGGTGGGATATAAATGTAGTAAGTAAATAAATAATTAATTTTAGACTTAGGCTCACCCAAATTCTGAAATGACTTGAAGGCACACAACAACAACAATCCTAATTAACTTGACTATCTTGTTGGCCAGTAGCAGGCCCACACTTTCCATTGAAATCATGATATGTTTATGTTGGTTAAGATTGTTTTCATTTTTAAATATTGTATCGTTCTTTCATTGTTGTTGTTGTTTTGCGCTACAAATAAGACATGTGCAGTGTGCATAGAAATTTGTTCGTTTTTTAAAAAAAATGATAATTCGGCCCCTCCACAGTCTGATGGATTGTAAACCAGCCCTTTGCTTTAAAAGTTTGAGGACCCCTGATCTAGTCTAACCCCCTGCCAAGAAGCAGAAAAATCACACTCAAAGCACCCCTGACAGATGGCCATCCAGCCTCATCTTAAAAGCCTCCAAAGAAGGAACCTCCACCACACCCTGGGGCAGAGAGTTCCACTGCCGAACAGCCCTCACTGTGAGGAAGTTCTTCCCAATGTTCAGGTGGAATCTCCTTTCCTAAAAGTTTGAAGCCATTGTTCCATTGTGTCCTAGTCTCCAGGGCAGCAGAAAACAAGCTTGCTCCCTCCTCCCTATTGTTGGGAATGGACAAGCCGTTAAGCTCTAATCACCCTCTTTATGAGGGAAATTCCCATTAAAAATTGCAGTGGTGAGACTTACACGGTGTGAGTTTTGGAAGGCCTCTGTGTCTTCAGGAAGGCAAAGGGATGCAAAGTTAGCTTTAAAGTTTAAAAGCATTTATTGAGGTAAAAAGAAATCCATTGATGGATAGAAAAGGTTTGGAGCTAACTAGCTAATTTTTTCTAATACACATAGAAGGATTAAAATAACAAAGGTATAGATAGCTACATCTTGACTAATAGAGGACCTCTTGGAACAAAGCAGGAAGCTGGAATGGCAACCAAGCCTCATGGGTCGCTTCTTCTCTAGGGCCATAAACATTCCAAAGGCCAAATTGGGGAAGTTACGTCAAAGCCCTAGGAGAGATCACATTTCTAGAAACATCAAAGGGTGGGCTGACCTAAATAGGACGGGAGGCAGGAAACAATGGTGAAGCCTATCTAGGCATGCTTTGGAAACGGGAAAAGGACTCCCTCAATCTAACTCTATCATCTACCTGACTACATTTAGACTTGAGTAGTCCAGGGTGATTCCCAACACCTATGACTTCCTCTCATGTATTCTTTTTTTATTAATAATTTTTATTTATACTTGAAACTTATACATTCTTTAACAAATTTGCAATACAGAGTTATGTATATCAAGCTCAAATAGTATTTTCACTATATTACATACTCATATTATTTACCTTTTGTTACCCCTCACCTAGTGCTATCCCTTCACCCCAGACCAGCCAATTACAATATTTATTTCCAAAATTCCATTGTTTCTTTTACAGCTTTCCCCCCTTACCTTCTACATATACAAACTCTATAAATTTTCCCCATATCTTCCCAAAATCATCCTTTTTTAAATAACCCTCTTTTAATTTTAATCTTACATGTCAATTTATCATTTATCGCAATATCCCAAATCTCTTTATACCATTCTTCCAATTGGCACTCTTCACTTCCTTTCCATTTTTTGGCTATTAACAATCTTGCTGCTGTTAGCAAGTTGGTGATTAGTTCCTTTAACTCTTTTGATATTTGAATATTATCCATAAATGACAACAGTGCTATTTCAGGCATTCCTATTATTTCTGTTTTGGTGATTCCCTTTATTCCTTTAAAAACGTTCTCCCGAAATTTTTGAACATATTTACAGGACCACCACATATGTATATATGTACCATTTTCCTGGCAGCCCCTCCAGCAACCTCTCATGTATTCATATGTGGCCCTCATCATGTCTCCTCTCAGCCTTCTCTTCTGCAGGCTAAACACGCCCAGCTCTTTAAGCCGCTCCTCACAGGGATTCTTGTTCTCCAGATCCTTGATAATTTTAGTCACCCTCCTCTGGACACTTTCCAGCTTGTCAACATCTCCTTTTAATTGAGGTGCCCAGAATTGGACCCGTTCTTCATCTTCTTCCTCTCCTTCTCTTTTCCTTCTCCTCCTTCTTCCTCTCCTTCTCTTTTCCTTCCTTCCTTCCTTCCTTTCTCTTCTTCTTCCTCTTCTTCTCTTTTCCTTCCTCCTCCTTCCCATCTTCTCATCTTCTTCCTTTGCCTCCTTTTGAGGTTGAATTAAGTAAGGACCTTGGCTAAAGAAAGCCTGCCCAGTGAGCGTTAGGTTAATATAGACTTTTCCCAATCAAAAACACACTCACCAAGGCTGGACAAAAAATACTTTTTGGCCTGGGAATGGAAAGAAATATACACACAGAGCCCTGTCAGGTTTGGCATTGAAGACAGCATTTCGTGGGCCTGTGCACACATACATAGACATTGCTCTCCAAATCAAACTGCTCACTCGGCAAGAGAAAGCAAACTTTCAAAGCTGCACTCTCTGGATTTTTTCCCCTTAGCCTCGTGAAATTGCATCTTGGAATCCAAGTGTCACTTAAAGGGGGAAAAAAACAATTTATAGCGCCTAATTTATCTCGTCTGTCCCACTTCTGCTTCCTTTCCATTTCCTTACTTTTACAATAAAGCAAGTTTCTTTGTGGGTTCTCTTTTTTTGCCAGGGTTGTTTAGGGGGGTTAATGTTCCAGCTGGTGCCCATTGGAGAAGATCCCAACGGAGCTGCTTCAGTTACGAATAATTAGTTACTGATGGGGAGAAACTGCAGAGAAGAAAGGAAGGAAGAGGCAGAAAAGGAGAAAGAGGGGCTGTTGGGAATGAAGTGGTCGCTTTGTTGGTGGGAGGGGGGAAGAAGACCCAGCCAAGAGATCATTCTGTAGATGACGTGGCAGCAAACTCAGTTTTTTGTCGTAATGTACATTTGAGAACTGAAGCCAAGTCTGGTTTTTCCATGAGGCTCCCTGTACACGTGCTTACTTATTACTGAGCTGTAGCTTTTTCATTTATCGTGTCAGAAGCAAACTGAGAATACAGCTATCTATATATATAAAAGAGTGATGGAATCCCGGCGACCGACAAAACAACAAAACTAAAGGCCCCCCAAGCTCGAAATTTGACAACACAACCCATCATCCACGCCTCTAGGTTGATACAACAAAAAGAAAAGAAAAATAAAGTCCTAATTAGAGGGAGAGAAATAATTGTTTTTATCCAATTGCTGCCAGTTAGAAGGCTAAGCTCTGTCCACTTGGTCTCCTAGCAACCCACTCAGCCCAGGGGACAGGCAGAGTTAGGCCTCACTTAGGCAGCTTCTGCCAACCCTAAAGTTCAAAAACATGCAAATGAGAGTACATGAATAGGTACTGCTCTGGCGGGAAGGTAAAGGCACTCCATGCAGTCATGCCAGCCACATGACCTTGGAGGAGTCTATGGACAACGCCAGCTCTTCGGCTTAGAAATGAGATGAGCACCAACCCCCAAAGGCAGACACGACTGAACTTAATGTCAGGGGAAAACCTTTACCCTTTACCTAATTCCTCAATACTTTATTTCCCATACCACCATACTTAGCCACAGCAACACGTGGCCGGGCACAGCTAGTAATGTATAAAAAACCACAAAGTTAAAAACCTGGCATTATGCTAAATGTCCTTTGACCAGAAGCTGGCCACTTCAAGTGCCTCTGGTGTCGCTTTAAAAAGGTTCTCCATTGTGCTTGTGGCAGGGCTCAGGTTGCATTGTAGTAAGTGGTCTGTGGTTTGCTCTTCTCCACACTTGCATGTCGTGGATTCCACATTTCTTAAGATTAGCTCTGCATCTCAGAGTGCAGTCTGTTCAGTACCTTCCAAGTTGCCCAGTCTTCTGTGTGCCCAGGAGGGAATTTCTCATTCACTATCAGCCACTGATTAAAGTTCTGAGTTTTAGCCTGCCACTTTTGGACTCTTGCTTGCTGAGGTGTTCCTGTAAGTATCTCTGTAGATCTTAGGAAGCTGTTTCTTGATTTAAGTCATTGGCATGCTGCCTGATATCCAAACAGAGCATGGGCCAGAGATGTCAATGCTACGGTCCTTTCATTGCTGGCTGCTACTTCCCAACAGATATCAGGTGGTGTAATATCAACTAAACAATATACTGTATATACTCGAGTATAAGCCTAGTTTTTCAGCCCTTTTTTTAAGACTGAAAAAGCCCCCCTCGGCTTATACTCGGGTGAGGGTTTTGGTTGGCTTATATTTGGGTCAGCTTATACTCCAGAATATATGGTACATTTATTATTTTTCTCTATTATTATTGGTATTATTACATTTATTATTTTCTCTATTATTGTTGCTACCATTGCATTTATTTTACTCTATTTTTATTATTATTATTAATACATTTATTATTTCACTCTGATATTATTATTATTATTGCATTTATTATTTTACTCTATTATTACATGTATTATTTTCCTGTATTTATTTATTTATTATTATTATTATTATTACATGTATTATTATTAAAAGGATACATAAGCACATTTACATTGAAGAAGATGAGAATAATGATTGGATCAGAGTTGGACAGTCTTATCTAAAATTTGAGCTTGATGTAAATATTCAAAAACATTTAAAGTACTGATGCCTCAATTAATGTAATTTTATTGGTATCTATTTTTATTTCTGAAATTTACCACCCTTGGCTTATACTGGAGTCAATGTTTTTCCAGTTTTTTTGTGGTAAAATTAGGTGCCTCGGCTTATATTCGGGTCGGCTTATACTTGAGTATATATGGTAATTTCTCTAGCAGTGCAGGGCGTAGACATCCTGTCATTAAGAGCCACATTCACTGTTTTAATGTGGTGAGATGTATATCATACTGGGCATGTGTACTCAGTAGTAGAATAGCAAAGCGCAAGGACAGATGTCTTCACTGTATCTAGTTGTGATCCCCAAGCTGTGTTAGTCAGATTTCATATATTATTTCTAGCACCTACTTTTTGCTTGATATTCAAGCAGTGCTTCTTGTAAGTCAGAGCACAGTCCAGAGTGACTCCCAGGTGTTTTGGTGCGCTGCAATGCTCCAGTGGGATTTCTTCCCAAATAATCCTCAGAGCTCAAGATGCTTGTCTGTTTTTAAGGTGAAAAGCACATGTCTGCATTTTACATGGGTTAGGAATCTGCAGGTTTTCCCTGTAATAGGCAGTAAGAGCACCTAAAGCTTCGGAGAGCTTCTGTTCAACAATCAACTGCAATACCAGCAATAAATTTAGCTTGATTTACTGTATATAATAATAATAATAATAATAATAATAATAATAATAATAATAATACAAAATCAAGCATATATATCTCGTTTGCTGTGTCATACTATGTCTTTGTGTCATATATATATATATATATATATATATATATATATATATATATATATATATATAAAAAGCTGTGCCCAGCCACGCGTTGCTGTGGTGAAGTATGGTGGTATGGGAAATAAAGTATTGAGGAATTGATGGTAGTTAAGGTAAAGGGTAAAGGTTTTACCTTACATTAAGTCCATTATAAATGGGTTATATAGCTGTGTGGAAGGGCCTTGAGTCTACACTGCCATATAATCCAGTTAAAATCAGATAATCTGTATTTTATAGGCAGTGTGGAAGAGGCCTAAGTGAGGCCTAACTTTGCGTATCCCCTGGACTGAGTGAGTTGCTAGGAGACCAAGTGGGTGGAGCTTAGCCTTCTAACTGGCAGCAATGGGATAAAAAATAATTATTCATCTCCCTCTAATTAGGACTTTATTTTTCTTTTCTTTTTGTTGTATGAACGTCGAGGCATGGATGAGGGGTTGTGCTGCCAAGTTTAGTGTTTCTGGGATGTGTAGTTTTGTTGTTTTGTCCTAGGCCGAAATTTCATAACCATTATATATATATATATATATATATATATATATATATATATATATATAATCTATATCTTCCTTTTCTCCTTTTTCCTTCCCTTCTTTGTCCTCTTCCACTTCCTTTTCTCCTTCCCATACTTCTTCTCCTTCTCCATCCCTTTCTCTTGCTTCTCCTCCTCCATCATCTTTCCATTGTATTATTCCTTTAAACAATGAGCGGCTTTGAATTGGGATTCAAAGCAGCTCATCATTTGCAAGAACAATGCAATTAAAAACATACAGAAAGGGAACATTAAAATAGAATTAAGCTATCTGCAGTATTAAAAGACTCCAGCACATCAATACAAGAATTAAAATAAATTAAAAGCAATTACAAAGCTCTAAAACAGAGAAACTAAACAATGCAGCACCGCTCGGCCTGTTCTTTAAAACCTTTTTGCTTTAAAGGCCTCCAAAAATAGAGACTCCCAGGCAGTGTGTTCCATTGCTGAACAGCTCTTGCAAACCATGAAGTTCTTCCTAATGTTTAGGAGGAACTTCTTTTCCTCAAGTTTGAATTCATTACTCCATGGAAGAGTAGAAAACAAGCTTGACCAATATTTGATATGGCATCCTTTTGAATGTGTAAACACATCTCTTAACCTTCATTTCTCCAAGCTAAATATTCCCAGCTCACTAAACCATTCCTCATAGTTCTTGGCTTCCACACCTTGGACCACTTTGGTCCACCTTCTGCGGACATATCCTTCTTGAATTGTGTTGCTCTATTTTGTCCTCAGTAACTGGCGTTCACAAGTCTATGGCATTGAATGCACTATGACGAGGCTTTGAGGTCATAATTTCCAATGTCAAACCAGATATTTAGCCTATTTTTGGAAGAGCAAATAAAAAGATGTCTGTTTCTCACAGGAGACAATTGCCCTCATCTACATATCTTGCATTACCTTTGCCTTATTTTGGGATCGGTCGCCAAACAGTCACAAAGGAGATAGGGAATGGAAAAGAAACACAGGATTACTTTTGAATCCTGACTCCTGTGGCATATATTTCTTTGGAAATGGATTTATTATATGAGGGTTGAATGAAAAGTAATGCATCCACCTTCGTAACTCCTCAACAGATTGCAGTCCTGGTATGTGGCAGGTACTGGCTTGTTCAGTAGACTCTCCTCTACAGTTCCATTTGGCGGGAAGCCTTAGCATTGGACGGTTGTGTTGTTAAAGTGCAAAGTATGGAACCCTGCGCAGACGGGGAAGCCTTAGCATTGAACGGTTGTGTTGTTAAAGTGTGAAGTATGGAACCCTGCACAAATGGTCGGTCAATGGAACTTAAGCAATGTGCAGTCATTGAATTCTTGCCAGCAGTAGGTGTCACCCCAAAGGAGATTCCTCAGAGAATGCAAACTGTTTATGGTGATTGTGTTGATGTGAGTCCTGTGCATTGTTGGGCGAGTAAGTTTAAAGATGTTGACATGGGAACATCTGACTTGCATGACAAACAAAGAGTTGGACATCCTGTGACAGCAACCACCGAGTTTCACAAGCAAAAGGTTGACAAATTGCTTCAGGACAATCGTCGTATCACTCAGAGAGAAATTTCAAGCATAATCGGAATTTCACAAAAACGTGCGGGCCACATTATTGCTTTGCTTTGCTATCGGAAGATCTGTGCACTACGGGTCCTGTGAGATGCTGGTTGTGGAAACAGAGTGTCGACTTCTTCCATGACAGCTACAGAAAACTTGTTCATCGTTGGCAGAAATGTAGCCAATTGTCTGGTGATTATGTGGAAAAGTGAACAGTGGTAGTTAAAGAGCACATTCTAAGGATTATTTCTGCGTTTGATTTATTAAAATATTCCCATCCAAACCCAAGTAACGAAGGTGGAGGCATTACTTTTCATTCAACCCTCGTACAGAATACCTGTTCTTACAAAGGCTGGCTTTGACCCTGAGCTGATTGTAAGACGAAGTTGAGTCAGCGGTCATGCTAGGAGAGACATTTGCTTATACTTGTATCAAGTGTGTATTTTATTTTCCCAGATCTGAATGCCAACTGGAATGAAGCTGGACATCATACTCTGTACCTTTTGCAAGTTTTCAGTTCATCGACTCAGCAATTGATTCCATAGCTTAATTCTAATTGGGGCGAGCAGCTGGTTGGAGGCCAGGATATAGCAAAAAATGTGTATATTTGGAAGCATTTGCATGCACCATGTTTTATTCAATGGGGTAAGGGAAAACATTGCTCGCAAAAAATGGGAAAGAAGTGTGTGCCAAAAATACAAACCTTTGAAAACTATGTGTAAAACTGCATCTCATTTGGAGGGGGGCAAATGGCACAAAATATTTATGAAGAGGTATTTTCTCTCTCTGCTTTTTAACCATAATAAGATGTGCAGCCAGGACAATGCAAATGTTAACGGTGGGGAAAAAATGAGTGAAATTGGGTTTGACAGGTTTGTCCAGCCCCCAGCTAACAGCACGAAGCGTCTGCTACAAAAGCTAATGTAACCTTAGGCTGCATTAACAGGAGCATCAGGAAGGAAAATAACCAGTGGAATAGATTAGGAGTGAAATTGTGCATCAAGCAGGTAGCGCATCTATTCAGATCCATTTTGTTGCCTCCTACCAGCTATCGACATGCTCTGAGAGGGAAGATAGTATGACCCCAATATCCATGGTACGTATGTTCCAAGAACCCCGTGGATAAGTGAAACCATACACTCACAGAATCCTAGAGTTATAAGAAGCCTCAGGGCCATCTAGTCCAACTCTTTTTCTGCCATAAATGTTGGCCAAACCAGGAGACATGCATGAGACAATGGAGGGACCTTCTCAAAGGTGAGGACATCTCCAACTTCTCCATATATAGTCATAGTCAAAGTCGTAGAATCATAGAATCATAAAGTTGGAAGAAACCCTCCCAGGACCATCAATTCCACCCCATTCTGACATACAAAAGGAACTTTTAGAATGTCTCTGACATCATTTACAAAGTCGTTGGAAGTCATAGTCATAGTCAAAGTCGTAGAATCATAGAATCATAGAGTTGAAAGTCAAAGTCATAGTCAAAGTCGTTGGAAGTCATAGTCATAGTCAAAGTCGTAGAATCATAGAGTTGGAAGTCAAAGTCATAGTCAAAGTCATTGGAAGTCATAGTCATAGTCAAAGTCGTAGAATCATAGAATCATAAAGTTGGAGGTCAAAGTCATAGTCAAAGTCGTAGAATCATAGAATCATAGAGTTGGAAGTCAAAGTCATAGTCAAAGTCGTTGGAAGTCATAGTCATAGTCAAAGTCATAGAATCATACAATCATAGAGTTGGAAGTCGAAGTCATAGCCAAAGTCATTGGAAGTCATAGTCATAGTCAAAGTCGTAGAATCATAGAATCATAAAGTTGGGAGTCAAAGTCATAGTCAAAGTCGTTGGAAGTCATAGTCATAGTCAAAGTCGTAGAATCATAGAATCAGAGAGTTGGAAGTCAAAGTCATAGTCAAAGTCGTTGGAAGTCATAGTCATAGTCAAAGTCGTAGAATCATAGAATCAGAGAGTTGGAAGTCAAAGTCATAGTCAAAGTCGTTGGAAGTCATAGTCATAGTCAAAGTCATAGAATCATACAATCATAGAGTTGGAAGTCAAAGTCATAGTCAAAGTTGTTGGAAGTCATAGTCATAGTCAAAGTCGTAGAATCATAGAATCATAGAGTTGGAAGTCAAAGTCATAGTCAAAGTCGTTGGAAATCATAGTCATAGTCAAAGTCGTAGAATCATAGAATCATAGAGTTGGAAGTCAAAGTCATAGTCAAAGTCTTTGGAAGTCATAGTCATAGTCAAAGTCATAGAATCATAGAATCATAGAGTTGGAAGTCAAAGTCATAGTCAAAGTCGTTGGAAGTCATAGTCATAGTCAAAGTCGTAGAATCATAGAGTTGGAAGTCAAAGTCATAGTCAAAGTCGTTGGAAGTCATAGTCATAGTCAAAGTCGTAGAATCATAGAATCATAGAGTTGGAAGTCAAAGTCATAAAGTTGTTGGAAGTCATAGTCATAGTCAAAGTCATAGAATCATAGAATCATAGAGTTGGAAGTCAAAGTCATAGTCAAAGTCGTTGGAAGTCATAGTCATAGTCAAAGTCGTAGAATCATAGAATCATAGAGTTGGAAGTCAAAGTCATAGTCAAAGTCTTTGGAAGTCATAGTCATAGTCAAAGTCATAGAATCATAGAATCATAGAATCATAGAGTTGGAAGAAACCCCCCAGGACCATCAATTCCAACCCCATTCTGACATACAAAAGGAACTTTTAGAATTTCTCTAACATTATTTGCAAGAAAAGCAGGGATACAAGTTGGAAAGCAGGCCAAACCATGACCTGCGTGAGGAAATGAGAGAGGCCTTCTCAAAGGTGAGAGCACCTCCAACCTCTCCATATATAGTCATGTCTGGTGGCTTCCCTGCCAGTGGAATAGTAGAATTAGAGAATTAGAGAATTCTAGAATTGAAAGAGACTCCAAGGGCCATTCAGTCCAACTTAGTCAAGGGTTGGAGACACAATCAAAACCCTTTCGATAGATGACCCTCCAACCTCTGGAGAAGGAGATTCCACCTCTTACCACCAAGAAGCTCTTCCTAATGTTTAGGTGGAATCTCTTTTTTTCCAATTTGAATCCATTGCTCTATGTCCTAGTCTCTGGAATGTCAGAAAACGAGCTTGCCCTTTCTTCCTCAATGTGACCTCTTTTCAGGTATTTAAACATGAATCTCATGCCCCCTTCTCCCAACCTTCTCTTCCCCAAGCCAAACATACCCAGGCTTATCATAAAGTTTGGCTTACAGACCTATATTTTGACTATACATATGCCTGGCCACGATTATTTTGCACTTTATTGATGTTTAAACTGTGAAACTACCTCTACCACGCTGAAGTTTTTCCCCTTGGCCCAGGTCCGTGTTTTTAGCCCTGTTTTTAACCATTTTATGCCGTGCGCTGACTTTTATAACTGTTTATTGATGTTATGTTTTTATTGATGCGACATTGTTTTATTGCCGATCTTGTTTTATTGCTGTTATTGTATTGTTGTCGGGCATGGCCCCATGTAAGCCGCTCCGAGTCCCTCCGGGGAGATGGGGCGGGATATAAAAATAAAGTTGTTGTTATTATTATTATTATTATTATTATTATTATTATTATTATTATTATTAGAAGCATAGCATAGAACTGCACTGGAGAACTTACAGAGACCAAGGAACAACAACAACAACTTACAGAGACCAAGTAACATCAACAACAAGGAGTAACAACTCCTCCTCCTCCTCCTCCTCCTCTTCCTCCTCCTTGTGACCCAAGGTAACATCAAGTCCTTGCCAAAAGAGTAACTTTCCCAAGATCTGTCTCAATTGCTTTCCCATAAAACTGTTCCAAACACAACCCATGTGCCTGCTAAACATCTACACACACAATTGCATACACAAAAGGCTATTGCATCTACTCTCAGCAATCTCTCCAAAGATTGAGGCCAACCCCATTTCCTTTCTAACCCACCTACCCACCCATTAGGTGGATTCTCCTTCCATTAACATGAATGGACACCTCCATTGCCATCATCCCATCTCTTCGTCCTACACACTTTCAACTTTCCTGGGCCTTTGCCAAAGCCCTCAAGGCTCCAAAACTCAAATCTTGGCATGCATCACAACTGTTGAAGCTCCAACCGTAATGCAAATGCCTCTCACCTCCAAACCCACTTGATAGAACAACATGGATCACTAGAGATAGGAGGTGGTTAATGCATCTTCCAATCCATCCTTGCAAGAAAAAATTGCATTTCCAGATGTATCTCGGATTTCAAAGAGAATTCAGTTGGCTCCCTTCTTAGTGGATTTGCATAAGGAATCAAGAAAGGGCCTCAGGCAGCAATGGAAGGAAGTTACACGTTGTCCTCTTGGAATTCCCATCATGTTTCGCTCATTCGGTGATGAATGAAACTTTTTCCCAGAATATCTTTCAATGCCATCAATTTTCCATAGTTAGTGCCAAATTGTAACTGATCCTAGATGGGCCAAACACATCTGAAAGTACTTTTAATTCTATTTTAATATAGGTTGTAGATTTTAAATTGCATTGGTTTTTGATGTGCAGAATTTTTTTCCGTGCAGAAAAATTGTATAATTCGGAAAAATTCGTACACAAAGTAACCACATGTGAATTTTGTATAGAAGTCCCAAACTACAAGGAATCTTGTCAGTCAAGAATTCTTCCCACCAGAAGACGATGATGATGATTGATGATTGATGATGATGATGATGATGATGATGGTGACGACAATAATGATGGTGATGATGATGATGATAGTGATGATGATGATGATGATGATGATGATGATGGTAACAACGATGATGATGGTGATGATGATGATGGTGATGATGATGACGACAATAATGATGGTGATGATAATGATGATGATGATGGTAATGGCGATGATGATGGTGATGATGATGATGGTGATGGTGATGATGATGATGGTGACGACAATAATGATGGTGATGATGATGGTGATGATGATGATGATGATGGTGATGATGATGATGATGATAATTATGATGATGGTGACGACGATGATGATGGTGATGATGATGATGGTGATGGTGATGATGATGACAATAATGATGGTGATGATGATGATGGTGATGATGATGATAATGATGATGATGATGGTAACGACGATGATGATGGTGATGATGATGATGATGATGATGATGATGATGATGATGTTAATGATGATTCTTTCTTACCTGCCTCTCCTCAAGTCTCAAAATGGATAAAAAAATACTCAAATAGCTGCTTTTCAGTTATTTTAAAATATTTTTGAACAGTCTTCTTTTAAAAAACTAACTACTTTTTACATATAGGCCTCAATATCCATAAAACCTACTGAATCCTCCCAAATCCATGCCACTTTTGCATTTCTCGCTATCCATAAAACATGTCAAATTCTTCCCAATCCATGCCATTTCCGCTAATTATTTCATTTCTTTTTATCCCACTCTTAATTAAGTGCACATTTTCTCTCCAAATAGTCATTTGAATGTATACGTTGATGCTCTGATGCTGCCAAGATCTGCGCTATGACTTTTAGAGACGTGTGAAATCCCACGAAGGCTTAAATCCCGATCCAAATGTTAATCAAAGATGTGTGCGTTGAAGGTTTTTGTATGGGAATCTGCAAGGATTGGGTTCTTTCGGCATTTCTACCCAAGGGATGAACGCAAGCCATGTTTATGAATTCTTCTTTTTCAGTTCCGTAAATCCCTTATCTACTCGGACACCTTTTGGGTACTTGCTGAGAGCAAACAAGGCCTCCATAGGATGGAAGTGAGATGATGGCAGGAGAAAACTACAAGGGACCGGCTGATCCCCAGCTTTGTCGCATAAGCAAATAAAGTTTAGTCTCTGTAACAATGGAGAACAGGATTGAAATATATGGCAGGTAAGTAGAGTGTAAGCAAGAAACAGTGCAGAAAGTTCATCATTCCAAAAGCGATGGGAAACATACTGTTACAATGATTTGAATATTGGGTGATGACTCTAGAGCAGGGGTCCCCAAACTAAGGCCCGGGGGCCGGATGCGGCCCTCCAAGGTCATTTACCTGGCCCCCGCCCTCAGTTTTATAATATGATATTTTTATATCAGTTTTAATAATATAATATATTGTATATACATATATTATTGATAATAATATTATGTTATACAATATAATACTAATAGTAATGCCATATAATAATATTAATTATGTTATATATTACATATTATATAATAGTATAGTGGTATAGTTCAGTATAGTAATATATAATGCTAATATTGTGCTATGCTAATAATATAATATATTGTATGTACATACAGCTGCTCTGAGTCCCCTTCGGGATGAGAAGGGTGGGATATAAATGTAGTAAATAAATGCAGTAAATAAATAATTAGTTTTAGACTTAGGCTCGGCCAAAGTCTGAAATGACTTGAAGGCACACAACAACAACAATCCTAATTAACTTGACTATCTCATTGGCCAGTAGCAGGCCCACACTTTCCATTGAAATCCTGATAGCTTGATGTTGGTTAAAATTGTTTTCATTTTTAAATATTGTATTGTTTTTCCGTTGTTGTTGTTGCACTACAAATAAGACATGTGCAGTATGCATAGGAATTTGTTTTGTTTTTTTCAAATGATAATTCGGCCCCTCAACAGTCTGAAGGATTGTGGACCGGCCCTCTGCTTCAAAAGTTTGGGGACCCCTGCTCTAGAGACTGGGCTTAAATTCCCTTCTCAGCCATAAAAACCCATTAGGTGACCTTAGACGAGCCATACTTTCTCAGCCCCAATGATGAAGTCATTTAGGGTCTTCATAAATTGTAAGGATTAGAAGGCACACAAGAACAAACGACCAAATGCAAGGCACTTTCACACAACACAAACATAGCCTTGTGATTCCTACTTAGCTGCATCCTATAGAATCCTAGGATCTGTAGTTTATCGCATCAAACTACAGATCCCAGAATGACTGTAGTTTTGTGTATGCAATTTTTTTTCAAACAGAAATTATCAGGATTCTGATTGAGAATTCAAAACACTCCAGAGCAGGCATGGGCAAACTTCGGCCCTCCAGGTGTTTTGGACTGCAACTCCCACAATTCCTAACAGCCGCTAGGCTGTTAGGAATTGTGGGAGTTGCAGTCCAAAACACCTGGAGGGCCGAAGTTTGCCCATGCCTGCTCTATAGGCTTTGTCCAATCTTCTGTACTTTATTTGCTGCTACTTTTCTGATTTGTTTCATTTCTTTTCAGCTTTTTAATGCATCTTTTTCACAGCTTTAACCGTTGGGAGCTGCCTTGCACTTTGGGAACGATGAGATATAAAGGAAGACAAGAAGGAGAAGAAGTAGCATTATTTCAGAAATCCCTGGCTCATCTTAAATATCCAATTTTCTTGAGGTTATAACTAACGCAGGAGGTTGCTTCCCATATCAATGAGGTGGTGAATCCGCTTCGGATTTTGGTCTCATCTTGAAATGAGCCAACTGAAATGCAAAATTTATTCAGAGGAAAGGGTTCAACACTTTGGTAAAGGTTTCCCCTGACATTAAGTCCAGTCATGACCGACTCTGGGGGTTGGTGCTCATCTCCATTTCTAAGCCGGAGTAGGCGTTGTCCGTAGACACCTCCAAGGTCATGTGGCCACTGGCATAACTGCATGGAGCGCCGTTACCTTCCCGCCGGAGCAGTACCTATTGGTCTACTCACATTGGCATGTTTTTGAATTGCTAGGTTGGCAGAAGCTGGAGCAACAGTGGGCACTCACTCCGCTCCCAGGATTTGAACCTGGGACCTTTCAGTCTGCAAGTTCAGCAGCTCAGTGCTTCACTATCGGGGCTCCCAATATGGACCTCAATATGGAAGTCACCATCTGCCATGAGTTATAGCTGGCATCCCATCTGTGATGTCTCAGGGACCTTTGGCCCATGACCCCACAGCCATCATAGATCAAACTGAAGAGGATTTGGGCTTTTTCCCACCTCAGCAAGTTTCTGTTCCATTCCAGATGTCCCCTGTTGACATTTTCGTGCCAGAGCCAATTAGAGACACCCTTGAAACAGAGCCTGGCTCCCCGGAAAGTGTTGTGTTTGATAGGAAGGCCTTTCTCAAAACACATCGCTCCCATAAGCAGTTTGTAAGACGAAGCGTGAGATTAGCGGAGAGAGACGATTGTAATTAATCCGTTTCCCTTGGGAAGTTTTGGGGAGGCAGGCATGTTGAAACAGCTTCGTTCTCTGGGAAGATTTGGGGAGTTAAACACCTGTTGGGGGAAGCTCTTGAACTTCCATAAAAGTTCTGCACTGAGCTTTCCCTATCTCGGTGTCAATGTGACTATTCAAAGAAGAACATCGACTCCGAGCTTCTAAGCGGCCCTCCGGTGGGCTTACTCACGAGTAGACCAGGAGTTGCGTTTCCACTCCTGATCAAGTTTGGACTGCGTTTCAGATCCACCACGAATTTACCTTGCCTAGCCTCGAATCCTTGTCTGGACTTTACTTCAAGAATCTCCCTGTGAATCCTTGCTCTTTCCCCACTCAAACTTCCAAAGAGTTTGAGTGTGTTTCGGTTATTGGATTGTAGACTTTGGACTCTAATACTGGACATATAACTTCATTTATTTGGACTATTTTTGATCTTTCCTAAAAGGACAATTGCTTGACTATATACTCTGCATACTTTTGTTTTATTCTTTTATTGCATTAATAAAGATATTAGATTGTTTATTGGCCTCCATGTTATTTTCCAGTGTTCACGCAGCCTAGGGGTGTTACACCATCCTTCTCTTTAAGATTGGGACAAGGAAACCGTGGCAAGTCTCTCCCTATCTCACTCCCTTCTCCTCCCTGGATCCACTCCCTTCCCGCATATGGCATCTTCGTTAAGCGTTCAAAATGCTAATTACAAACAGATGCCTCACAAACATCTCCATGAGCTTGCTTTGCCTTCTCATCCGCCTTCCCTTGCCATGCTTGCTTGCCTTATCCTTCCTCCTTCGGCACATGAATGATGTTCGGGAGGACTCCAAGAGTCAAATGGAGCTCTGGGTTGGGACAAAATGAAAGTGATGATGCTCCATCTGAATGTTCAGAGTTGCATGAGATACACCTTTGAGAGGATGCAGTGAAAATCATGCTCTATGTGACACACAAGGAAACCCAGTGGCGAAGTGCATTGAAGTGCTGAGCTGCTGAACTTGCAGACCGAAAGGTCCCAGGTTCAAACCCCGGGAGTGGCGTGAGCGGCTGCTGTTAGCTCCAGCTTCTGCCAACCTAGCAGTTCGAAAACATGCCAATGTGAATAGATCAATAGGTACCGCTCCGGTGGGAAGGTAGTGGTGCTCCATGCAGTCATGCCAGCCACATGACCTTGGAGGTGTCTATGGACAATGCTGGCTCTTTGGCTTAGAAATGGAGATGAGCACCAACCCCCAGAGTCAGACATGACTGGACTTAACGTCAGGGACCACCAGAAGTATTCCTTCCAACCTTCTATTATGTCGGGATGCACAACTGAACACTTCTGGAAGATGACCACCCAAGAACTCCAAAGAAGCAGAGGTCCACCATCTTCTGAGGAAGTATGTTCCACTGTTGATACAATAAATAAACCCGTCCTGATGTTCAGATGCAACTCTTTCCTTGTGTTCTAAAGAGTTCGAGCTCATCTTTGTATTCAAGTCAATCTGATCTTTCACCAGGAACCACTAGGGAGCAGTAGTGGCTTACTGATTTTATCTGGCTAGATGAGAAGGCAGGAGGAAAAGAAGGAAAGAAAGAAAGAATAAGGACTGGACGAGGAATGAATGATGATGGTTGTTGGGATGTAAAGGCATGAGAGTCTTGAAAGGAGAGCGAGAAAGAAAGCACAAAAGATTTGCAGTGGGAGATTTCCAGAAGGAAGCTAATGGAAGCTTTCTCCGAGCGATAGCTGAATTTGAGCCGAATGTTCACTCAGATGACCCCAAGTAGATGCAACAAGGGAAGCCAGGGAAAATGTGGAACGAGAGAGGATTATTTTAAAAATCCATCTACCATCAACTGTGCATGCATGGCCGCCCAAGAGATTGCCAGACCTGGGATTCGCAACAACACCAGATTTTAAAACCGTTGGATGGGCCCAAGGGGCAAAGGAGGGCAACGTAGATTTTCCTAATTGAATTACAGATGGTAAAGCATTGGGCTGAAGTTCCTTCAAGTTGGGGCCGGGCTGTGGCGCAGCTGGCTAGTAACCAGCTGCTATAAATCACTACTGACCGAGAGGTCATGAGTTCGAAGCCCGGGTCGGGTTAAGCCTCCGACCATTAAAAAAAAATAGCCCCGGCTTGCTGTTGACCTAGCAGCCCCGAAAGACAGTTGCATCTGTCAAGTGGGAAAAATTTAGGTACGCTTTATGCAGGAGGCTAATTTAACTAATCTACAACACCATAAAACTGCTCACGAAGAAAAGAAGAGGAAGAACAGCCACCAATGGACGGTGAAGCAACAGCTCCCCCTGTGGCCGGAATCGTGAAGCTGGAAAGATGTTAAAAATGCCTCTGTCTAAAACTGAATGTTGTTTGTCTGTTGGCATTGAATGTTTGCCATTTCTGTTCAACATTGTGCTTGGATCTCGTGATGCAATGACTCTGGATAGTATGGTGTATCCCTGACTTGGTTTTTGGGTTCCTTTGGTGTAAAGGAAATCCACATGGTTCAAGTATGGATCAGGTTATGAGACAGTTGAATTCATTCCCTAACTACAGTAGAGTCTCACTTATCCAACACTCACTTATCCAACATTCTAGATTATCCAAGCCATTTTTGAAGTCAATGTTTTCAATACATCGTGATATTTTGGTGCTAAATTTGTAAATACGGTAATTACTACATAGCATTACTGCGTATTGAACTACTTTTTCTGTCTAATTTGTTGTATAACATGATGTTTTGGTGCTTAATTTGTAAAATCATAACCTATTTTGATGTTTAATAGGCTTTTTCTTAATCTCTCCTTATTATCCAACATATTCGCTTATGCAACGTTCTGCCGGCCCGTTTATGTTGGATAAGTGAGACTTTACTGTACTTGCATCCAGCAATTCCATCCTCTTCAATTGCTGGAACTCAAGGGAGGAAAGAATGAGGAAGAAGAGGAGAAATAATCATAAATATCCTATATTGCTCAAATACTAAAAGATGTCCTGACCTGACCTGACCTTCCCAAACCTTAAAGTTTGCATAGCACAAGCAATGGGTCACTATGAATGCCAAGGTTTACATTACAAGATTTTGATTCAGGATCTTCGTTGAGACTAGGTAATTTTACAAGATTTCTTTCTAGATAGATTCCGTCTAATTTGGTTGTTAAAACATCAAAACATCCGGGTGTCCCCTGGGCAACGTCCTTGCAGACGGCCAATTCTCTCATTCCAGAAGCAACTCAGGTTGCTCCTGACACACACAAAAAAAATTGGTTGTTATAATCATAACTTGCAGCAGATAGTCAAAGGTAAAGGTTTTCCCCTGATGTTAAGTCCAGTCATGTCTGACTCTGGGAGTTGGTGCTCATCTCAATTTCTAAGCCGAAGAACCAGCGTTGTCTGTAGACACCTCCAAGGTCATGTGGTCGGCGTGACTACATGAAGCGCCGTTACCTTCCCGCCGGAGCGGTACCTATTGATCTACTCACATTGGCATGTTTTTGAACTGCTAGGTTGCCAGAAGCTGGGGCTAACAGCGGGTGCTCACTCCGCTTCCAGGATTTGAACCTGGGACCTTTCAGTCTGCAAGTTCAGCAGCTCAGTGCTTCACTATCGGGGCTCCCAATATGGACCTCAATATGGAAGTCACCATCTGCCATGAGTTATAGCTGGCATCCCATCTGTAATGTCTCAGGGACCTTTGGCCCATGACCCCGCAGCCATCATAGATCAAACTGAAGAGCCAGCGTTGTCCATAGACACCCCCAAGGTCATGTGGCCACTGGCATGACTGCATGGAGTGCCGTTACCTTCCTACTGGAGCAGTACCTATTGATCTACTCACATTTTCATGTTTTCGAACTGCTAGGTTGGCAGAAGCTGTGGCTAACAGCAGGCGCTCACTCCGCTCCCCAGATTCGAACCTGCAACCTTTCAGTCCACAAGTTCAGCAGTTCAGCGCTTTAACACATGCCACCAGGGACAGATAGCTCCCAAAAAATCACACCAATACCAACCCACATTCAACAAAATATATGATTTCTAAGTATTTTCTAGTTCCTGCGGGCGATTCTATGGCCAACTTTGCTTATAAAATTCATAGAGAGGTATCCTTCCAAAGATTGGGAGGAATTGAATCCAAAAAAGGAACTTTCCCACACTCTGATTAGTGGTGTACAGCTGCAGCAGAGATTTCTGTACCATCAATATGTAGGTTCTTCTGCTCCACACCATCAACTTGATGCCTTCTGCTCTCCTCTTTTGGGTTGCATCTCTATCCTTCCTTTCCCCGCCGCGAAGACTCTAAGAGACCACACACCGGCTCCAATTGTTCCGCTGCAATTTCTGGGTGACACATGTCGCCCCGGGGGACGCATTAGACCCAATCAGCTCCAAACCAGGCCCCCTCGGCATGGAAATGAAGCAAATAGGGAGACAATATGTTCAAATGACAAAACCTGATTGAGTTTTCGGCACAGGACCCAGTACTTCCCGGCTGCCGCGCTGTCAGATTGCTTACCCGAATTTCTCTCCAGTTTTATTTCACTGTTCTGACCGAGGAGAGGAAATTGTGCCTGATCATTTTGGCGTGTGTTGTCTGTTTGAATGAAGTGGAGAAAACAATGGTGGAGAAGGGCAGGTGGATAAAGAAGAGGTGGATTCGGGATATCTTAAAACAGAATGGGTTCCTGCCCAAGGGGAAAATATTCAGCCCTCAAATCCTTGATGGGCCACATCTACCCACTTTGCACCCTCAACGCTTAGTATTTGTTGTCAAGGGCCAGGCTGTGGTGCAGGCTGGTTAGTAGCCAGCTTCAATAAATCACTATGACCAAGAAGTCATGAGTTCGAGTGTTGACTTCTTCTGTGACAACTTCCGAAAACTTGTTCCTCGTTGGCAGAAATGTATCCAATTGTCTGGTGACGATGTGGAAAAGTGGATAGTGGCAGTTAAAGAGCACATTCTAAGGATTGTTTCTGCGTTTGATTTATTAAAATATTCCCATCCAAACCCAAGTAACGAAGGTGGAGGCATTACTTTTCATTCAACCCTCGTATATACAGATGCGAGGCTAAAGGGTTTTAGAGGACTGGTGAGGGCTTCGAAGACTGCAAGAGTGGAGTTATATGGTAATATGTGCCCACTTTGCCTACTACTAATGTACACCGATGCTTTCACAATCGCATGGATTTTTTACCAATGCACAAACAGTGGAAAGTTTAGGGGATGAGGAAAGCTAGAATATAGATCATGGTTTTTAGCAAGCCCCCCTGGGGGCATGTTAAACCTGACCAGGTCAGTGGCATTTTCTCATTTTTGGTCAAGGTTGAAATGCGTGGTAGTCCTAATATCCCGAAATCCGTTCTGAAGGCCACCCGCCCTCACCATAAATTGTTAAAACCTTGTCAATAGCTGATTAGACACATTCGCTGCTGCCTGCCAAGCCGAGATCACCCGGTGATTTATGAGCAATGCATTTTATATTATGTATTATAAAAAGTTATTAGAAAAAGTGGCTCAGGCGCCTGACCCATTCCTGAAATATTAATAAAACATTAATAAAGCTGTGCTGCGATTTCAGGCAACGTGGAAATCTGTCAGTCTTGCTTTCACTGCATTTCTGAGAATCGGAGCAGCGATCTGGGTTCCAGCCCAACTTGCATCAAGTCACAAGACATCTCTTCTTCTCCAGAAAATCTTCAAAGTAGATTTGAGGTCATTGCTCTACCTCTAAATATATGCACCCTTTATGCCAATAATAATAATAATAATAATAATAATAATAATAATAATAATAATAATCGTCATCATTCAAGGAATGGCATCTTTGGTGATGTCGTTAACATATACTGTACATACTTGAGTATAAGCCTAATTTTTCTGCCTTTTTTAGGACTGAAAAAAAACCTCCTCGGCTTATACTTGGGTGAGGGTCATGGTGGGCTTATATTCAGGTTGGCTTATACTCAAGTATATATGGTATGTTTATTATTTTTCTCTTAGTATTGTTACATTTATTATTTTACTCTATTAATTATTATTATTAAATTTATTATTTTGCTCTATTATTGTTGTTACTTTTACATTTATTTTACTCTATTTTTATTATTATTAATACATTTTTTATTTTACTCTATTGATTATTAAATTTATTATTTCACTCTATTATTATTAAAAGAATACATAAGCACATTTACATTGAAGAAGATGAAAATAATGATTTAATCAGAGTTGAACAGTCATATCTTAAATTACAGTTTGATGTAAAGATTCAAAAACATTTAAACTACTGGTGCCTCAATTAATGTAATGTTATTGGTATCTTGGCTTATACTGGAGTCAATGTTTTCCCAGTTTTTTTGTGGTAAAATTAGGTGCCTCGGCTTATATTCAGGTCGGCTTATACTCAAGTATATACAGTAATATGTTAAACCTTGGCCAAGGAGGAAAGCTCAAAAGTAGTTGGAGTTACGGCCGTTTGACACCACTTCAAAGAATGTTAATAGCTGGTTAGTTTAATTCTATTTAAATATTTAAGTTGTGCTGTTCTTGAATGTAAACAGTTTTGTATCTCAAACAAGAGACAAAAGCAGGTTGTAAATAAATAATAATACCATATTGTTGGAATTTTAAGACCCCCATTGATTGCAGGATGCACACTAATTTCAGTACCACCACCAACAAAAATAGTGTGTGTGTGTGTGTGTGTGTGTGTGTATATATGCATATGTATGTATATGTATACATATTGTGTGTGTGTGTATGTGTGTGTGTATATATATATATATATATATATATATATATATAGAGTCCCTGTGGCACAACGGGTTAAACTGCTGAGCTGCTGAACTTGGTGATCGAAAGATTGGCTGTTTGAATCTGGGGAGCGGGGTGAGCTCCCGCTGTTAGCCCCAGCTTCTGCCAACCTAGCAGTTCAAAAACATGCAAATGTGAGTAGATCAATAGGTACCACTCCGGCAGGAAGATAATGGTGTTCCATGCAGTCATGCCATCCACATGACTTTGAAGGTGTCTACGGACAACACCAGCTCTTCGGCTTAGAAATGGAGATGAGCACCAATCCCCATTAATGTCAGGGGAAAACCTTTACCGGTATATCTTTGAAGAAACCTGTGTGTGTGTGTGTGTGTGTGTGTGTGTGTGTGTGTGTGTGTATCACCTAAGATTCAAAAATGCAACCTCCTTTTTAGAAATTTTATTTTTATTTATTTATTTATTATTTAAACTTATATGCCGCCACTCCCCTAGGGCTCTGGCAGCTTACAAGAAAGGCTAAAATCTAACAATTTAAAAACATCTTTAAAATATCTTTTAAAAAATCTTAAAAACAGTCCATGTTTATATGGGGAAAAGGGTGCATTTTGGATATACGATCTTATTTAGGTAATGGATGGATCGGGCTAAAGACAACCATTTCCTTAAAGGACACGTGGCTCAAAGCTGATGAAGAAAGAAACTCAAGAAGAGTTGAAGAACTTGTTGTGACAGCTAGGAAAGAAGACTGGAAGGAATGAAGAAGGAGCAAGGTCAACGTGGCAAAGAGGGAAGCCAGCGACAGCGAAGGCATGAATGCTTAAGTGGCCGAGAAGGACTCCGCTCGCATTGCAAAGGTCAGGGGTTTTCTCGAACTGAGAGCAGCCCCTCGGGGACGAAACCGGTGTCCCTTTGCCCCGTCCAGCGATGGAGTGCAGGTGGGCCCTGCCGGCTTCAATATGAGACGCAGCCAGCTTTCATAATGAGGCTCCTGACGGCGCTGACGGCTTCCTGTCACATCCTTCCATCCCGTCTTGATGCGCTTAAGGAAAGGTGAGGCGTCAGATCTGATAAATCCTCATTTGGCTGCTGACAGGACGCTCCCGCATGCATTTGTCAGCGCAGGAAGAATGGCTTCATTAGCGAATGCCACGTTAGCAGCTGGAGGAGGGTCTCCCTCCTTGTAGAAAAGCCCTAATGTTGCACCAAAATGCCATCTTCAGAGTTCCCCTTTTGCTGGGATGGGAGACTTTGGATGCTCAGGGCGGAATCCTACTGAGGTCCTACGTCTGTATCATTTTTCTTTACGTTCCAGAAAGGCAACCAAAATGATCGAAGGCTTGGAAGCCAAATCCTATGAAGAGTGGTTTTGGGAGCTGTATATGTTTAGCTTGGAGAAGAGAAGGCTAAGAAGGCTGGAAGGAAGAGGAGGAGGAGGAAGAAGAGGAGGAAGAGAAAAGCTTGTTTCTACTGCACCGGAAACTAGGACACAATGGATTCAATGGATTCAAATGGCAGAAAAAGAGATTCTATCTAAGAATTAGGAAGGATTTATTAATTTTTTTGAATATTTTTATTGAATTTTCAAATATAACCAATACAGTGAAAGAGTGAGAACAATTAGAGTTATAGGATAGGAATGAAACAAGAAGAAAGAAAAAGAAAAAGAAAAAGAAAGAAAAAGAAAGATAAATAATATGAAAAAAGGTAAAAAAGAAAAAAAAGAAGGTTGACTTCCGTTCTTCTTCCATTCGCCCGTTGTAGGAACTATTGGTACAAACCCCAGTTCATATCAATCTTGGTCCTAGAAGTATCATAAGGAAGAATTTATTTATGGTTGGAGCTCTTTCAACAGTAGAACATGTAGCCTGAGAGTCTAGTGGAGTCTCCTTCTCTGGAGGTTTTAAGCAGAGACTGGATGGCCATCTTTTGGGAGGGCTTGGATTAAGTTCTCCTGCATGGTAGGGATTGGACTAGTCGGACTGCAGTCATGCATTATTGAAATGGACACTAGACTTGTGCATTTTGGCTGAACATTACCATTATGGTCAGCCGAACAAGCCAAACAAGCCGGATTAGCCGAAGGGAACTGACTAAACCGAATCTGTGCACAAGCCTAATGGACACAATCTAGTCATGGCTCAAACTACAACTCCCAGGATTCCATAGTGCTGAGCCATGGCCATTAAAACAACATCAAACTACATTCATCCTACAGTGCAGATGCACTCCCAAAGTGGGGGTGATAGAAGGGGTATACTATAGATTCAAATAGAATGAGTCATATGTAACAAAATGGTTCATATTACCTTAGCAAAGCTATAGGCTCTGACTTTTCATAATTGGTTTCCGCTCCAGAGATTGCCTTTGGTTGGCTATGATGCATTGGGTACCAGTGCTTCTCAAGCAACCTGCAAATCAGCAATTATTTCCTTGGTGCTCCAGCAACTAATAATTGGACTTTATAAGAATTGCATTTACATAATTTTCAACAAACATGCAGTGGACCAGTAGTGGACGGATCACAATTTAGCATTGCTCTGTTGCCCATTGCATTGAGGAGAGTTTGAATGCATGTTGGGTTGCTATAAGTTTTCCGGGGCTTATGGCCATGTTCCAGAAGTATTATCTCTTGACATTTTGCCAATATCGATGAGGTTGTAAGGTCTGTTGGAAACTAGGCTAGTGGGGTTTGATATATCTGTGGAATGTCTAGGTTGGGAAACATTCCACAGATATATAAAACCCCACTTGCCTAGTTTCCAACCAACCTCAAAACCTCTGAGGATGCCTGCCATAGATGTGGGTGAAACATCAGGAGAAAATATTTCTGGAACATGACCATACACCCTAGAAAACTCACAGCAACGCAGTGATTCTAGCCATGAAAGCCTTCGACAACACATTGAATGCATGTTGTTTCTCAACTTTCTCAAATGTTACTCAAAAGTAGGGTAGTTGCTTTGAGTCCCTGTTAAGATATGAAATCCAGATAATAATAATAATAATAATAATAATAATAATAATAATAATAATAAAGCCATAGACACTTGGGAAGTGTCCGACGTGTGATCAAATACAACAGCCAGCAGAGTGTCTGCTGTGGACTCATCTTGTTGTGTTTCAAATAATAATAATAATAATAATAATAATAATAATAATAATAATAATAATAATAATTCTCCAATGCACTAGGCAGCCCCTCATCCTCCTTTCTTGCCTCTTTGCTGATTTTTCTGATACAAAATATCCCCCCCACCTTTCTGTTTCCCTAAGCACAAATCAATAATATTCCGCATGCTGGCAGAAATTAAATATTGACTTTCTCTGGGTTTGAACTTCTCGTTGCCTGTTCGATGGGTGCACTCCGGGGGCCTCATGCCAACTTGATGGCATTGCTCGCTTTTGGGAGAATCGCATTGGGTTCGGGGAGGAATCCTGCAACGTTAAGGCGGAGGCGAAGAACTTTGGGTGGATTTGGTGGGGTCAATTGAGGTCGGCCCTGCAGATAGGCAAGTTGGGGTTGCTCTTTGCTGAGATGGGTTCCTTTCTACCTCTAAAACACACAGAGAAAGACTCAGTTAAGCCACGAAAATGCTGAATTCCAACTTAATTGGGTAGCAAGTCAAAAATGTGTCTCTCCCCAGTGCACTGAAAAAATAAAACCTCATTCCTCCAACTTGATATTGTCAGAACTTCATTTCTAGTTTTCTTTAATGACTGTACAATAAGTCCTTGGTATTCAACGGGTTGCAGAACCCGCCTCCCCCTCGATACCAACATGCATTATTTGCAATGGCATAATAAGTGGCACCCTTTATACAAAATCAAGGCTTGCTTTTGGGAAATATATATATATATATATATATATATATATATATATTTCCCAAAAGCAAGCCTTGATATATATATTTCAACCTATGGATGGTTGAATCCATGGAGGAAGGATCGGTGGATACAGAAACCGAATGTACTTTATGTATATTCTATAACTTTCTATATATATAAAAGGGTAATGAAATTTCAGCCTAGGACAAAACAACCAAACTACACATCCCAGAAACACTAAACTTGGCAGCACAACCCCTCATCCATGCCTCTACGTTCATACAACAAAAATAAAAGAAAAATAAAGTCCTAAGAGGGAGAGGAAGAATTGTTTTTATCCAATTGCTGCCAGTTAGAAGGCTAAGCTCCGCCCACTTGGTCTCCTAGCAACCCACTCAGCCCAGGGGACAGGCAGAGTTAGGCCTCACTTAGGCCTCTTTCACACTGCCTATAAAATACAGATTATCTGATTTTAACTGGATTATATGGCAGTGTAGACTCAAGGCCCTTCCACACAGCTATATAACCCATTTATAATGGACTTAATGTCAGGGGAAAACCTTGACCCTTTAGCTGAACTACCACCAATTCCTTAATACTTTATTTCCCGTACCACCAGACTTTGCCACAGCAACACGTGGCCGGGCACAGATAGTATGTTATAGAAGAGGTTCGTCCAACCTATGGAAATGATGAATTATTGCTCCAGGAAGCATTTGTTTAGCAATCTGCATGAGAGTGATATGCATAACTCTAACTGTGAATATTATGTGCTTCTGTAGTTCTAGTGAGGGTTTAACTGATTTCATGTGTTTGAGAGATTTCCTGCATAGTATAGCCTGAAATACTATGGAGACCCCAGTGGCACAGTGAGTTAAACCACTGGGCTGCTGAACTAGCTGACTGGAAGGTTGGCGATTTGAATCTGGGGAGTGAGCTCTCACTGTTAGCTCCAGCTTCTGCTAACCTAGCAGTTCGAAAACATGCAAATGTGAGTAGATCAATAGGTACTCTGATTTTATCTGCTCAGATTTTAAGTATTGTTATTATGTTATTTTGTTTACTGTTGAAATGTTTTAACTTTTGCTGTTGTATTTTGTGTATGTAATGTTTTTGCCATGTCATTCGGGCTTGTCCCTGTTGTAAGCCGCCCCGAGTCCCTTCGGGAAGATGGGGCGGAATATAAGAATACAGTTGTTGATGTCATTATTATTATTATTATTATTATTATTATTATTATTATTATTATAAACACAACAAGATGAGTCCACAGCAGATACTCTGCTGGCTGTTGTACTGGATCACACGTCGGACACTTCCCAAGTGTCTAGGACTGTGTGATGTATCGGCGAATAATGCGAGCAGATCCCAGTAAGGTGGCCTTCTGCAGCTGGCAGGTGGTAATTTTGTCAGTGCCAATTCAATACAATTGTAGGCCTTTAGGCACTGCACCCAGTGTGCCCATCACCACTGGGACCACCTTGACTGGCTTGTACAAGAGTCTTTGTAGTTTGATCTTTAAATCCTCATATCGTGTCAACCTTTCCAGTTGTTT
Organism: Anolis carolinensis; assembly: GCF_035594765.1. Classification (NCBI taxonomy): domain Eukaryota; kingdom Metazoa; phylum Chordata; class Lepidosauria; order Squamata; family Anolidae; genus Anolis; species Anolis carolinensis. Next base: position 21,427,206 of record NW_026943821.1, on the reverse strand, counting down.
CTCCTCAATAATAATAATAATAATAATTATAATAATAATAATAATAATTATTATTACCATTCCGACGGGAAAGCAATGGCACTCCATGCAGTCATGCCAGCCACATGATCTTGGAGGTGTCTATGGACAATGCCGGCTCTTCGGCTTAGAAATGGAAATGAGCACCAACCCCCAGAGTCGGACATGACGATACTTAATGTCAGGGGCAAAACTTTACCTTTACATAAACTTGATTTTTGCTTCTGGGTTATAAATGTCATTTCCTAATTGTTTCTATCATAAAACATGGAAAAGGTTTATCAAACTGTTTTTGAGGGAGAGACATCCTGCAACACATTTTGCTATAGTATCTCATCCAGTTCAACATTGTTTGTGGCAGCCGCAAAAACAAAGTTTCTGGATTAGAGCAACTACTTTCAAAGCAAGCGCTGCACAATTAAACAGGAAATAATACTTTCAAACTAGGAACGGCAAGATTTTCAAATTTTTTTAACATAGTGTTACAAAATGATATATCTCCCTTTTTTTAATGTGATGCCTATTTTTTAAATAATTTTTATCCATGTCCCCAGGCCATGAAATGGATTCAGTGTTCTGAAGTCAACTAATGAAGGGAAAGGCGGAGATGGAGGCATCCGCACTCATTACATGGGCAGCATATGTGCAACAAAGGGAAAGCAGGAAAAGGCAGGTACATGCGGAAAACAGACAGCATAGGCGTCCATTGGAATCACTGATGGTTCTATTTCTGTATTTTCTGCCAATTGTCATCAATTTTTAAATATTATTTTAGGGAGCTGGAAGGAACGTAGATTTGGAGGCCCTGGGGAAAGCTATACAATTGCTTTTTGGGAAAGTCATTTTCAACAAAGCAAAAAGGAAAAGTATGGTATATACCGTATATACTCGAGTATAAGCCGACCCAAATATAAGCCGAGGCACCTAATTTTACCACAAAAAAAACTGGGAAAACATTGACTCCAGTATAAGCCAAGGGTGGTAAATTTCAGAAATAAAAATAGATACCAATAAAATTACATTAATTGAGGCATCAGTAGTTTAAATGTTTTTGAATCTTTACATCAAACTGTAATTTAAGATACGATTGTTCAACTCTGATTAAATCGTTATTTTCATCTTCTCCAATGTAAATGTGCTTATGTATCCTTTTAATAATCATAGAGTGAAATAATAAATGTAATGATAATAATAATAAATGTGGTAAAATAATAAATGTAATAGTAAATAGAGTGAAATAATAAATGTATTATTAATAATAAAAATAGAGTAAAATAAATGTAAAAGTAACAATAAAAGAGTAAAATAATAAATGTAATAATAATAATTAATAGAGTAAAATAATAAATGTAACAATACCAATAATAATAGAGAAAAATAATAAATATACCATATATACTTGAGTATAAGCCAACCTGAATAGAAGCCCACCAGGACCCTCCCCTGAGTATAAGCCGAGGAGGCTTTCTTTCAGTCTTAAAAAAGGGCTGAAAAACTAGGCTTATACTTGAGTATATACAGTAATATATTCCAAAGTAAGTAGTGTTCGATTTATGTACAGTAGAGTCTCACTTATCCAACACTCTCTTATCCAACGTTCTGGATTATCCAACGCATTTTTGTAGTCAATGTTTTCAATGCATTGTGATATTTTGGTGCTAAATTCGTAAATACAGTAATTACTACATAGCATGAATGTGTAATGAACTACTTTTTCTGTCAAATTTGTTGTATAACATGATGTTTTGGTGCTTAATTTGTAAAATCATAACCTATTTTGATGTTTAATAGGCTTTTTCTTAATCTCTCCTTATTATCCAACATATTCGCTTATCCAACGTTCTGCCGGCCCATTTACACTGGATAAGTGAGACTCTACTGTAATAATAATTAATAGAGTAAAATAATAAATGTAACAATACCAATAATAATAGAAAAAAATAATAAATATTCCATATATACTTGAGTATAAGACAACCTGAATAGAAGCCCACCAGGACCCTCACCTGAGTATAAGCTGAGGAAGGTTTCTTTCAGTCCTAACTAAAAAAGGGCTGAAAAACTAGACTTATACTCAAGTATATACTGTAATATATTCCGAGGTAAGTAGTGTTCGATTTATGTACTTCTATTGTAAAGAAATCCTTTATACATTCAAAATGTAAAACAAATTTATATATTCAAAACTGTATGAGTAAGAAATTGTGGTTCTACACCCTTTCAGGTCTGACTGGGTTTAAATGAATCCGGTGATTGATTGTAGCCCCGTCCCTGTCGTTCATCCAACAGGTAATGGTAATCTTATTATTTCAGTTCAAATAAACAACATATGATATAGTGTACCCTATAGGAATATACTCCTCTTAACATAAAGATATACAATGTGACAGGGGAGCCCCAATGGCAAAGTGTGTTAAAGCACTGAGCTGCTGAACTTGCAGACCGAAAGGTCCCAGGTTCAAATCCCGGGAGCGGAGTGAGCGCCCACTGTTAGCTCCAGCTTCTGCCAACCTAGCAGTTCGAAAACATGCCAATGTGAGTAGATCAATAGGTACCGCTCCGGTGGGAAGGTAATGGCTCTTCATGCCGTCATGCCATCCACATGACCTTGGAGGCGTCTATGGACAACGCCGGCTCTTCGGCTTAGAAATGGAGATGAGCACCAACCCCCAGAGTCGGTCACGACTGGATTTTATGTCAGGGGAAACCTTTACCTTTACCTTATGGCACCAGAGCACTCTGATAAAGAAGGTTCCCTTTCTCATAAAACTACAAATTGCACAAAACCACAAATCCCATTTGATGTGGTGTCAAATGTCTACGATGTCAGGGCAAACATAGACCTACAAAGACTGAATAAATGCCTAGCAATGGCTCGATTCTATTCTAGTGAGGAACGCCGTTGGATTCAGCACCTTGGCACCCTGCAGAAAACTCACAGCTTGTCTCTTTTTCACTGCAAGAGCTCTTGTTTCTATAGCTTTCATGCAAGGCAGACTTCATTTCTTTGGTGGCTTTGCGATGCCTGGTAGAGCTTTGGAGGAACCTGTTGAGAAAAATGCTTCAGATCTCTACAAAAAGTGGAACAAATGCTTCTCCTTTCTGCTCCACTTGTTTTCCCAACCCAAGTCTTCTCCTTTTCAGTAGGGAGTCCTTTGGTCTTTTCACCATCTCAGTGTTGTAGTTTCTCCCATTCTTTTTTTTTTTGGGGGGGGGGCTAAAATTGCAAGTATTTATGTCCCCCTTTCATGCGCCATGCTCCCATTGACGCAATCTGGTTTGTTTGGGAAACACAGCATCCAAGGCACCTTCTCCTCTCTCATCTTGACCTTCCACTTTGCTCGGTCTTTTCTTCCTTCTCTCTCCTCCTGAGAAGGGAACTGGAGTCTGTACATAACGCACCATGCAACCTGGATGAAGGCTTCAAGAGTCCTTTGAAGAAAGTGCTTTCAAACAGCTCAGGTCATGGACAGTTCAGATTTGTGCAGATACTAAAAGAGCCAACTCCCCATGGCAGGGTGACAACCAACCCCCCCAGGATCTTTGATGGTTACTTTAGGATTCTGGCCAACTTGCCAGCTCTTCTTAGCCCTACAAACATTACACTCCATCCTTATTCCCACATGGAAAAAAAGAGATATTGTGATTTTTTGCCTTCTACAGCAGCGTCAGCATGGTGTTGTTGTGCAAGTGCGGAACTACAACTCTGGAGACCAGGGTTTGAATCCTTGCTTGGACATGGTGTAAAGAAGTATGTGTTTTTGTTTTGATTTATGGATGATATGTTTGTTGGATTTTGTTTTAGAAGTCATGTTTGGCTAAGTTTAAAATGGGTAAGTATTGGAGTTAACAATACATGGGGGGAAGGTAACCAGCTCAGCATTCTGAGGCAGGTTACCATAGCAACGGGGGCGGAGCCAACCGGCGTTTGAAGGAAAAAGGAGGGAATGTTTTAAAAACAGGTCAGTCTGTAATGGTGGAATTACAGTGAAGACTGATTCTCAAGTGGAGGATCAGGGTGGCTCAAATGAGGGAAATTGAGTCAATTCTAAAATAAGGTGACTTCTTTTAGGTAGTCTGTGATTTTTAGTCACAGGGGAAGGACTGGTTCCAGTTTAGGAAACCAGAGAAGCAGACCTCTAATAGGGCCAGACTAAGCAGGTTGGGTGACTTGTTTAAGGTTATTTGTAGAGGCTGTGGAATAAGGGGAAGTGATCCCAGTAGATCCAAGTGATCGGTTTATGGTTTGGTTTTAAGAGAAGAAAGCATTTTGAAAGTTGGAACACCTCACATCTATTTGTAACAGTTACTTAAGTGCCTCAAAGAAGTTATTGAACCACTAAGCTTTGTACATGAAATAAACTTGTTTTTGTTCTTTAAACCATCTAAGTCTCTGTCACACTCATATCCCAAACTAAGTAACGCTACCATCTAAAGTGAATAAAAGGATTCCTCCTCTATCCCCACATCTTTACAAATTGGTGGCAGCGGTGGGATCAAAAAAAGGATTCCTCTCTGCCTCAGTTCTTTCCAAATTGGTGGCAGCGGTGGGATATTTTAAAAGGATTCCTCCCTGCCACATCTGCACACATGGACACGCACTGGGACACCTTTTTCAATGAAGCCTGGACTTGTGATCCAACCAAAAAGTCACCCAAAATCATATGGAGAAAGCAATGAATGCAGGAAGCATGTAGCTCAAGAAGCCAATCCACTCTTATTCTGGAGAAAGCTCAAGATGATGGAAGCTCTGATGTCAAGGAAGAAGCTAACCCACTCCTATTCTGGAGAAAGCACATGATGATGGGCGAAAAAAGAAAGGATAAAGTCAGCTAGAATGGCTGCAAGGACACTGAGCAAACAGACCTCACATAAGGAATATCTGTGTTGGGAGCTGGTGACTATAAATCAGCAGCAAAGCAAGTAGTCAATGCTGGCAGCAACCATCCTACTTCGTACTTCCGTGCTACGTTTTCCTTGCTTGCCGCTCCAGTGTTTGTGAAGTGCCTCGCAAAGAAATTTTTGTCAAAAGATTCTTGTTTCATGTCTGATGCAAGACTTTTTGCTTTGCTTTTGGGATTTACCTTCTGTTCCCTTGCTGCTGTTTGTTACATTAATATAATTTTGCTGAAGTAAAGCTTTCTTTAGTTGCTTTAACTCTTGTTGTAAGGCTGTTTCTGGAGCAAAACAGGACACTGGGTGACCATGGGCAAGTTGCATTCTCTCAGCCTTAGAGGAGGGCAAGGGAGAATCCCCACTGAACTAATTTTGCAGAGAAACCCCACAATATGTTTAACTTAAGACTGCCATAGGTCGAAAATGACTTTAAAATGATCCGTAATGACAACAACGCAGCAACAACACAGTCGTATGTATTGTCAAAGGCTTTCATACTGGAATCATTGGGTTGCTGTGAGTCTTTTGGGCTGTATGGCCATGTTCCAGAAGCTTTCTCTCCTGAAGTTTTGCCGACATCTGAAATATGTACCCCACAACCTCTGAGCATGCCTGCCACAGATGTGGGTGAAACGCCAGGAGAGAAAACTTCTGGAACATGGCCATACAGCCTGAAAGACTCACAGCAACCCAACATGGCCATATAGCCTGAAAGACTCACACAACCTGGGCTGTGGCGCAGGCTGGTGAGCAGCCTGCTGCAATAAATCATTCTGACCATGAGGTCATGAGTTCAAGGCCAGCCCATGGCAGGATGAGCACCCGTCAATTAAAAAAAATAGCCTGTCCTAGCAACTCGAAAGATAGTTACATCTATCAAACCGCTCCAAGCCAAACTGGGAGTAGCGGTATACAAGTTAAATAAATAAATAAATAAATAAAGTAGGAAATAAGGTACCACTTATAAAGTGGGAAGGCAAATTTAACTAATTTACAACGTTGGAATGAGGAAGTGTCGTCACAGTGGATGATGAAGCAGCTGCTCCCCTCTGTGGCCAGAATCGAACATCCCCTCAGAAGAAGGTTAAATTGCTTCTGCGTCTGTCTCTGTCTCGGTTCTATGTGTATATGGACATTGAATGTTATATGTATATAATATGATCCGCCCTGAGTCCCCTTCGGGGTGAGAAGGGCGGAATATAAATACTGTAAATAAATAAATAAACATATTTGGGCATATCATGAGATGATGTGACTCATTGGGAAAGACTTCACTTTGGCTTTGGTCAACTGGTATTTTTAAAGAGATAACAGTGCCATGGGGGAAAAATATCATTTTAAAAGAGTGAAGAGCTGCTCCTACCAAATTGAAACAGTTGGAATGTTTGTTTTCATTTAACTCCCAAATTGAACGGTTGAGATCAAGGTGCAAATGAAATGCTACGATTCAGACACTGACATGAGCGAGACAGGAAGGGATGAGGAGCTTGAGTTTGTGAGCCATTTATATCTCCGCAACCAGGTGGCCCTGGTTCCCCCATCTTCATCACTGGCATTTCTTCCTTGATGGTTTATTTAAATAAATGCATGTTAATGAAGACAGATGCAGCAAAAACTGCCATGGCAAGGAAGCAATTTTGCATGGAATCTGAGAACGGGAGCCAAACCGGAATCCAGTCGGATGTGACGCTGACACTCCTCTGAGTCGGGGAGCTTCAGAGGCAGACAGGCGTCTCCTCCTCACCGAGAATCCTTCCTCTGCAAAAAGAAGTCTGACTTCATGAAACTCAGCTCCCATATTTCAGAGGCGGCCGTTGCCTCTCCCTGCAAGCGCCAGCCTCACAAAGTCGGAGAGTGCTTTGGCGAGCTCCATTGTCTTGGAAAGCTTCTTGGGGCCTTGAATTCCCAAGGGCCTGGCTGGAGGTTGATAGATTGTGATTTGTTAGCAGATGCTGGAAGCAAGTAACCTTGGGCTTTGCAGCTTTGGGTTCAGGGTTTAATGCTCACATCTAAGAGAGATGGAGAGAGAGAGAGAGAGAGAGAGAGAAAAAGAGAGAGGGGAAAGATGTACATGTTTTAGTAATGCTTTCAAATCTGCGGAGATTGTTGCGATTCGGCACAAGTGGGGAAAGTGTGGTGCATACACTGCATATAGTCACACAATGTAATTTCTGAGACCTTCAGAACTTCCTTCACCTCCTCTTCCTATTCTCCTCTCCTCCTCCTCCTTTCCTTGTCTTCCTTTTCCTTATCCTTTTCCTGATGATTTGGATTATCCAACTAAAAATTCATCTACACCAGGGGTCCCCAAACTAAGGCCCGGGGGCCGGATGCGGCCCTCCAAGGTCATTTACCTGGCCCCCGCCCTCAGTTTTATAATATAATATTTTATATCATTTTAAATAATATATTGCATATACATATAATATTGATAATATTATAATGTTATACAATATAATACTAATAATAATACCATATAATAATATTAATTATATGTTATATATTACATATAATTTCGAAAACATGCCAATGTGAGTAGATCAATAGGTACCGCTCCGACAGGAAGGTAACGGTGCTCCATGCAGTCATGCCGGCCACATGACCTTGGAGGTGTCTATGGACAACACTGGCTCTTCGGCTTAGAAATGGAGATGAGCACCAACCCCCAGAGTCAGACATGACTGGACTTACCGTCAGAGGAAACCTTTACCTTTACCTTATATTACATATAATATTACAGTATAGTAGTATAGTTCAATATAGTAATATATAATGCTAATATTGTGCTATGCTAATAATATAATATATTGTATGTATATACAGCTGCTCTGAGTCCCCTTCGGGGTGAGAAGGGCGGGATATAAATGTAATAAATAAATGTAGTAAATGAATGAATAATTTTAGACTTAGGCTCACCCAAAGTCTGAAATGACTTGAAGGCACACAACAACAACAACAACCCTAATTAACTTGACTATCTCATTGACCAGAAGCAGGCCCACACTTCTGATAGGTTTATGTTGGTTACAATTATTTTCATTTTTAAATATTGTATTGTTCTTTCATTGCTGTTGTTCTTTTGCACTACAAATAAGACATGTGCAGTGTGCATAAGAATTTATTCGTTTTTTTCCCCAAATGATAATTTGGCCCCTCCACAGTCTGAAAGATTGTGGACCGGCCCTCTGCTTTAAAAGTTTGAGGACCCCTGATCTACACCTTCAAATGCATCTGGTTTGATAGCCTTTTAACTTCCATGTCTCAATGTTATGCAATTATGGCATTTATCAAAAGACCCCAGCACTCTTTTGCAGAGATCACAGAAAACTTTGCAAAACTACAACTCCTAGGATTCCATAGCACCGAGCCATGGCGGTTCAAGCCATGTCAAACTGCATTCATCCCTCAGTGCAGATGCAACCTGAGATCTCCATCGTATCCAACCCAAATCTGATGTTGCTCCAAAGCATTAAATCGGGGTCTGCATCCATCCTTGTGGTTTACACACAGACATACAGACAGAGCCCAGTTTTAATAGCAACATCTCTTTGGAAGATTCTTTGCATTTCTAATTAAAAGCTAAAGGTTGCATTTCAGTCAGCGGCCCATCTCTTTGGTTAAAACTGAAAGCCTTTTGCAAATTGAACTTAGGCAGCTGGAAGTAAAGACAGCAGAGTTAATGGCGCTCTTCCCCCTCAGGGAACGATTCATAGGATTGCAATCTTGCTAATCTTAATAAGTTCTGTATTGTGCTCAGTTGTACTGCTGCTCTCGCATTTGTGTGCACACTGTCATGATGAACTCAGGCAATTCAAATTTTTCTTTTAATGTCACCGAATGTCAGTAATAGATTTTGGAGACCTGAGCAAAAAAACCGTCTCCCTATACATGCTGCTCTAACTCCAACCCATTACTTTATGAAGGGAGAAACTGAAAAGAAGGGATGGAACTGTTTTGGTGGAAGAAACTTGCCAGTCAGACTGCAGCAGGAGTTTTGAAGAATTTCCACAATCTCGGCAATGTTTGGCAAGGCATGGGTCTCATATGGCACAAGAGCAGACACTGACGGTCATGCAAATACGGATTCCAGGAAACTGGCAAGAAGAATGTGTTTTTGTGGATCAAACGTGTAGGAATTAGCAAAATAAGCCTTTCAGCTTGATATTTCCAGTGCTTAAATCAATTCAGGCTTAACAGCTCTCATGGTTGACATGCCATCAGTGCACATAGATTTTACAACGAATTTCCAGAGCAAAATGATTCAAGGATATGGACCATACTTGGGATGGTAAATTCATGAGATAACATAAAAATACTTTCTGGGATTTTGAGAGGAAGGAAAAGAAACCCATCTTCTTCCTGGCAGTAGCGACTGCATCCCTCTCCAAGTATATACAAGGGAATGTCTATCCGTTGAAAACTATCTTAGCCTCCTCTCCCTGTTCTCTGTGTTAATTTACTGCAATCAATTTGGCTAATTAATCCTGTTGTCCTCTGGGCTCCCTTTGCAATGTTTAAATACCATTGCATTGCATTTCACACATTATCCCATGAAATCTGGAACGTGGAGTGACAGAAGGCAGCCCAAACCATGGCTTATGAAAAAGTTGATGCACAGAGCTGGTGTCCGTACCGGCGCCTATGCACCAATGTGTCCATAAGAAATGGTTTGTCCTGCTTTACATCATTCTTGTACCAGATTTCATGGGATAATGTGTGAAACGCAATGGATTTACTTAAAAGAACGATTGCTTTTGATGGAAGCTAAGGACTTGAGTGGTTTCTCCAGGAATTTGCAATAGAGACAACTTCAGAGCGTTCCATGATGTTTATTTTTCTACCGTAACCCCAATGCTGCTTGCATATTGCTGAACTCATATGATTGGTTATATACTGGTAGGGAAGCAAAAGGAAAATATGCAAAATTGTTTCTAGGGTTGCATGCACACAACGTAGAATTAATAACTGAGATCCTTCATTACCCTTGCATCATATAAGTTTATAGTTTGTTACAAAGCAGTTGGATGACACAACCATCTACCAAAAGTCAAGGGAAGGGAGGAATGCTCCGATGACAGAAACGTAACTTAAAGAGTCAGCAGAGGAAGAAGATGCTGAGTTATGCTTGGAAGAGCATTGCTTTCAACCAGTATGATCTTCTAGGATCTCAACCAACGAATCCCAAGTTATCAAAGGATGTAACTTTCTCGGCTGTAATTTGGTACTTTGCAGTAGAAAGGGAACAGGTTACATATCACTTACTCACAATTGTATGCATAGAATACAACTAGAATGGCGAGAGAAAGGTTTACAAGGGCAGCCACCCTTTTATTGCATTTTTATCAGAACATCATAAGTGCAATATCTGAAATGGTCTCTTGGGGGAGCATGATAGCATTTCCTAGGTATAATACTACCAGTATCTTGTTGATAGCCAGTAGTTCAGTGAGGTATCTTTTTGGATGGTAGCTACATAGACCAATGACAAACTGCTTGGCAATCAGAGTAATAATTTAAAAAACTAATTCCTTTTTTAAAAATAATATAGCAAGTTCTTTCACAACTTCATCTTGATGGCTATTAAGATCAGGTCCTTAAGTGGGAGCAGAAAATAAAATAAAGCATGCATCAGTCCACTGAAGCAATGGAATAAATTCTGATACCCTCCTCAGTATGAGTTATGTAGTATCCATTTGTAATTTCTTTCCTTTTGAAATACACATCTAAGGCTAGAACTTATTGCTTTGAACTTGGTTCATCAGCAGCGCAATATACACTGCCTACATTGTGCGTCATCCAAAGGTTAGGATGCAAAAGCTGGTTCTATTTAAGCCTTCCTGGTTTCCTTCACCTTTCCGCAACTAAAAACCTAGCCATTCCTGCCATAAGCCTTTGACCCCACTGTCTCCTTGGATGCAGGCATCCCATGCTTCTTAGCGCTGAGATGTTGCTTCCATGTTCCATGTTCAAGGAATGCCTTCCCTTCCCAAATACATCTCCACTTGTTTCTCTGGAGAGCGCCAAAGGTTCGTCATTGGATACATATTTAACAATCAGTGGCGGAAAGCAGATTATCTCTTTGGGTCTTGTAAGTCAATTACTGTGTGTTAAATAAATGTTATAGCGCCGGCCCCTTGCATTAGCATTCCGCTGGCGTTTCATACCACTGTCACCTATATCCAATTAATGTCGAATTAAGAGCACAGCAACGTAAGAGTCTATAGGGGAGGAGGGAGCGGCATCCCTGGGCTCTTATTATGGGCTGCTGGTTTCCGATAGCATCTCCTTCCTGCGCAAGGATGAATCGCCTTCGCCGAGTGGAAGTCTGCTATTCTGTGGGGAGGGAGGAAAGAAGGAAATCCAGATTTCTGCTCAGTTACAGCCCTTTTTCTCTTCCCTCACCCCAGGGCTTTCAATAAACTCTTTTTGTGGATGTCAAATCCATGCATTGGAAATAGGAAGTTGCAAGAGAGTGTTGTGGATAGATAACTAAATGGGGCCCAGAGCAAAACCAAGACTGAGCTCTCCCTAGGTGCCAAAACTCAGGGGAAGCTGGGTTGTTGTATGTTTTCCAGGATGTATGGCCATGTTCCAGAAGTATTCTCTCCTGATGTTTCACCCACATCTATGGCAAGCATCCTCAGAGGTTGTGAGGATGCCTGCCATAGATGTAGGTGAAACGTCAGGAGAGAATACTTCTGGAACATGGCCATACAGCCCGGAATACATATAACATGTTGCAGCTATCAAACTGGGGTTCCAAACATTCAACCCCTTCTCCGGAAGCTTCACCCTTCGTTCAAGGAGAAAACCCAAAACAAACTGTATTTTAGCAAAGAAAAAATTATATGAAAATATATACAGTAGAGTCTCACTTATCCAACATAAATGGGCTGGCAGAATGTTGGATAAGCAAATATGTTGGATAATAAGGAGAGATTAAGGAGAAACCTATTAAACGTCAAATTAGGTTATGATTTTACAAATTAAGCACCAAAACATCATGTCGTACAACAAATTTGATAGAAAAAGTAGTCCAATATGCAGTAATGCTACGTAGTAATTACTGTATTTACAAATTTAGCACCAAAATATCATGATATATTGAAAACATTGACTACAAAAATGCATTGGATAATCCAGAACGTTGGATAAGTGAGACTCTACTGTACAAACACAACAGTCCTTGGCTTTTATCAGCTGCTTTCAAACGGCGAAACAAAATGTTCTTATCTTCAAGCTTTCAAACTCCAACTTTTCAAACTCTCTGGTTTCCAGACTCTCCGTCTTCAAACTCTCTTCAGCTCCTCTCCAACAGCACTCCATTATTATCATCCTCATCAACTCAAGATTTACTCAGTCTCTATTAATAGCACTCAGACTTTAGGAGGTGGCTTGATTGCTGCTGGTCATACATTGATAGGACATGATTCTTACAAACACGTATCCATTTTCACATAAGAAATGACCTAAATAATATAAAACTCTGACACAACAACCCTGTGATCCCGGCCATGAAAACCTTCGACAACTCTGGGGAAGCTATCGTGCTTTGGACACATCATGAGAAAGGATGGCACAATGGAAAAGGTGATAATGCTCAGCAAAGGGGAAGGCAGCAGGAAAAAGGAGACACTGCATTGCAGGTGGATGCATTCAGAGAAAGAAATCACAGCTTCTGCCCTGCATTTGCAAGCCCTGACAAGAGCTCTGGGAGGACTCTGCTTTAGAGAGGAGCCATTGGTCAGTGTTGACTTGATGGCACACAGTAACGGACCGGTAATGCCCGGGCTGTGGCGCAGGCGGGAGAGCAAGCCAGCTGCAATTAACTGCAATGAATCACTCTGACCAGGAGGTCATGAGTTCAAGGCCCGCTCGGAGCCTATGTTTGTTTGTCTTTGTTCTATGTTAAAAAGGCATTGAATGTTTGCCTATATGTGTAATGTGATCCGCCCTGAGTCCCCTTCGGGGTGAGAAGGGCGGAATATAAATGCTGTAAATAAATAAATAAATAAATATGTCCAGAGGAAGTCAACACTATCAATATGGAGATATGGGTTTAGCATCCTGAGGACAAGAATGCGAGAAGGATATACAGTAGTAACAATTCATATTTGTAATCAGAACTTTCTCTCCAGTGGTGTATACCTAAGATTGCCTTGAGTCTCAAAATATTGAGAAAACAATATAAACTACCACCTCTTGTTCCTTTTTCCTCCTTCTCATCTTCCTTCCTTTCTTCTTCTCCTTTCCTCTTCCTCCTCTTCTTCCCTGTCCTTGTCCTTCCTCTTCTCCTACCCTTCTTTCTCCTCCTTCTCGTTGCTCTTCTCCTTTTCCCTCCATCTTCTCCTCTTTGCCTTTTTCCTCTTCTCCTTTTTCTTCGTTTCCTTCACTATCTCTCCATCCTCTCCTCCCTCTCCTTCTCCTCCTTCCCCTTCTTCTTCTCATTCCTCTTAATCTCCTTTTTCTGCTCCTTCTTCTCCCTTGTCTCCTCCTTGATACTCTTCACATGCATCAGAGTCAGTAACAGTAATCAATACGGAGTCAATGCTCTTCTCGGAGACCTTCCAGGGGTTTCCTGGGCTTCCCAAAATGTCCAAACATGAAAAGCAAAAAAGAAAAAGAAACCTGTTGTCGAAGGCTTTCATGGCCGGGATCACAGGGTTGTTGTATGTCTTTCGGGCTGTGTGGTCATGTTCTGGAAGCTTCTGGAACATGGCCACACAGCCCGAAAGACATACAACAACCCAAAAAGAAACCTCCTCAAGAATCCAGACAGCTGAGATCCCAGATCAAGCAGACAGAACACAATGCTCTTCTTTCAACACCATCCTTTGTCCCAGAACTTTTCAAGATGGGGCCGGAGTTTCACCAGGTGGTCTCATGGGTCTCAAATGTGCTCACAGGTTGCCTTTTTGCCCATGCCAGCCTGTGCTTCTTTCAAGCGTGCCACCTGTCCGTTCATGGAGACATACCTGGGACCAGCATTTCCTTGTAATTAAAATGGGCAGCAACCCGAGAGACAAAGACTGGCAGGTCTAATCTACTCCAGGCATCTCCTGATGCAGCCGAGCGCTATAATAACAAATTGCAGTCATGATTCATTGCCCTGCCTGCATCTTGTTGTCCGGGTGACAGCAGTTTGCCAAAGCCTTCTGATAAACTAACCTTGATCTCTTACCTCCTTGTGCTGATTCTGCCCGCTTCCCCGATATTCATTGTAAGATCCTTTAAACCGACAGCAAGCCAAGCAAGCTTTTGAAGACCAGCATTTGCAAAAAATCATTTATTTAGGAATACAATTCTCTGAATCCTGGTTTTGCAAAGCATGAGATTCTTGGAGCTGCAATCTGACAAAATATGAGTTATTTTTTAAATACAGTAGAGTCTCACTTATCCAACACTCGCTTATCCAACGTTCTGGATTATCCAACGCATTTTTGTAGTCAATGTTTTCAATACATCGTGATATTTTGGTGCTAAATTCGTAAATACAGTAATTACTACTTAGCATTACTGTGTATTGAACTACTTTTTCTGTCAAATTTGTTGTATAACATGATGTTTTGGTGCTTAATTTGTAAAATCATAACCTAATTTGATGTTAATTAGGCTTTTCCTTAATCCCTCCTTATTATCCAACATATTCACTTATCCAACATTCTGCTGGCCCGTTTATGTTGGATAAGTGAGACTCTACTGTAATTATTAACTTTATTAAGAATTTCTAAATGCAATAAAATAGAGAGAGGAATGCATACCAGGGGTCCTCAAACTTTTTAAGCCGAGGGCCGGTCCACAATCCTTCAGACTGTTGAGGGGCCGAATTATCATTTGAAAAAAATACAAACAAATTCCGATGCACACTGGATATGTCTTATTTGTAATGCAAAAACAACAGCAGCAACAACAACAACAACAACAACAACAACAACGAAAGAACAATACAATATTTAAAAATAAAAACAATTTTAACCAACATACATTTATCAGGATTTCAATGGGAAGTGTGGTCCTGCTTCTGGCCAATGAGATAGTCAAGTTAATTAGGATTGTTGTTGTTGTTGTTGTTGTTGTTGTTGTTGTTGTTGTTGTTGTTGTTGTGTGCCTTCAAGTCATTTCAGACTTTGGGTGAGCCCAAGTCTAAAATTTATTTATTTATTTATTTATTATTTACTGCATTTATTTACTACATTTGTATCACACACTTCTCACCCCAAAGGGGACTCAGAGTGGCTTACAAATTATATGTACATACAATATATTATATTATTAGCACAGCACAATATTAGCATTATATATTACTATATTGAACTATACCACTATACTGTAATATTATTAGTAATATTATATGTAATACAGAATATATAATTAATATTATTATATGGTATTATTATTGTATTGTATTACATTATAATATTATTATCAATATTATATGTATATAGAATATATTATATTATAAAACTGAGGGCGTGGGCCAGGTAAATGAGCTCGGAGGGCCTTAGTTTGGGGACCCCTGGTCTACACTGTAGGATTAATGCAGTTTGATGCCACTTTAACTGCCACGACCGAGTGTTCAAGAATTTTACTGGAGGACCTAGAGAAGCCTAAAAAACTGCACAAGTGAAACCATGAATATTGAGACTATAGGGAAGGGTGATCATACTGTACTTCTAAATACAAAATATAATAAGATGCATTTGCATATACAGTAGAGTCTCACTTATCCAAGCTAAACGGGCCAGCAGAAGCTTGGATAAGCGAATATCTTGGATAATAAGGAGGAAATACCTATTAAACATCGAATTAGGTTATGATTTTACAAATTAAGCACCAAAACATCATGTTATAGAACAAATTAGACAGAAAACGTAGTTCACTCTGGAGTAATGTTATGTTGTAATTACTGTATTTACGAATTTAGCACCAAAATATCACGATCTATTGAAAACATTGACTACAAAAATGGCTTGGATAATCCAGAGGCTTGGATAAGCGAGGCTTGGATAAGTGAGACTCTACTGTATTCAAAAACATTTAACCTACTGATTAATGTAATTTTATTGGTATCTATTTTTATTTCTGAAATTTACCACTCTCAGCTTATACTTGAGTCAAAATTTTCCCAGTTTTTTTGTGGTAAAATTAGGTGCCTCCGCTTATATTCAGATCGGCTTATACATGAGTATATACGGTAGGTACAGAATCCTCCTTCCGCAAGGAAGCAACAGCTCCCCCTGTGGCCGGAATCGTGAAGCTGGAAAAATGTTAAAAAATGCCTCTGAGCCTGTGTACTGTATGTTGTTTGTCTGTTGGCATTGAATGTTTGCCATATATGTGTTCATTGTAATCTGCCCTGAGTCTCCTTTGGGGTGAGAAGGGCGAAATATAAATACTGTAAATAAATAAATAAATAAATAAGTGTCAAAACCTCTTTACACAAGGAAGTACTGACAACTCCTTGCTTAAGGATGTATTGAAACCTTATTACACAAGGAGGTTCTGACTCCTCCTTACACAACAAAATACAGAAACCTTTGGGAAATACTTAGATTAAAGGGAGTTTATACAATCTATGTCACCGTTAAGGTTCTAGCCTATGGCCTCTATCCTATATTTAATCCCACTGAATTTATTGACATTACCTACTTGTGGACTCTCATGTTCACAATTAATTGAAGGTCTGCCTCTGTTTGGGAGTATCTTGTAGGATTCCCATAGTTCTTTGCCTCTGAATAAAATATCTGTTGATCTCCCTGAACCTCTTTGACCCTGAAGAACCTTGAACATGGCCAGAACTTCCATGGAAGCAGAAAGAAAATTTATTATAGGAGTGAAGGGGTGCGGGGAGGAAAAGCCAAGTTTATTTTTAAAGCCCATGGTTCTATCTTTGAAAAGACATATTTCTGCTGATGTTTGTATTACGCCCAATGCCTGTATATTTTTCATTCCGGTGAGCTTCGGTAAATAAATCTGTACTAACTGATAACTTGCCGAAATTAATTTGACTAATGCTGTTAACAGGATTTTAACTGCCGGCTTAATACTCATGGAAATGTCATTTCCAGGAGGTGGGGATGGAAAAGTGGCTACAATATAACCAAAGTGAGTGTGTAAGAAAGGGAGGACAGCGGTTACGTGTCGCACAGAGAGAGGGACACTGTATATGTATATATGTATCTGTCTGCACGCACACACTACGCTCTCTAATAGGAGACTATGAGGAAGGGAGGGAGGAAAAGGCAGAAATCTTTGATATGAACATAGTAGGAAATGTTTGATTCCTGCTGCAGTTTTGTGCTAGAATCCTGCTGGTGAATTCCAGCTCTTGGGTATGCATGAATATCCTATTTGGAATCAGGTACACAGCTCTTCTTTACTCTAAGAATCTTCCAAGCCTTGCTGCCAACTGGGTCGGTTCATCCACCAGGCCAACTAGGCATTTGCCTGTGGCACCATCTTGTTGGGGGGTGCCAGGAAGGTGTTCCGTGCTTCTCTGCTCAGCAAAGCGCCTAGGAATGGATTCCTAGCAAGAAGGCGTTCCTCGGCACTTTGCTGAGCAGAGAAGCGGGCGCCAGAGGACTTGCACGGTCCTTATGCTGGGAGGAGGAGAAGTATGAGACCAGCAGTGGCTGAGAGCACTCCAGAGGACTCTCAGCTGCTGCCTGCCTTCAGGGACTCTCAGCCACTGCATGCCTTCCTTGAGCCATCCTCCTGGCATAAGGATGGGGCCACTTGCACCGTCCTTATGCTGGGAGGAGGAAAAGTGTGAGACATGCAGTGGCTGAGAGCACTCCAGAGGACTCTCAGCTGCTGCCTGCCTTCAGGGACTCTCAGCCACTGCATGCCTTCCTTGAGCCATCCTCCTGGCATAAGGATGGGGCCACTTGCACCGTCCTTATGCTGGGAGGAGGAGAAGTGTGAGACGTGCAGTGGCTGAGAGCACTCCAGAGGACTCTCAGCTGCTGCCTGCCTTCAGGGACTCTCAGCCACTGCATGCCTTCCTTGAGCCATCCTCCTGGCATAAGGATGGGGCCACTTGCACCGTCCTTATGCTGGGAGGAGGAAAAGTGTGAGACATGCAGTGGCTGAGAGCACTCCAGAGGACTCTCAGCTGCTGCCTGCCTTCAGGGACTCTCAGCCACTGCATGCCTTCTTTGAGCCATCTTCCTGGCATAAGGATGGGGCCACTTGCACCGTCCTTATGCTGGGAGGAGGAGAAGTGTGAGACGTGCAGTGGCTGAGAGCACTCCAGAGGACTCTCAGCTGCTGCCTGCATTCAGGGACTCTCAGCCACTGCATGCCTTCCTTGAGCCATCCTCCTGGCATAAGGATGGGGCCACTTGCACCATCCTTATGCTGGGAGGAGGAGAAGTGTGAGACATGCAGTGGCTGAGAGCACTCTCGGCTACTGCCTTGCTTCCTCCCTCATCTTTTTTTGGCATAAGGATGTGGCGGTCCACAGTGTCCTTGTGCCCAGAGGACAGGGAAAATTAGGAGGGCCTGAGGTGAGTGCCACATCCAGCCCCCGGGCCTTAGTTTGCCCATGCCTGGTCTAGGATGTGTGGGGAAGAGACACAAGAGAGCATGCCCTTCATTTTCCTTCTCCTTGCAGCTCAGATCAACTGCTTGTTCCTATTCTTCATTGCCTTCCTTTCCATTTTAAGCCCCTGCCCTTCCCAGCACTTACTTCAACAGAATTGTGGTCAAAGATCTGAAATCCAATCCCTCTGAAGAAATTTAGGAAGTTGCCTGTGTTTAGCATGAAGATGAGAAAGTAGGGAAGGGACATGATATCCAAAGTTGTCCCACTGTTTTCTGTAGGACATGGAGCAATGGATTCAAATTGTAGGCAAAGAGATTCCACTTAAACATATTGTACAGTTGGACAGCTCATACCAACAAAAGAAAGAACCTTTTGATGGGATGATGGCTCATACCATCTAAAGCAGTGGTTCTCAACCTAGGGTCCCCAGATGCTTTTGGCCTACAACTCCCAGAAATCCCAGCTAGTTTACCAGCTGTTGGGATTTCTGGGAGTTGGCCAGAAACATCTGGGTTGAGAACTACTGGTCTAAAGAAATAACCTTTTGGTGGTATGAGCTGTCCGACTTTGCAATATGCCATCTTGGAGTTTGGTGGAGTCTTCTTCTCTGGAGGTTTTTCAACCTATAGTCAACCGTTGGAAGGGCTTGGATTGTGTTTACCTGCGTTGATTGGATGATCATTGAGGTCTGTGATTCTATGACTAAAGCACAGAACTATCCAAACATAAAGTTACTCTCCATTGATTTGATCCCGGATCTTTGGTGTTTGTTTCAGGAGGCCCACAACTAAGATGAGGAGACAACAGATGTTTCTTTAACCAATGACTAATTTCTAGCATCTTTCGCTAATGGCTCTGCCATGGAGCTACTTGGCTCCGATTCACTCTTGGGAATCATCCATCTTTGGCCAATCTCTATCTTTCCTCCGCTCTCTGACCTTTTTTTTGTACATATCTCAGTCACATCCTAGATCTGGTCTGATGTATCACAAGTGAGGCCTAATCCAACCCGCTGTTCCGACTCCAATTTCTGCTCTTCCCGTTTCTTCGCAGAAACCTTTGCTTGGCATTTACGGCGGCTTTCCAGGTTGGAAATTAGCACAGCTGCCACTTCCCATTGCCTCACCTCATTTATTCAAGGCTCTCTCTCCCCGTTGTAACACCTGCTGATACAGACATGTCCAAGTGATGTAATACTCCGCCTGGACCGTGCTGTTTTCAGCTGTGTGCTCCCATGTTTGCTTGATTCAATTACCCAGCGAGGCTAACCATCTCACTTATTTCAGGAGAGGCTCTTGGCTCCCATCTCGGTGGAGTGTTGAATCTACTCCAGGTTTTAGGCGGAAATTTAATGGAGTTATCAGAGTTGAAACAGAGAGAGGGTTCAGTACCTTGGACAACTCCTTTCTAATCTGGATTAAATCTCAAAGTAGATTTACCACCTTCCAGTAGATGGGCCGGGAATTGGAAGTTAATGGATTCTCAAGTCCATTGCTGTGACTCCTAAGGTTCCCTACTAACCTTGATAGATTTTTTTTTTTTCGTGTCAAGAGCGACTTGAGAACCTGCAAGTTGCTTCTGGTGTGAAAAAATTGGCCTTCTGCAAGGACGTTGTCTACGGGATGCCCTGATGTTTTTTGTTTTTGATGTTTTTACCATCCTTTAACTCTACATGCATTTTAAATTTTATAATTCATGGTTTAATAGAGTCTAATTAGAGTTTTAATTGATGCAATACTGTTTTATTGTTTATTAATATGTCATTGTTTTATTGAATGTATTTTGGGCAATGTCATTTGCCGACTGTTGTAAACCGCCCTGAGTCCCTCCGGGTGAACAGGGAGGGGATAAAAATGATGTAAATAAATAAAGAAAGAAAGAAATCTTTCTCTCATGTCCCTGCATGGAGCTGGAGCTGGAGCTGACAGAGGGAGCTCATCTGCACTCTCCCCGGGTTGGATTCGAACCAGCAACCTTAACATCAGCAACCCAACCTTCAAGTCATCAGTTCTGATGGCATAAGGTTTTAACCCACTGGCTAGATAGGCTAAGAAGTATTATTTTCCATATTTAGAGGTGCATCTACACTGTAGACTTGACACAGTTTGATATCTCCTGAACTGCAGCAACTCAGTGCCATGGAATGATGGGAATGGTAGTTATACAAGCTCTTCAACTTTCTCCACCAGTGAATACTGGTGCTTCACCAACTCCCATAAATCCACAGCATTGAGTCATGGCAGTTAAATTGATATCGAACTGTGTTAAATCTACAGTGTAGATGCACCAAGGGATTCCCACTAAGATGTATTCTCACAAATCGAACTGAAACAAAATTTCAGTTTGGGGTCGTTCTCTGATGAAAAATGATAATAAATCAGTCCTCATATACATTAATTAGGCTAAAAGTAACTTCCCATCACTCCCATTTACATATTGGTTAATTGATTGCTTGGACATCTACATGTCCATTTATCTCAGTTCAGGGCTTCTGGAATTTGGAAACAGAGGGGAATTTTAAAAGCCACTTTCTCCTGTATACACTTAATAATAATAATAATAATAATAATAATAATAATAATAATAATAATAATAACAACTTTATTTTTATACCCCGCCCCATCTCCCCGAAGGGACTCGGGGCAGCTTACATGGGGCCGAGCCCGATACAACAATATAATAACAACAACAAAATAATAAAACAAATAACATTCATTATGCAGACCGGCCTTAAGTCTCCGGCTATAGGGTGACTTGTAAATTGAAATGAGAAGGGGAATATATATAAATGCTACTGAGTGAGTGTAGAATAGTGCAGTTTGTTGGTCGCAATGCAACAAAACCTGGCCTAAATCAACAGATGATGAAGGAATCTCTCTCTTTCTTTTCCTTTACTCTCAAGCCAGGCGTAAGGAAAAGGCTGCCCGTGACCCCAATCTCTTTTTATTGCAGGGATGGAAAGAATACTCTCTATTATTCATTCAATTTTTTTTTTTTAAAATAGATTTCGTGCCAATCAGGGAACTGTCGGGAAGCATCAGAGAGCAGCAAGACTTTTGTGAAGTTTCCTCTTGGAATCTGAACATCCCAACACACACACACACACACACACACACACACACCATATATACTTGAGTATAAGCCGACCCGAATATAAACCGCAAAAAAACTGGGAAAACATTGACTCCAGTATAAGCCGAGAGTTGTAAATTTCAGAAATAAAAATAGAAACCAATAAAATTACATTAATCAAGGCATTGGTAGGTTAAATGTTTTGGAATATTTACATAAAGCTCTAAATTAAGATAAGATTGATCTACACACATTTGCATGTTTTCGAACTGCTAGGTTGGCAAAAGCTAGGGCTAACACTGGAAGCTTACCCCATAACAAATTATAAATCCCAGGATCCCATCTCATGGAGTTGTGGCTGTGATGATAAAAAGCTATTTCACAGTGAAATATTCTGCTGCCTGGGAGTCCGGGGAAACCTCTGCAAGTTTTGAAGCCTCTGGCCATCTGTCAGGAGTGCTTTGTTGGTGTATTCCTGAATGGCAGAAAGGGGATGGACTAGATGGTTCCTAGGATTCTTTTCAACTCTGTGATACTGCGATTGTATGATTCTACAGCGGAATGATAAATCCAGGCACATTTGAGAATAAAAACATAGTGTAGTTTCACCAATGGAACTATGACATTACACAGTTTCATATAAGATACTGCCGGCCCGTTTATGTTGGATAAGTGAGACTCTACTGTTTATTATTGTCATTACTATTTCTATCCTATTTTATCTCTCTTAAAAAGAGACCCAAAGCAGCTAACAGTAAAAGCAAGACAATATATACTGTATATACTCGAGTATAAGCCTAGTTTTTCAGCCCTTTTTTAGGACTGAAAAAGCCCCTCTCGGCTTATACTCGAGTGAGGGTCCTGGTTGGCTTATACTCGAGTATATATGGTACAATTTTATTTTTCTCTATTTTAATTTTTATTATTTTACTCTGTTATTATTGTTAGTATTACATTTATTTTATTCTATTATTATTATTAATAATACATTTATTATTTCACTCTGATATTATTATTGTTATTACATTTATTATTTTACTCTGTTATTAATGTTAGTATTAAATTTATTTTACTCTATTTTATTATTAATAATACATTTATTATTTCACTCTGATATTATTATTGTTATTACATTTATTATTTTACTCTATTATTATTGTTATTACATTTATTATTTTACTCTATTATTATTAAAAGGATACATAAGGTGTCATGGTACAGTCGCCTCTTAAAGAGCCACACACACAATAAAAGTTCTTAAATGTTTATTAAATGATGTTTTAAACTCAAAAAGCACTTAACTGCAGTGTTTCTTTTAAAAGGTAAAAGTCTTAGTTCAAAAGAAGTCAAAAAGCAAGAACAAAAGGATAATCCGGATTATCTGGCTTGATAATCCGCTTCAAACATAACACAAACGCCTCTAAACTACAACATAAGGCATTTACATTGAAGAAGGTGAGAATAATGATTTAATCAGAGTTGGACAGTCTTATCTTAAATTAGAGTTTTAGGTAAATATTCAAAAGCATTTAAGCTACTGATGCCTCGATTAATGTAATTTTATTGGTTTCTATTTTTATTTCTGAAATTTACCACTCTCAGCTTATACCTGAGTCAATGTTTTCCAAGTTTTCTTGTGTTAAAATTAGGTGCCTCGGCTTATACTCGAGTATGTACGGTAATTTAAAGCCTAAAAAAGCATACAACCACTGCAATGGATCAACACATGTTCTACATTTCAAACTTTTTTCAAACTCTCCCAGTGGGTGAAATCGGAAAGTTAAGAAAAGAACAGAGCCGGGGAGAGATTTGTATTATTATTTTTCAACCTCCTCCTTTTCCTTCCCAGTTTGCCTTCTTCTTCCCCTTGGGTTCCAAAGAGAATCAAGGTGCATAAATATGCTTAATAACCAAGCACTTAGCACTTAATGGAGTTTTCCTTCTTCTCTCGCGATTAGTTCTGGGTCAGTAAAATACCATTTGCAGCTCGCAGGGACGGATTGCTCTTGACGTGGCGTGTTTGGTTTTTCCGTCTCCCGTGCTATAAAGTTTGATTTACAAATAAGAGGGGAAGAGTACAATAACCGGAGCCTGGGAGGGTGTCGATGGGGAGAAGCATCTTCAAGGCAGGAAACCTCAATGCCTTAGAAGTTTGGAAGAAGATCTCCAAGTCATTGCCCTGCCATCTTTGGAACAAAATATTGTGTTTGGAGAATTCTTGAAGATTGTGGAGCAAGTCCATGGTGAAGGCATCAAATCCGGTGATGGCCAACTAGGGATGCATCTACACTGTAGCTTGATATCACTCCAGCCATGGCTCCATGTGACAGAGTCCTATCTATTCATTGTGTCAAAAGCAAATTGATATACAGTAAATACAGTTACAGTAGAGTCTCACTTATCCAAGCTAAACGGGCCGGCAGAAGCTTGGATAAGCGAATATCTTGGATAATAAGGAGCCTATTAAACATCAAATTAGGTTATGATTTTACAAATTAAGCACCAAAACATCATGTTATACAACAAATTTGACAGAAAAAGTAGTTCAATACGCAGTAATGTTATGTTGTAATTACTGTATTTACGAATTTAGCACCAAAATATCACGATATATTGAAAACATTGACTACAAAAATGGCTTGGATAATCCAGAACCTTGGATAAGCGAGGCTTGGATAAGTGAGACTCTTCTGTATAATGTATTTTAACAACACACCAAGTTAAAAACTTGACATTATACTAGATTTCTCTTGGTGCCAGAGGGTAGTCTGTTCAGAGCCTTCCAAGTTGCCCAGTCTTCTTTGTGCCCAGGAGGGAGTTTCTCATCCGGTATCAGCCATGAATTGAGGTTCTGGGTTTTAGCCTGCCACTTTTGGACTCTCGCTTGCTGAGGTGTTCCTGCAAGTGTCTCTGTATATCTTAGGAAGCTATTTCTTGATTTAAGGCATTGGTTTGCTGGCTGATATCCAAACAGACCATGGGCTGGAGATGTCCTTTCATTACTGGCTGCTACTTCTTGACAGATGTGGTGCAATAACGGATAAACAGTATAATTTTTCCAGCGGTGTAAGGCATAGACATCCTATGATGATGTGGCATCAGAGAAACATCCACTGTTTTAATGTGGTGAGATGTATTCCACACTGGGCATGCACATTCAGCAGCAGAATAGCAAAGTAAAAAGGCAGATGTCTTCATTGTATATGGTTGTGATCCCTAGGTTAATCCCAGGAGTCCTGGGAGTTGTAGTTTGGTGAGGCACCAGCCCTCTTTGGGAGGAAGGCTAAACATGTGTTTAAGAAACTCTAATGGGAAGAGTCAAATTTTTGGTATGGAAGTTCTGCAATAAAAATCAAATGCAGGATTTGTTCTTCTTCTCTGTGACTAATGTTCCTTTTCCCGGTCAGAAGAAATTATTTTCTGTACAAAAAAGGGAATACAGATGAAATATGTCTGGATATGAATCCAAATTGCAGAATTAGAGCAGTTTGATTCCATGTTGAGCAATGGCTCAATGCTATGGCATTCATGGATTTGCAATTTCATGAGAGAAGAGTATAGGACTCCAATGAAAGCGGAAAACATAGTTTGAAATATGCCATTTTTAAAAACCTGGGAAAACAGCCCTTTGGGAATTTCTAGATCCTTCAACATGACTCTATCTCCAGCTTCCATTCAATCATTGGGTTGGGTTGCTGACCTGAAGGCTGCCAGGTTCGAATCCAACCCGGGGAAAGTGTGGATGAGCTCCCTCTATCAGCTCCAGCTCCATGTGGGGACATGAGAGAAGCCTCCCACAAGGATAGTAAAAACATCAAAACATCCGGGCGTCCCCTGGGCAACGTCCTTGCAGACGGCCAATTCTCTCACACCAGAAGTGACTTGCAATTTCTCGTCGCTCCTGACATGAAAAAATAAATAAATCACAGAATTGCACTGGAGGACAAAGAGATTTCAAGAAAGCATTTTAATCAGTTCTGCAAACATATTTGCTAAAGTCTAGCCTGCAAATATGGAAGGTTGACCATATGTATAAGTACTTGTGTGCATATAAGTTTAGTTTGTGGGTCTGCTGCAAGAGACGAGCACCTTGGCAGATAGATGGAGCGCTGATGCTGCTTTCGATGACAGTTTAGTTCCCACATCTGGAAATGTCACTTCGTTCCTCAAGAGCTGAGCATTATGCGAACATGTGAGTGACAAGCATTGTGCTCAGCTCTGACACAGAGCGATGGGGGAGTGCTCCCTGCCAGGAATATAATGTCACATTTGCACAAAGATATGATCATCCCTGGCTGACTCCTTTAGGGCTCCTTTAGGGCTTTCTTTTTGGACTCCAACTCCTAGAATCCATAGAAGTTGCCAGCTGCAACATGCTGGGTTCTATCTTCTT
This sequence comes from Anolis carolinensis, assembly GCF_035594765.1. Lineage (NCBI taxonomy): Eukaryota > Metazoa > Chordata > Lepidosauria > Squamata > Anolidae > Anolis > Anolis carolinensis. The sequence goes on along the minus strand of NW_026943821.1, from coordinate 21,401,281 downwards.
CATGGGTCCTTGCCTGTGATTCAATGACTTGACATTTGGATGCATTTACAATGCAGACTTGATGCAGTTTGGCATCACTTTGGTCGAGACAATTCATTGTTATGGATTCCTGAGAGATGTAGTTTTAGAAGGTCTTCAGCCTTCTCTGCCCAAGAAGGCTGGTGCCTCACCAAACTACAGCTCCCAGGATTCCATAACATTAAGCTATGGTGAGTCAAGTGTGCATCAATTCCACAGTGTAGACGCACCCTGAGATTCTGATTTGGAGCTCTCCAAATAATAATAATAATAATAATAATAATAATAATAATAATAATAATAATAATAATGAAGAAGAAGAAGAAGAAGAAGAAGAAGAAGAAGAAGAAGAAGAAGAAGAAGAAGCCCTGGCACAATATGTAAAGCAACGTGAAGAACCTGCTTTGATTGAAGTCAAAAATCAGAAACTCCTCAAAGCACAGCAGACAAAAAAACACAACAAGAAAACCGCACTACAAACTAGAGCTGACAGCTGGCACAAGAAAACATTACATGGAAAGTTCCTTGACAAAATTGAAGAAAATCGCACAGACTGACTACAAACAGAGGCACAACTATGTGGCCCAAATTGGAACAAAGTGTAAACAAGTTAAAATATAAAACAAAACAATATAAAATAAGTAGGGTTTGGCCCCACTTTAACTGTCATGGCTGATTGCTATGGAATCCTGGAAGTTGTGATATCTGGTCTTTCAGAATCAGACGACTTTCATCATTGCTTTTTCCTCTCCAAACCAAACTCCTTGTGGAACATAGAAAAGGGGAAACTTGAGAAACTTTAATGCTAGGAACAAAAACTCTCCGCAGGTAGGAGAATCCCCACCAGACAGCAATGAATTATTTAATGAGTTACTTTCTAATTACTTTGGCTCTCACAAATGGAAGCATGAGCTCAGAATTTTTATTAAAAAATCCATGCTATTCTCCCCCCCCCCCCTGCATCTTTCCACTCGGCTGAGAAAGTGAGTCCATCATTATATGTCTTTTTAAACATTCGCGTTCGCTAGAAAAAGCTATCCGTTTATTGCCGTTCTTGGCCTCCTTTGAAGTTCAGGGATTTGCTTCTCTCTGCATCTCAAATCTGCTGATGGTTGCAAGTAAATATTATTATTATTTTTTATAGCAAGGCCATTTTTGCCAAAGTAAGAGGTATCAGAAAGGAAAGACAGATGTAGCATTGTTCGTCTCAATTAGAGGAGACCTACTAAACCAGGCATGGGCAAACTTGGGCCTTCCAGGTGTTTTGGACTTCAACTCCCACAATTCCTAACAGCCTCAAGCCCTTTCCTTTTCCCCCTTAGATGCTTAAGTGGAATTCAAGTTCAAAACTTTCTGACAGAAAGGTTGGTGGCTCAAATCCAGGGAACAGGGTGAGCTCCCGTTGTTAGCCCCAGCTTCTGCCAACCTTGGGGTCCAAGTCTTTTGGCTCAGCCATCTCATCTATCCTGCTAATGGCAACAGTAGAACTTTCTGCAGTGTTGTCCCTCTGTGCCTCTACACAGTAGAATTAATGCAGTTTGATTCCAGTCTAACTGCCATGGCTCAGAACTATGAAATAATGTGAGTTGCCATTTTTACAAGGTCTTTCGCCTTCTCCGCCAAAGGGTGCTGGGGCCTCTCCAAGCTATAGTTCTTCAGATTCCTTCAGAGTGAGTCATGGCAGTTAAAGTGGTATCAAATAGCATTACCGTATATACTCGAGTATAAGCTGAGTTTTTCAGCCCTTTTTTAGGACTGAAAAAGCCCCCCCCCCTCCCTCGGTTTATACTTGGGTGAGGGTCCTGGTTGGCTTATATTTGGTTCAGCTTATACTCAAGTATATATGGCACATTTATTATTTTTCTCTATTATTATTATTATTATTATTATTATTATTATTATTATTATTATTATTATTACATTTATTATTTTATTTTATTATTAGTGTTACTATTATGTTTATTTTACTCTTATTTTTATTATTATTAATATATTTATTATTTCACTCTGATATAATTGTTACATTTATTATTTTACTTTATTTATTATTACATTTATTATTTTACTGTATTTATTAGTATTATTACATTTATTATTCTATTCTATTATTATTAAAAGGATACATAAGCACATTTACATTGAAGAAGATGAGAATAATGATTTTAAATTAAAGTTTTATGTAAATATTCAAAATATTTATCCTACTGATGCCACAATTTAAAAAAGGTAAACGTTTCCCCTGATGTTAAGTCCAGTCATGTCTGACTCTGGGGGTTGGTGCCCATCTCCATTTCTAAGCCGAAGAGCCGGCGTTGCCCATAGACACCTCCAAGGTCATGTGGCCGGCATGACTGCATGGAGCGCCGTTACATTCCCGCCGGAGTGGTACCTATTGATCTACTCACATTTGCATGTTTTCGAACTGCTAGGTTGGCAGAAGTTGGAGCAACAGCGGGTGCTTACTCCGCTCCCGGGATTTGAACCTGGCACCTTTCAGTCTGCAAGTTCAGCAGCTCAGTGCTTTAACACACTTCACCTCAACTAATGTAATTTTATTCATATCTATTTTTATTTCTGAAATTTACCACCCTCGGCTTATACTTGAATCAATGTTTTCCCAGTTTTTTTATGGTAAATTTAGGTGCCTCAGCTTATATTCGGGTCAGCTTATACTCGAGTATATATGGTAATTCTGCAGTAGAGAAGCACCATTAGACAGCCCAAGCAATCTCCTACAAAAACAGAGATCGGGTGATCAGATCTGGGCATTTTTAAGGCTCATTGTAGCAACAGCAAGAGTGCCAGCCCCAAAATGACAGATAAGAGAACAATTGAATTAATGCCGCTCAGACCACTGAACCCCGCTGTCTCCTTGCCATGTGATCGGGTGAGATGATTTAGCAGGATGTTCCTAGGAAATCATTCCCTATCCATCTTAATGTCCCCTTGGAGGAAAGAACGTACGTCTCTGCGGTGTTTCGGCTGCCGATCCATTATTGTTTGTTGTTGGGGCGTTTATTGGAGGGATAAATCTGGGGCAAAGAAGGGTTGGCAGCTCTTTGGCACAGTTCTCCCTCCTTTCTTTCTACTTGCGGTCACTCTCAGGTGCTTTGAATAGATGTGGCACATCAACTTTGGAGGAGTCATCTCTTCCAAGACAGTGAGAGCCTCAAGGCTGCGACCTCTGGGTGGCCATTAAGCGAAGCTGCGGCCGCATTCATAAATGCTAAAAAGGAGCCGTCATGGCCACTTGGTTGAAAGCCAAAGTGGGTAATTGATTCCGGTGGCCCTCCATCTTCCCGCAGCCTTGGCTTCAACCGCAGGAGATGGAGGATCCGGTGCCAGTGGGGCAGCGAGTCCGTTCCATCTTTTCAAGGAGCTATCCGAGGTCCTGAACCCGGATTACAAAATAGGTTCTGGTAAAACTTCCCTTTGGCTTTTTAAGCTGTTGCATCACACGGTTGACTCCTGTTCAGCATGTGGTCCACTAAATGTCCTAGATCACTTTCGTACATACAGTTTTGAAGCCAGATCTCGCCCATCCTAGATCTGCTCATTTCATTTTTTTTTTCCTGCCCAAGCATAAGACCCTCCATTTCTCCTTGTTGAAATTCATTTGGTTAGTTCTGGCCCAGCTCTCTCGTCTGTTAAGGTCATTTTGGATTCTGATCCCTTGCCTTCATCCGGCCAGATGGTTGTTTAATTTGACCTTCCTGACGTTCCCAGAGTTCCCCGCACCCAAATCCCAGCACCCAAGAACAGGGCCCTCCGTTTGTCTTCTTCTCCCCCTGCTTCCCCCAACCTCTGCCATTATCTTGAGGCATCCAGATGACATACGTGGACGAAGATACACCAGACGGAGACATAATTTAGAGGGATTGTCTTTCTCCACCGCTCCAGCGTCCTAGCCCAATGAGGGATGATAGGAGCTGTAATGGGAAGGTAATGAACCTGCCGAAGATAGAGAGGTTTTTCACCCACGATGCAAAGACAACAGAGGACAGGCTGAGCACTCCCATCCAAGAGCCAAAATGCAGCACATCCTGCTAAGGTGTTCCTATTCACAGTTTACTACAGCTCGGCCTCAGAACCTGCTAACTTAACTGTGGAATGAATGCAGTTTGGACACCACTTGAGCTGCTATGGCTCAATGCTATGGAATGATGGGAGTTGTAGTTGTACAAGATCTTTAGACTTTTCTGCCAAAGAGGGCTGAGACCTCACTAAACTACGGATCCCATTTTACAAGCTTTGTCAACTTGTCCAATTGGTCATATCGCAGCCTGATAGGTCCAAAGCACAGTTGTTTATTTTATTTATTATTTATTATTAATATTAATAATAATTACTAATATTATTAATGCATTATTATTATTATTATTATTATTATTATTATTATTATTATTTATCCTGCACAATTTTACCCTCTGAATATTCAGTTATATTTTTGTCCAGGTTTTAAAATTTTGTGGATTTTTTTTTATGTTGTTCACATTGCCAATCACCACCGGGACCACCTAAACTGGTTTCTGCCAGAGTCTTTGAAGTTCAATCTTGAGGTCCTGATAGCGGCTGAGTTTTTCCTGTTGTTTTTCGTCAATCCGATTGTCACCTGGGATGGTGACATCAATGATCCAAACCTTTTTCTTTTCGACGATTGTGATGTCTGGTGTGTTGTGACCCAGAACTTTGTCAGTCTGGATTCGGAAGTCCCACAATATCTTTGCGTGCTCATTTTCCACGACCTTTGCAGACTTGTGATCTCACCAGTTCTTTACTGCAGGGAGGTGGTACTTGAGGCATAAGTTCCAATGAATCATTTGGGCCACATAGTTGTGACTCTGTTTGTAGTCTGTCCGTGCAATTTTCTTACAGCAGCTATGATCAATGGTTTCGTTGGTTTCCTTGAACAGTCTGCATTTTGGGTCATCAGCTGATTTTTCGATCTTGGTCTTAATGGCATTTGTTCTGATGTCTTGCTCCTGGGCTGCAAGGATCAGGCCTTCTGTCTCCTTCTTCAGGGTCCCATTCGTGAGCCACATCCAGGTCTTCTCCTTATCAGCTTTTCCTTCAATTTTGTCAAGGAACTTTCCATGCAATGTTTTTTTGTGCCAGCTGTCAGCTCTAGTTTGTAGTGTGGTTTTCTTGTTGTGGTTTTTTGTCTGCTGTGCTTTGAGGAGTTTCTGATTGTTGACATCAATCAATTATTATTATTATTATTATTATTATTATTATTATTATTATTCACAGATTTGGCCAACATACCATCATCCAAGTCATTTACAAAAAATGTTGAGTAACACTAGGGACAGAACCCCATGAACCCCAGAACCCCAGCTCCTTCTCTCCAGGACGAAGCGGCACCATGGGTTTGCCAATCTTTAAGGTAGTTTGGACTATAAACAAGATCCAAACCCAGATGGCTGTGCTTCTATGGGAAGGAGTAAGGATTCTCTTATTCCATCCTCTTTACAGGAATGGTAATTTTCAACTATTGAGAGAGATTATTATAGTTTTCAGCTATTTTCCGTGTCGAAGGAACTGGAGGTACGAGGGTGCAGTCGAATGGATCCCCCTGACTCCATATTCAGAAATTGTTCTGAAGGTGAGTTGATCAGCCAAAGCTGCCTTTGGTGCCCCCAGCCTTTCTGTTATATTCAGAAACCGTCTCCTTTCTGCATCTGAGAGCACTCCGACCACCTCGCTCTCTGCTCCCCGTTAAAGAATGAGCCCATTTACAGTCTGGTGGTGCTTCCTTGTTTTTGCGTTTCAGGCCTCTAATGGGGCTGAAATGAATAAACTGGCACCGAAGGAGAGTAATAGAGAAGCAAAAGCAGTGGAGGGAGAGGAGGAAGCAAGGGAGGCGGGGGATTGTTGTTGTTCTTGTATACCCTCGAGTTCTTTCCAACGCATAGGGTACAAAAACATTATAGAACTAGTGCACAGTGATACCACTCGAACTGTCTTGTGAATTGTATTTTTACAAGGTCTTTCCAGACTATTGGAAAGACTGTATATTCTTCCGTTCCTTCCATTCTTCAGTTCCTTGGGAGAGTGGTTTTGCTAAATCCCACCATTATCCCAGAACCATAAAAGAGGCATTTTGTCATAGTTGCCCACCTGTCCCAACATTCTTCTTCTGACCTTTTTAATGTGAATAAGATTATCGAGACAATGTGTCTCTTGTACTTCCCATTGTTTAAAATGTGCTGTTTTTCAATTAGTGGTGCTTTTAATAGAGCAGCTCATCCATTGGTCTTTTGACTTCTTTATCATCCTTGCTTTTATGTTGTCTTTTTAATCCATGCTGTCAGGTGCCTCTGGCTCCATTGTTCTTCTCAGCATTGAATAGACTCATGTGATTCACTTTGCAGAGCTGTGCTGCTATGCTTGGCATCAAGGGGCTATCATCAATGGCACTACCCTATATGGACTTTCAATGGGCTAACATCAATAATAATGCCCTACATGGGCTATCAATGGGCTGTCAGTGGCACCATCCTACAGGGGCTTTCAATGGGCCATCAATGTACTTCCCTACATGTGCTATCAATGGGCTGTCAATGGTACGGCCCTATGTATTCTATCAATGGGCTGTCAATGACACTACCCTACATGGACTATCAATGGGCTCTCATTGGTGTTGTCCCACATGGACTATCAATGATGTTGCCCTACATATGCTATCAATGGGCTGTCAATAGTGTTACTCTACATATGCTATCAATGTGTTGACAATGGTACTGCCCTATGTATGCTATCAATGGGCTGTCAATGGCACTACCCTACATGACTATCAATGTCAATGGCACTACCCTACATGTCAATGGCATTACCCTACATGGACTATCAATGGGCTCTCAATGGTGTTGTCCTACATTGACTATCAATGGACTGTCATTGGTACAGCCCTATGTATGCTATCAATGGCACTACTCTACATGGACTATCGATGGACTGTCAATGGCACTACCCTACATGGGCTATCAATGGGCTCTCAATGGTGATGGACTATCAATGTCAATGGCACTACCCTACATGTCAGTGGCACTACCCTACATGTCAGTGGCACTACCCTACATGTCAATGGTACTACCCTACATGTCAATGGCACTACCCTACATGGACTATCAATGGGCTCTCAATGGTGTTGTACTACATGGACTATCAATGTCAATGGCACTACCCTACATGGACTATCAATGGGCTCTCAATGGTGATGTCCTACATGGACTATCAATGTCAATGGCACTACCCTACATGTCAGTGGCACTACCCTACATGTCAATGGTACTACCCTACATGTCAATGGCACTACCCTACATGGACTATCAATGGGCTCTCAATGGTGTTGTCCTACATGGACTATCAATGGACTGTCAATGATGCTGCCCTATGTATGCTATCAATGGGCTGTCAGTGGCACTATCCTACATGGACTATTGATGGGCTCTCAATGGTGTTGTCCTACATGGACTATCAATGGACTGTCAGTGGTACAGCTCTATGTTTGCTATCAATGGGCTGTCAATGGCACTACCCTACATGGGCTCTCAATGGGCTCTCAATGGTGGTGTCCTACATGGACTATCGATGGACTGTCAATGGCACTGCTCTACATTCAGGAATCCTGGTGACCACAGCTTAGTGGGAAAGTTGCTTTTTTTGGTGGTTCCTAGAATCCCAGTGGATCTTGCTGGTTGAGGGGTTTGGGGAACTTAGTCCAAGAAAAGTAATTTTTCTGAGCTTTGCCTGGGACTCTGATGGAGGGTACAAGAGGCCTTGGCACCTGGTAGGCCATACCGAGTGGAAACACCATGAAAGAGATGGATGGAGTGTAAGGAACAAATATACCAGTGCCGCTAACTATATATACACACACTCTTCACATTCAAGGGCAAGTGTGTTCGTCAAAGGAAATAAAGCGGCAGCGCCATGGCCCCGTCTCTGTGTGGGTGATTTGTTCCTTTCTATTCGTGAGCCGTTTGAAATATTAAACAATTAAATTGTAACTCAAGGCAGAAAGCACACTTCTCTGTGCATGTGTGTGTGTGTGTATGAGAGCATGCATGCAGCCGCCTCACTCAGCTAAGAGCCGGGACGCGTCTCTGGCCCTAGAGCGAAGGCTTCCATTATGTAGCTCCGCCATGGAAGCTCGATGCCGCCTTTGCTGCCCTCCTGAAAAAGGGGTCACTTCGCTCCCTCAGTAATGGCCTGCCCTTCTATTCTCCATGAGAAAAATCAGCCTGAAAGGCAGCTGCACAAAATGCATTTTGCCCATATTTTCAAAGACACGTGGCCTTGCTTCGTTCCAATGGGATTGAAGAACTGTGGCGGCCACCTTTCCGCCATGCCAACTCAATCTTTGTACCCACGATGAATGGAGAAAAGGAACGTAGCAAAGCTGGACACTTGGTTACTAAGGGTGCCTCTGCATTGTGCAATGAATGCAGTTTGACACCACTTTGGGTTCCATGGCTCAATGCTATGGAATTATGGGAGATATAGTTTGGGGAGGCACTGGCATACTATTACAGAGAATCGCAAGACCTTGGAAAACTACAACTCCTAGAATATCATGGCATTGAGACGTGGCAGTTCAAACTGCATTAATTCTACAGTGCAAATGCACCCCCGTAGTAAGCTTTTCAGTGTGTTAAAGTGCTGAGCTGCTGAACTTGCGGACCAAAAGGTTGCAGGTTTGAATCCAGGGTGCAGAGTGAGCACTTGCTGTTAGCCCCAGCTTCTGCCAACCTAGCAGTTCAAAAACATGCAAAATGTGAGTAGATCCTTTTTTTTCCTTTTTCTTTTGTCTTTTTAAAACTTTATTCCTATGTTTATTTTTTTCCCCTCTTGATACTTTCCCACTTTTCTATTGATATATTGTTCCACCACTTTCAATGTATTATGTTTCACTATAAAATAAAATAAAATATTCACAAAATGTGAGTAGATCAATAGGGGAAGGTAACAGCGCTCCATGCAGTCATGCCAGTGGCCACATGACCTTGGAGGGGTCTATGGACAACGCTGGCTCTTCGGCTTAGAAATGGAGATGAGCACCAACTCCCAGGGTCGGGCACAACTGGACTTAATGTCAATGGAAAACCTTTACCTTACTACATTATCTGCCATAGCTCAATGTTATTGAATCGTGAGAGTTGTAGTTCGATAGGATCTTTAGCCTTCCTGCCAAAGAATGTAGTGCCTCCTTAAACTACAACTCAACAGGATTCCATAACATTGAGCCTTTGTAGTTCAAGTGGGATCAAACTTTACCTAGTTAGCCTTTACCTGACTTAATTTGCTTTCAGCAAACACCATGGCAGTTTTTTTTTCCATGTCAGGAGCGACTTGCACTTGCAACTGGCTGTCTGCAAGGACGTTGCCCAGGGGACATTGCCCGGATGTTTTGATGTTTTTACCATCCTTGTGGGAGGCTTCTCTCATGTCCCCGCATGGAGCTGGAGCTGATAGAGGGAGCTCATCCACGGTCTCCCCGGGTTGGATTCAAACCTGGCAGCCTTCAGGTCAGCAACCCAACCTTCAAGTCACAAGGCTTTAATCCACTACGCCACTGGGAGCTCCTACTGTGGCAGTTCAAGTGGGGTCAAACTGCATGAATACCTCACTGTAGCCTTAAGTGGCCTCTGGTGGCTCAGTGTGTTAAAGTGCTGAGCTGCTGAACTTGCAGACCGAAAGGTCCCAGGTTCAAATCCCGGGAGCGGAATGAGCTCCCGCTGTTAGCCCCAGCTCCTGTCAACTTAGCAGTTCGAAAACATGCAAATATGAGTAGATCAATAGGTACCGCTCCAGAGGGAAGGTAAAGGCGCTCCATGCAGTCATGCCAGCCACATGACCTTGGAGATGTCTATGGACAACGCCGGCTCTTCGGCTTAGAAATGGAGATGAGCACTAACCTCCAGAGTCGGACACGACTGGACTTAGCGTCAGGGGAAAACCTTTACCTTTACCTTTTTAGCCTAAGTATACTTACTTAATTACTTATGTGTGACTGGCTAATTAGTTGATATATTAATGCTATTGGCCATTGTTTCTATCCTCAGTGTCCAAGGCTACGCCACCTTTCTTAACTCCAAAAAATACAAATGCCATATTTTTTTCCTATCTGGAAATTCCAGCAAACTTGAAACTGTAGTTGGCTCAGATGTCAGTCCCAGCCTTGGACACTTTCGCCTTCTCCTCCTCCTCTCCTTTTGCAGAGGAAACAGAATCGATAATTGTCCCTCCTGTCAGCCCTCCTTTTGTTTTGCGCAGAAACAGCTGGCTGCCAAAGCTGCATTTGGAAGGCCACTCCGCCAAGGAACCCAATCGACGGACGTGGCTGCTTTCCATCTCTCCTAACAAGGCGACTTGGGCTCAAAGTGCACAGCAAGCGGCTCTCCTCGTTCCTCCTCACCCCTTCCATGCCATCCCCGACAGGCTTGACCTCCTGCCAAACAGCTCTCTCCGTCTCTACCGCTGCGGAGAATAAGATGTGGCAGGTGAGGATACATGGGTGTTTTGATGTTTTCTTCCTAAGGTGCTGAGGAGCCCGGCCGAAATCGATAGTTACAATTCAGCAATGTGCAAAACCATCACTCGGTCACATCCCTAGATTCAGACTGCAAGCGATGGGTGCATCTAGACTGTGGAACAAATGCAGTTTGACACCACTTGAACTGTCATGTCTTAGTGCTATGGGGTCATGGGTGTTGTCGTTCTACAAAGTCTCTGAATGCTGGTGCCTCACCAATATACAGCTACCATGATGCCATAGCAATGAACCACAGCAGTTAAAGCGGGGTCAAACTACATTAATTCTACAAGTATAGATGCGGCCTATGCTTCTTTTGGGACAATTTAATACAGCTGCAGTATGACTTGCGGATGAACTTGTACTGTTTTATCTATATGTCAACATATGGGCTTTGTCCCCATGTGAGCCGCCCCAAGCTTCCTCGGGAAGATGGAGGTGGCATATAAGAAATAAATAATAATAATAATAATAATAATTATTATTATTATTAATTATTTGAAACACAACAAGATGAGTCCACAGCAGACACTCTGCTGGCTGTTGTATTGGATCACACGTCGGACACTTCCCAAGTGTCTAGGACACTATTATTATTATTATTATTATTATTATTATTATTATTATTATTATTATTATTATTTGAAACACAACAAGATGAGTCCACAACAGACACTCTGCTGGCTGTTGTATTGGATCACACGTCGGACACTTCCCAAGTGTCTAGGACACAATTATTATTATTATTATTATTATTATTATTATTATTATTATTATTATTATTATTATTTGAAACACAACAAGATGAGTCCACAGCAGACACTCTGCTGGCTGTTGTATTGGATCACACATCGGACACTTCCCAAGTGTCTAGGACACTATTATTATTATTATTATTATTATTATTATTATTATTATTATTTGAAACACAACAAGATGAATCCACAACAGACACTCTGCTGGCTGTTGTATTGGATCACACGTCGGACACTTCCCAAGTGTCTAGGACACTATTATTATTATTATTATTATTATTATTATTATTATTTGAAACACAACAAGATGAGTCCACAACAGACACTCTGCTGGCTGTTGTATTGGATCACACGTCGGACACTTCCCAAGTGTCTAGGACACAATTATTATTATTATTATTATTATTATTATTATTATTATTATTATTATTTGAAACACAACAAGATGAGTCCACAGCAGACACTCTGCTGGCTGTTGTATTGGATCACACATCGGACACTTCCCAAGTGTCTTGGGCTGTGTGTTGTATCAGCAAATAATGCGCGAAGATCCCAGTAAGGTGGCCTTCTGCAGCTGGCAGATGGTCATTTTGTCAGCACCGATTGTGTTTAAGTGCAGGCCAAGGTCTATAGGCACTGCACCCAGTGTGCGCATCACCACTGGGACCACCTTGACTGGCTTGTGCCAGAGTCTTTGTAATTCGATCTTTAAATCCTCATATCGTGTCAGCTTTTCCAGTTGTTTCTCCTCAATCCTGCTGTAACCTGGGATTGCAACATCGACAATCCATACTTCAACAAAGTAACTTCCGGCGGGAAGGTAACGGCGCTCCATGTAGTTATGCTGGTCACATGACCTTGGAGGTGTCTACGGACAACGCCGCCTCTTCGGCTTAGAAATGAAGATGAGCACCAACCCCAGAGTCGGTCATGCCTGGACTTAACGTCAGGAAAAACCTTTACCTTTACCTTTTAAATGTATGCTGACCAGGGGTCTGCAATAATGCAAGCTATCTTCCTACCTTCACTCTGTTCTCCAACTTATCTTTCTTGAATTCCAGCTTGAGCACGAACATTCCCAAAGTGAAATTGTGGAATTCAGAATAGGACTAATTTCTTAACAGACCCACCCTGACATTTGTTTCAGCAGCATCAATTACAAACGGCCTCCTTTCATCCTTTAGAAATCCCAACTTTGGGCCTACAGAGATATTATTATTTACAGTATTTATATTCCGCCCTTCTCACCCCGAAGGGGACTCAGGGCGGATCACATTATGTACATATAGGGCAAACACTCAATGCCCATAAACACATCGAACCGAAACAGAGACAACAGACAGACAGACGCAGAGGCAATTTAACCTTCTCCTGAGGGGATGTTCGATTCTGGCCACAGGGGGGAGCAGCTGCTTCATCATCCACTCTGATGGCACTTCCTCATTCCAAGTCGTAAATTAGTTAAACTTGCCTCCCCACTTTTATAAGTGGTACCTTATTTCCTACTTGATAGATGCAACTATCTTTCAGGTTGCTAGGCCAGCAACGAGCAGGGGCTATATTTTTTTATTTTTAATTGACGGGTGCTCACCCCGCCATGGGCTGGCCTCGAACACATGACCTCATGGTCAGAGTGATTTATTGCAGCAGCTGTTTACCAGCCTGCGCCACAGCCCGCCGCTATGAACCACAGAGGAATCAAACACAGAAACAGGCCATAGAAAAGGTTCACTGAGTGATTTTTCTTTTTATTTCCAACAAACACAGCACCCGCCCGGCCTGGGATAAAGAGGAAAAAGAGGTGAGTGGGGGAGAAAGAGAGGATCGGAGACTTCCGGTGGGGACGGAGCCTTGTGTGGGATGGCAAGGTGTTGGGGATGGTGCTGAGGCATCCAGGTGTCCTCTCGGATGGCCCAGGTAAGAAGATCTGGAGATGGGGCCAAGAAGTTTGCCCCAGACCCTTGACCATGCACACAGTGCATGGCTGGAGGAAAGATCCAGATAGAAAAAAGAGAGAGGGAGAGAGAACACACAAGAGAGTTCCATATTGGTTCTTCTCTCCCTGAGAAAGTCCTTCCTGGAAGGTCTTGTGGATGGCAAGGTTTTTGAGAGCCATGTCCATGTTCCGGTGCATGTTCATGTCCCCGAGGCACACCTTTGCAGGTAAAACGGGGACAGCAGAAGGAGTGACGATCGTTGGGGGTAAAATGAAGGACTCCCTCATGTGAGGCAGGTGTGTTTATGTGTTTGTGTGCATGGCCGTGTCTGCGTGATGACCGGAGAAGGGTCAGCGCATCTCCCGCTTCATCTTCTTCCCTCCCGGAGGAGTGTCTAAAGAGTGGCCGCCGTTTCCAGAAAAAAAAATCCAAATGAAGCTGCCAGAAAGGGAAGGAATTGTCCTTTTTCCTTTGTTTTTGATTCATTTTGCTTCTTTTCCCAAAGTGTCCGTGTGAAAATATATATATTTATATATTTATAGATTGCTAAATCACAAGAGTCTGTGAAGTTCACACTTCTGTCTGGAAATCCCCCTCCGAGAACTCCAGGTTCATGCAATGCTTCTCCCAGTCGGCCGCGTGCAGCTCCATTTTCTCTCGGTGTTTTGAAGGCAGGGAGCTCAGCGTCATGGCCTTGAAGGTGTTCCAGGACTTCTGCTTCTGATGACGGCTCTCCGGGCTGGTGACCTCCTGCCAAGGAAGAGAAGAGACGCAAGAAACTCAGGACAAGAAAGGAACCAAGGACAGGACATGATGGAGAGAGCCACCCAAGAGATTTGGAGATCCAACTTTATTTTCATTGTAACTTTTAAACAAACTAACAAAAAACATGAAAACCATGAGGTATTCTTGCTGCTATAATCATATAGCACAGCCCAACAACAACAACATTTTCTTGGTGTCTTGGTTTTTAGGTCTTTTCCTGAGTGTTAGGGATTCCTTTCTTCAGAAGGGGAGCAGGAAAGTGTTCATGAATCTGAGGTTAAGTTGGAATCTGAGGAGGAGATTTTGCAAGTACCCACATTTCAGGAGAGGCGAAAGGAAATAGAGCAGAGATGTTGTTCAGCTAGAATAGCTTCCAGAAATGCAGCTGAGTAATTAGGATCTGCCCTAGCAGCTGTGAGAGGACTCAGGGCTATAAAACAGAAGCAGGTGCAGCCAGCTCTTGCTGGTAACAAACTGACTCTTTACTCCCCTTGTGCCTGCTTCAAATCTACATCTGGGAAACTGCTCCTAAGGATTTATTGTTGTTTCTTTGTATTTTGGGATTTTAACAGAGATTAAGAACTGTGTTTACCCTAAGATTTCCATGCTTCCTTTTGCATTATTCCACTGAGTGTGCTGTACTTTATGTTTTGCTGGAGTAAAGCAGTTTTCATTTGCTTACCACAGTGTTTTACGACTGTTCTTGAAAGACAAAACAGGACACTGAGGTTGTTTGAGGCATTGATTCCAAAATGGTATTGGTTAGACCACATCAGCTCTAGTTTCTTAGATATGGTTACCATGGTTATCTATGGATAAGGAAGTAGTAGGAGGCATATGTTCTGTATCTCAAAAATGAATGCTGATAGGGGAAAATGGGTGCCATTTTTGGAATCTGCAAGTAAAATATACCTGAAAACAGGACAATAAGATTGCATTCATAGATTTCATTCTCTGATCCTATGGTCATATATATTGTATTACAGTAGAGTCTCACTCATCCAACACTCACTTATCCAACGTTCTGGATTATCCAACGTATTTTTGTAGTCAATGTTTTCAAGAAATCATGATATTTTGGTACTAAATTCATAAATACACTAATTACTACATAGCATTACCGCATATTGAACTACTTTTTCTGTCAAATTTGTTGTTTAACATGATGTTTTGGTGCTTAATTTGTAAAAACATAACCTAATTTGATGTGTAATAGGCTTTTCCTTAATCCCTCCTTATTATCCAACATATTTCGCTTATCCAACGTTCTGCCGGCCCGCTTATGTTGGATAAGTGAGACTCTACTGTATATTATTATTGCAGCAAGAATACTATATGCACAAAATTGGGAAAAAATACAAAGAACTACCCTTAAAAGAAAACTTGATTTTAAAAGTTCTAGAACTCACAGAAATCCTGGCTCAGGACTACAATCACTCACATCACCCTGGTTTACCAGCAATGGTTTTCATTCTATGGCTTTTCTACCAGCGTTACCTTTGCAGCATTGGTTGCCGGCGATCGATACCGATCCAACGTGTGGAATTTCTGATTCAGTTCATGGTAGAGTTCCGAATGGCGCTTCCGTGTATGCATGACTTTCTGCAGATGATGGAAGCGATCATTCCCAGGCGGTAAAAGGTAAGGGGAGAGAAAAGGATGGAAGCGAAAAGGAAGTGTCAGGAGAGTATCTTGGGCACTGAATTTCATAATCCATTCAACAAATGAGCATGGCCTTCTACCACCAGCTCTTACTTGCAGATGTATGGTAACAATCAGTGTCTTTGTGTGTTTCTGCTAGAAGATTTGCATTGAGTCAACGGGCTTTACTTCAACAAGGATGGAACTGGAGATCTAGTTAGCTTGGTTTTGTCCTTCAAAAGCACTATTTTGAAAGTAGGGTCTCACACCTTGGATGAATCTTTTAAATTTCAGACTAAATTCCAGAGCAGAGACAGTGCCCTATCTGATATAGATATTGTGAGAGCATTATTTTGCCATTTTTCTGTCAATTTTTTGCATTTTGGGGTGGATCTGGAAGCTTTGAGGTCTCTAGAGGGATGTATGGAGCCACAAAGTGGTCTCCAGAAGGGATACATACAATCCATAGATCATACTTTTCCCCACCTCATCCTCTAAGCTTTATTTCGAGTCTCTCTATCTAAAACATTTTGGGTGAAGAAATACTTCAAATGAATAAATATGTAATAAAAGGTGCCCCTAGGCAACGGTGGCGATAAAAGTCTACAATAACAGATAACTAATTCCCCGAGAAACAAACTATCACAATCAAATCAGGTAGGAGCGAGGAAACAATGGCAGTCAATTCAACATGTAATTAAATTAAAAATGCAGATTGAAATGACAACGCGGCAGTGAAAAAGCACACCACGAAATGAGCCCAGTAGGCTAGATGTTGTCCTCTGTGCTCCGAAAAGCCATTGCCTGCCTTTCCTTGCAAGACATCTAGCTAATTTCAGGGCAAACTACAGAGTTTCCACTGTCTTCTGGCTGATTGTTCCATTGACAAGAGATGGTCAATATTTATGGGCTGAAATTGACCGATGATGAGCCATCGGAATGAATAACCCCTTTCAAATATTTCCTTCTCCCTCCCATAAACTCATTTAAAATACTCTCCTCCTTGGCTCAGATGTTTTAATCAACTGCTCACATTCTTTATTGCCCATGATAAAACTTTGGGTCCTACGCTATCCGATTATGCTTAAATCAGAGCCAAGAAGTTGTGCTGGGAGAAGAAATCAACAAAATGGATTCAATTTCGAAAGTGAAAGAGAAAATGCTATACAGTAGGATCCCCGTTTCCATGAAGTCAGTACGTAGGGTTTCGGCTACTGATACCTGACAAAATATGTCCTTTCTAGGAATTTTCTAGATTCACCAGGTGATTCTATGACATGCTTCTGCTGAGTTCTGCTGGAGGATCTAGAAAATTCCAGAGTGATTCTATAGTAATTTCTAGCGGATGTCATTCATGCCAATAGGATTCATCGTTACCCACCGTTTTCATGGTAAGTTAAAAACAAAGGTTAAAGCATTATCATAAGAATCCTTTTAAGGGCTAAAAAGGATAGGATCCTACAGAGGAGGCGGAGGAAGAGGAGGAGGAAGAACAATAACAGAAGAAGTGAGGGAGGGAAAGGGGGCTAGCCACACATCCATAATCACTGTTGTCTTTTTTAAATTTTTTAAACTGTTATTTTGTCGTTTTATCCCACTCCCACCCTCCCCTCCTTGTACGTGCAATTTATACAACAAACTACAGAAGTTACATTTAAAATATCAATATCAATCTTAATTTTTCCACTCCACATCTTAGTACATTCTCTAAATAATTCTTAACTGGTTCCCACATCCCCTTGATTATTGCAATCTTTTCAATTTTATCTATATTATTCCATTTGCAATTTGTTATTTCCACATTTAACATATCAACTACATATTTATACCAATTCGTCAGAGTCCATTTTGTTTTATCTTTCCAACCCCTCCCTAAAACAATCATTGTTGTCAACAGATGTTCCTGGCTATTTTGGTAAAAGAGTGTCAAATGTCCTGACACCCAAGGGGAGGAAACTCTTCCTCAAAGAAAAAACAAAAAACACATTATGGATGTGTGACTAGCCCCCTTTCCCTCCCTCCCTCATTCACTATGTATATGTAAATACAAATATTCTAATTTTTTTTAAAAAAATCCAGAATTCAAAAAACTTCTGGTCTCAAGCATTTTGATAATGAAGACTCAATTTGTAGCTCCTCAGTGCCCCTGTCTCCCGAAATCCTGGGATATTCATATTATTACATGAAGAGTCTGAGACATATGGAGTTCTCTTCTGCTCAGAATTACAGTTCCCAAGTTTCCGGTAAATGGGAGGGGGAACTGAGGAGAGAGAATTACTCTTAATCCAATTGAGTTCTGTAGAGTAGATTAACTGAAACCGAGGGAGATGTGTATCACATCCACTCCTGCTGGGCAGAACATGAAGAAAGAAATCTCTCCGAAGCAAAGAACAGCACTTTGTTGTAGTCAATGCGGGAATGGGACCAAGCTGGTTCTTACCTCAAAGTCCAGGTCGGAGTATCGTAATCTTTTCCTCTGGAGAGGCAGATGTGAAGCAAGGGTTGCACAAAAGAAATAGAAAAAGTAGAGTAAGGAAGCTTTTACTAATTTGCACAGCAATTAGGGAGATATTAATTTGGACAATACAGTACAACCCTGTATCCACAGGGGATATGTTACCAAACTTTACATGGATATTAAAAACCGTGAATAGCGAACCCTATTGAAGTGAAAGACTTCTGGCCCGAGAATACTACAGAGTTGCCCTGGAAGACCTAGAAATGTCTAGAAATGAAACCATAGATATGGAGGCTGCATTGTATTTATTTGGAGATAATGGGAGACAAAAGTGTGAGAACAGATAGAGACAAGAGATGGGCCACCAAGAATAACGAGAATGCTTGGAGGGGAATTCTGCCAATAGATTTTAGGAGAATGGGTGTTGTGGCTCAGCCTTTGCCTTTGTGTGATTCTGATGTACCTTTGCATGACTCTGATGAAGATTCTGGGTTATATGTGCATAATGATGGGATTCAGGATGTATTTAAGGATGACTTTGATTCTGGGAATTATAAGAGCGTTCCAGCTGTGGGAAATGAAGAGCAGGGAGTTGTTCCCATGGGAATAAATCATGATGTTGTTTCTAACGAGGAATTTCAGGTGCAGGGAGTAGAAAGGGAGGATAGCGCTTTGCCACTTGATACCAGAGTTAATGGCCTTGACTCTGGGGATCTCGATCGGGCTATGAGACTGGAATTTAGAAGATTGTGGAGAAGCCTTCACATAGCCAATAAACAAGAGTTCAAAGGGCAAAGGAACGCCTTTATGTCATGCTTTTAAAACAGTCTGTTTGCAGAGAGCTCTCTGTCAATGCTACTCCATCGCTTGATCTAGAAACAAGTCTGCTTTCCTGTGCCAAGTTTGCTTTCCTGTAACATCTTGTGGATATATTCTGTTTGTTGGGACCTTTGGCTTCCATGAAAAGGACCTTGTTTTATGCTCTATGTTTCTATGGACTTATTGCTTACAGCCTTGATTTTGTACCTATCTTTTGGAACTGAACTTTTTCCCTTTTATGAACTATCTTTTGGCTATTCTAAATAAATTACAAAAGACTACTTCCTGTGTGTGGCTTGGTGTCTTTAGCAAGGTGAAGCTAACCTGAGGTGTGACAATGGGATGAAATGAGGCACATTCAAAGCCTTATGGGAACAAGTGAGGGCCATGGGATGAATGCAGTTAGACTGGAAATGTGCTATTATCAACAGAAAGCAACATTTGAATTGGGTCTTGTCCAACAGAAACATGGAGGTCAAGGAGAACATCTCCGGGTTCATCAGGATCTCTAAACTCCATGGCTACCAATATATCTAGATAATATACATCTTTCAAGGAGGTTTCTGAGATATTCTTACGGTATACCAAGAAAAAGTCTTGGGAGACATCGACACTAATGGGTGTAGATCCACCGCAAGACTTTGTGTAACTGCAAGCATAATTCACAAAGTGCATTCCAACCTTTATTTACAACCCAGGAGCTCTTTTTTACAGCTCTCCAAAACACACCCCCAACTTTCCTTTTCATCCCTGAAGACACTGCTTTGCAGGGGCTATGCATTCATTTGCCACTCTTCAGGAGCCGAAGGCAGCATTTAATTAACTGGACGTTGTTCCCACAGTCGGCTTTGTCTGGAGTGACTTCTTTCTCCTTTCAGATCCCCACTTGAGGGGCGAGAATACAAAAGGGAGCTGCTCCAGCTACAATGCGGAGCCTGGGAGTCTCTTCGCCAATGACAAGGCACAAGGGAAAGTGGAACAAATTCAGGGAGATGAGCGAAGGATGGGGGAGGGAAAACAGCAACCCAAATCGGATTTATTTCCAGCTTTCTCAAACCAGAGCCCAGGATCACAGGTGTCTTTGGGGGTTAGAAATGAGTGCTGAATCAGATCATTTCCTATGCAAACTACAAAGGGATTGTTCTCAACTGTCAGAAAGACACTTGTTACATCCTTACTCCTCTGTCCCAATCCTAGCTATATTTAACCTACACAGATTAGTAGGCCTCTACCTTTGACTGGTTTAAGAGCTCATAGCTGACTCCAGGATAGCGTATTTCTTTGAGAAGTGAGTAAAAATACCCTAAAGGCACCAGGTGTCCTCCATGTCAGAGTATTTGCAGCGCAGCAGTAGTTGGATGGAAGCATGGAGCGCAGAATGAAGAGACACTCAGAGACGTTGGTAAAACTATTTACAAAGTTTTACTGTATGCAGCAATAATCAACACAAACAGACTTGCAGACGACAGACAAACACAGGACTGCTCTGTTCTCCAACAGAACTTGACTCAAACTCTAGGCAGACAGAACTCAACTGAACTGAACTGGACTGATGCAATTGTTATGCACAAACACTTGTGTCTGGATACTCCCTAGTTCCAGCCACACATCAAGGTCATCATAGATTCTTGGCAATTAACTCTTTCCATACTATGGTACATTCTGGATGATGCAATCAGTTGCAATACAAGCATGGCACAAATTGCATTTAAACACTATCAATACACAAATCCCACATTAACACTCCAATCATGGGAGCTAAGCACTATCAACCTTGGAAATACTGGAGTGGGAGACTGTCAATGAATCCAAGATACTTTAGGCTTTGTTTCCGAGGAAGGAACTGGCAAAAACCACTCCTGAAGATTTTACGCCTAAGAAAAAGCTATGAAATGTATGGTGTTGACTATACATCAACAGCTCCTGGTGTTAGTTGATGGTCTTCCATCCAAGTACTAGTCAGAGATTACCTTGCTTAACTTCCAAGACCAGATGGGATCTGGTGCCTTTAGAATATTCAAGCCCTCACAGAACTACTGCAACGTGATTTAAATTTCACTTTACCCACCACTACTTTGCATCTCTAACTGAAAGGCAGTCTCCTTCATGGGAAGATTCAAGCAGACAAACCTGTGCTTCAGGATGCCACATGGGAAGCATGCACTTGAAGGAGACGTCTCTTACCTCCAGAGAGCCCACCTTCATGGAGGAACCAGGCACAGTCCGCGGCATCGTGCGGCTGCGCTCCGACAGTTCTGAGGCCAGGATCTGCCGCACGGTGGGATGCTGCTTAAACTGGAGGCCATAGGGATGCTTGACCGTCCCATAGGGCTGGTTCAAGTTGACGTTGATGTGGTCCATGGAGGCAAAGCCGGGGTAGGTATTGGCATCTATGGTGTGGCGCCCCTTAGCCAGGCCTGGCGCTTCTTCCAGCTTGATGTTCAACTTGGCCTCCTCCCTGGCAAAGGGCTTAAGGCTCACTGTCCGCCGGGGCAACACCATGTAGTTGCCCTCAATAGCAGCCTCCTGGGGCTGCAGCCAGCCATAGTCCAGTGGCCGCAGGTTGCTGTCGCCGCAAAGGTAGACCGGCCCCCGGCCCGTGTCGAGGTTGATGTCCTTCTTGGTGGGCGGCTCGTTGAGCTCGTTCAGCCCTTTCACCACGTTGTGTGTCATTTTGGGCACCTGGACCAGGAGGGAAGCGGACGGGATGTTCCCAGGGAGGGTAGAGAAACCCATGCTGCTCTCGGAGTTGGTGTTGAGCTTTGGATCCTCGTCCCCGTCCAGCGAGATGCGCGACAAGGTGCTCGTGATGGTGGCAGGGTTGCATGTGTTAACCTCTTTGAAAAGGACTGGGAGAGAAGACGTCAGTCATGACAGAAGTCATAGCCAAGGAGAAGAGAGGAGAATGCCTTAGTCTTTGGGAATACCTTGCTCTGGGAGTGAGGAGGACACCATGAGAAGGAAAAGATACCCTCCAGTAGGGATCCATCTCAACCTTTCATGAGATGGATCTCTACTGGAGCTAGCTGTGGTTTCCTTTGCCATAGCATGATACAATGGCCAATGCAACTACCAGGTGGAATATGAGATGTGGCTCCTGTAAGTTCATTATTCATGTAGTTGGATGCCCGGCACAGAAGGTGACTTTATTGCTACATTGCTATCCATCTACAAGAGCAAGGAAACAATGCAGACCATGAACAGCCAGATGATCTGAGCTTCTGGGGGAAGAAAAAGGTGGTTGTGATCCATCTGAGGAGCACTCCATTTTCCATCAGTAAGCCACAGCAACAGATGTTGGGCAGTGGGAGAATACTGAACTCCAAATATGGAGCTATGCACAGATGTAAGATCTTGGGTATTACTGACTAATCTCCAAGTAACCCTGGCTAGTGGCCCCATTAGACCTAAGCTGAGTATGAGACTAATAGCCTTTCTCATCTTTAATCTGCTCCTCTGCCCAATCAGTCTAGAAGACACAATGCTCTCAAGGACTGGTTGCTGGGCATAATACTATGTTTAACCCCAAACTATGCCCCGATTCCTCCCTTCTGGGGCAACTCTGTTCTTCAAAAAGTTCCTCCCCATGACTAGTTCTTCCCTTGACCAGACCTTTTTTTGCCGACGGGTCTCACTCACCTGTCTGACACGCCAGGTCAACATCCTTTTCAAAATCTGTCTATAAAAACACAGAAAGAGGGGGAGAAAGAGAGAGAACAAGAAAGGGGAGGCAAATGAAAGAGAGAGGAAAGAGAAAGAGAGAGAGAAGATGGGAGTGGAGAAATGAATGCATCATGGGTAGCAAATGGGGCCCAGTTGTACTGTTCACCTACTCTGGGACCTTCTAAGATGGCCAACATTATGTTGGGTGAGAGAGTAATTCTACATATATCTACATGCACAGGACCTTCAAAAGTCAATAGTTCTATGAGTTCATTCAATGGATCTACTCTGGTTGGGATTAGCAATTGTGTTGTGGTTGAAATGTGTATTACTAGATAGTCACAAACGTTCAAGATGGTATCCATGATGGAATCATTGACTCTCTCAGTATCTCAGCAATAGAATTGAATTAGCCTGTGGCATTTGGCCTACATGGGATGGCTCAACCCAACAGTCCAACCCAACAGTCAAATGGCATGGCTCAACCCAACAGTTCAATTCAACAGTAAAAATGGCATGGCTCAATCCAACAGTTCAACCCAACAGTCAAAATGGCATGGCTCAACCCAACAGTCCAACCCAACAGTCAAATGGCATGGCTCGACTCAACAGTCCAACCCAACAGTCAAAATGGCATGGCTCAACCCAACAGTCCAACCCAACAGTCAAATGGCATGGCTCAACCCAACAGTCCAACCCAACAGTCAAATGGCATGGCTCAACCCAACAGTTCAACCCAACAGTCAAATGGCATGGCTCAATCCAACAGTCAAAATGGCATGGCTCAAACCCAACAGTCCAACCCAGTGTCCTGTGTCTACTATTCCCTCAGTTCTCTTCACAACCACCTCTGGGCATGACATGGGCCCCTCACTCACTCACCATGATCTGGACTTGTCCATTCTTGCAGGAGTCAGGTGAGTTCTCATTCTCGTCACTCTTGCACACTCCAATCTGGCATTTCACCACATCTTGTACCTTGGAGAAGGAAACAGTTTGCATGCTGTCAGACCAGAGTCTATTGTTCCCTTGCTTTACTATTACAGCTTTGCTATTAGATTAGATCAAGCTCTTTCTATGCCTTTGCCAAATGGGATGGACCATTGCAGCTCATCCAAAAGAAACTCCAAGTTGGTCTGTAGAGAGGAATATTTTCAGAGCATACAAGTCAAATGGAGAACATATTGGCCCAAATCCTCTTGGTTATTCCCAGCTAGAATAGATCCATTGGCACAATCATTGCCTGGCAAGGCAACATGTAAGTAAATTCCATTTTTTTCGTATCAGGAGCAACCAGTGTTGCTTCTGGAGTGAGATAATTGGCCATCTGCAAGGACGTTGCCTAGGGGACACCTGGATGTTTTGATGTTTTACCATCCTTGTGGGAGGCTTCTCTCATGTCCCCGCATGGAGCTGGAGCTGAAAGAGGGAGCTCATCCATGCTCTCCCCGGGTGGGATTCGAACCTGGCAGCTTTCAGGTCAGCAATCCAACTTTCAAGTCACGAGGCTTTTATCCCCTAGGCTACTGGAGGCTCCATTGATTCAATGAGTCCTCCATAGCAAAGACTCGGGATAGGGACACAGGTTGTATCTGACTGCCCAGGGGGCATTTGAGAATTCGATTCTCAAAATCTTAAAACAGATGTCAGATGGAATATTTTAGCTTTTTACTTGTACAAGGCAAATGAGAGGACCGCATAGTCATTGGGGGTATCATTCTATGAAAATGTAAACAGAATGAGCAAAGAAGCAGTAGCGTGTGAGTAAGGGAGTGACCAAATACAAATTTGGATGGCATGCTCCCCAAACATTTCATGGGAGAAATGTGGCCAAATAACATCAGAATTTCCCACACCCGTCTCTCCTGTTGCCTTGAGAGTATTTATTTATGATGATCTTGTATTATGTCTCGCCCACCCGTCCGTCTCCCTGGGACTGCTTTATGGGCCTGTAAACATTCCAGATCTGCCTCAGCCAATGTGCCCCAAACACACCAGTTATTGTGGGTGACCTTCTTAATGCCCTAACGTCACTGTTAATGCCTCTAAGCTGCCAGTTTTGCTGCAAGGACACAGTCATTATAAGCGCCGTCCTCCTGACAGGCGAGTGAGAGATGTGGGCAGCAGCTGGTAGCAACAGGCTTTGCATGCGCCACTTCCATGTGCCTGTGTTTTATGTTTATGGAGCAGTCGCTGGACGTCCCTCGCATGAAGATAAATAGGGGCATTTAAAAGCAGTAGGGAAAGAGGGGCTCCGGCCTCTGGAGAAGGAGATGGATGAATGGGGAGGAGGAGAAGGTTTTTTCCAGGTAGATGGAAGAAGCCTTAAACAAATCTTCATCTCTGGACGAGATGAACAGTCATTAGATTGAGAAAGTGACACCAACCATGAGTGGCAAATGCTTCTTTAAACCACTTGGAGATGAAATACCTTCAAAGAATGTGAAGGCATTGTGGATTTTCCAGTGGTGCTGGACTGCAGTTTACATGAATCTGAGCCAGCTGAATCCATGAGAAGGAACACTGGGAATGTATTTATTCATAATGGCCCAGGAGTTATAGTAAGAGGTAAAGGTAAAGGTTTTCCCTGACGTTAATTCCAGTCGTGTCCAACTCCGGGGGTTGGTGCTCATCTCCATTTCTAAGCCGAAGAGCCGGCGTTATCCGTAGACACCTCCAAGGTCATGTGGCCAGCATGGAGCACCGTTACCTTCCTCCCTGAGCGGTACCTATGGATCTATTCACATTTGCATGTTTTCAAACTGCTAGGTTGGCAGAAGCTGGAGCTAACAGCAGGCGCTCACTCCGCTCCCTGGATTCGAACCTGTGACCTTTCAGTCTGCAAGTTCAGCAGCTCAACACTTTAACACACAATTCCACTTTATCTGACATGGCTCAATACGATGGTGGTGTAGTTTTATAAAATTGTTCATCTTCTCTGTCAAAGACTGCAGGTGCCTCACCAAACTACAACTCCCAGGATTCCATAGCATTGGGCCATGATTCCATTGTATTGAGCCATGGCCATTAAAGTAGTGTCAAACTTCATTAACTCTTCAATGTACAGTAACTGCATTAACTCTTCTCTCTGGGGGAGAAGAGCGGTATATTAAATAAATACATTTTTTTGTGTGTCAGGAGCGATTTGAGAAACTGCAAGTCACTTCTGGAGTGAGAGAATTGGCTGTCTGCAAGGACGTTCCACAGGGGACATTGCCTGGATGTTTTGATGTTTACCATCCTTGTGGGAGGCTTCTCTCATGTCCCCGCATGGAGCTGGAGCTAATAGAGGGAGCTCATCCACGCTCTCCCCGGGTTGGATTTGAACCTGGCAGCCTTCAGGTTAGCAACCCAATCTTCAAGTCGCAAGGCTTTAATCTACTATGCCACCGGGGGCTCCAATAAATAAATTAATAAAATAGATGCACCCTGTGTTTCTATGACTGGAGGATTCCATAACTCCCACCTTGGCTTTCAGTGCAACTTTGGAGATGGAGGTACTAACTGGCAAGCACATCAACCCAATTTTCCAGAAGTATTCTCTCCTGATGTTTCTCCCACATCTATGGCAGGCATCCTCAGAGGTTGTGAGGTAGATGTGGACAAAACATCAGGAGAAAATACTTCTGGAACATGGCCATACAGCCCAGAAAACATACAACAACCCTGCGATCCCAGCCATGAAAGCCTTCGACAACACACATCAACCCAATGTTTAAAAAGAATCATAGTGGCCAATGGGAATTGTCTGGGGTCCACATACCTCTCTGCGCAGAAAGCAATGGACGGTGATGATGACGAATCCCTGGATGGAATTGAAGACGGCAAAGAGGACTTGGAAGAGGATGGAGCGCCGATCGGTCATGGCGAGCACGGCCGACATCCAGGTGAGTGCCAGCAAGGGCAGAACCACGCAGGAGCTCCACAGCGATGCCCTGGGGAGGGAGAAGGCGAGAGAGACAGGCACAGGGGCCAATCACAGAGGAGTAAGGGTTCCGGAAGAGGCGGAAAGGGCACACAAGACAGGTACACTCCATGCTGCCTGCTACAGGTGGCTCTTTTACTGACCAGTTGGAGACCAAAAGATCTAGGACGGCTTGAGGTCATGGCAGGCAGCAGCTCAAGCCAATGGCATGAGTAGATCAAGAGCCACACACTTCCTACACCCTCCCAGTGTTTAGTATTTTGTTCAGTTCTTTAGTTGTTGCATCTTTGAAAGAAGCAGCTAATACTTCTACTGGAACCTATGGAAGTTCAGCCTTAGATGTTGAATTTAACTTGTGGCTAACTTTCCTATTTGATTTCAGTGGGACCTAAATACAAGTCATGATCATTTTTATCCAACCCAAATCTGTCCTGTAATAAGACTATGAAAGGTAAAGGTAAAGGTTTCCCCTGATGTTAAGTCCAGTCGTGACCGACTTTGGGGGTTGGTGCTCATCTCCATTTCTAAGCCGAAGAGCCGGCGTTGTCCGTAGACACCTCCAAGGTCATGTGGCCGGCATGACTGCATGGAGCGCCCTTACCTTCCCACCAGAGTGGTACCTATTGATCTACTCAAATTTGCATGTTTTCGAACTGCTATGTTGGCAGGAGCTGGGGCTAACAGCGGGCGCTCACTCCATTCCCGGGATTTGAACCTGGGACCTTTCGGTCTGCAAGTTCAGCAGCTCAGTGCTTTAACACACTGTGCCACCACCAGAGGCCCATAAGACTATATTTTTTATATATTCCTAGACATGCATATATCTCTTTAAATGTAATTATTCCAGGACTTTGGTGTTCACAACATTTTCAACATTACAGTCTGGAAGATACTACTGTGTGTAACACCAGTTGACTGTACTTATTATTATTTTCATTATTGTTGTTAACTCTCACGTGAATATTGTATGTACATGATGCTCTAAATTACATATTGCATTTTATGTTTTGAACCTTTATAGTATTTGCTTATCTTTTTGACATAGAAAGAAGATAGCTCTGTACTCAGAGAGGCCTGACTATTTCTGTGGCCTTTGCATGATGCATTACATAGCTCTTTTTATGTTTTGAACCGTTATAGTGTTTGCTTATCTCTTCGAGATTGTCTAGTATAGACATCTGTGTGTATTTATCATCGTTCACAACATGTGCCTGCCAGTATTTAAGTTCATTTGAATTTAGAAATCTATGAAAAGATTGTTCAAAAAACCCTATTTTCATATTCTTTCTACAGTAGAGTCTCATTTATCCAAAATTAGCTTATCCAACATTCTGGATTATCCAGTGCAATCTGCCTTTTAGTAGTCAATGTTTTTGTAGTCAATGTTTTCAATACATTGTGATGTTTTGGTACTAAATTCATAAATACAGTAATTACTACGTAGCATTACTGCGTATTGAACTACTTTTTCTTTCAAATTTGTTGTTAAATATGATGTTTTGGTGCTTAATTTGTAAAATCATAACCTAATTTGATGTTTAATAGGCTTTTCCTTAATCCCTCCTTATTATCCAACATATTTGCTTATCCAACGTTCTGCTGGCCCGTTTATGTTGGATAAGTGAGACTCTACTGTATTTCTAATCTCATGAGAGAAGCTGGAACTCAAATCAATGAGTATATAGCGCTCTGTAACGAATGGAAGAAAGAACTCCAAATATCATCCGAACAGTTTCTTCTATCTGAAACCTGAGTCCTGTCATGAGAGAAGTCCTTCTCTCTGCCATTCTGAATTCAGTGAACTTGGAAAGTCTTGAATGGGTTTTAGTCTGAACTTTAAAAGAGCTACACAAGGAGCTAATGCTATTTTGGAGAGATGGGGCACTGCCATTCCCCAGCTTCCAGTATAATCTGTCTGAAAAAAACAACAACATGTTTTCTACTACTGCATTGCAATGCATTGTTAGGCTATCATAAGAAACCAGTAGGAAATATCCCGATTTCTCCAATCCTCTGCCCATTCAATTGGGCATTTTTTTCATTTTGGGAATAGGATGGGAAATGAAGAATCAGAAAATGTAATTCCACTGCCGTGCTTAACTCCGCAGACAACCTCGCCGTGTTCGTCTTTCTATGAATACTGATCAAAACGAACTTCTTTCCCCCCAGATGTGTTGCATTCCCTTTGTGCCTTTGCCTCTGCTCTTTTGCAAGCACACAGAGCATGAAAGAGACAGACAGAAAGAAGTCTATGCCCACATTCATGTGCAGCAAAAAGCCCAGCCACCAGCTCATGCATGACATTAATTAGGTCTAACTGTCTTTTAATTCCACTGCTTCCCTTTATGTGGCAGTTGACTGTTAAAGAAGCATAAAGGAAACACACTGAAACAGAGGAAATGTTTCCAAGCCATTGAAGCTGGAAAAGGCAGAATGGTGGGGATCAAATGGCAACAGCGACGGCATTGGAGTGTCTCTTTATGGCTTTTGCTAATTTGCCAAATGTAACCAGAAGAACCCATGTTCTCACGTGGGTAGCTGAGGAAGCTGGTTGACTAATGCATTGCAAATCCTGCTTCTTGACTTGCAAGAAGCCATAGAAACTGGTGCCAAATCCAGCAAATCCATTCCGAGGTTGTACTTCAAGGTGCTATCCATGGTGCTGATCATAAGAAGATTCAGTACTTGGATAGCTCCTGAATAAATGAGTGGATTCACCAGCTCACTGGCATGGGATCCACCAGCCAAAAAAGCCTACCTCAGCGAGATAGGTTTCCTAAAAAATATTACTGTATATACTCGAGTATAAGCCTACTTTTTCAGCCCTTTTTTAGGACTGAAAAAAAACCTCCTCAGCTTATACTCGGGTGAAGGTCCTGGTGGGCTTATATTCAGGTCGGCTTATACTCAAGTATATATGGTATAAGAAAGGTAAAGGTTTCCCCTGATGTTAAGTCCAGTCATGTCTGACTCTGGGGGCTGGTGCTCATCTCTATTTCTAAGCCAAAGAGCCAGCATTGTCCATAGACACCTCCAAGGTCATGTGGCCAGCATGACTGCATGGAGCACCGTTATCTTCCCACCGGAGTGGTACCTATTAATCTACTCACATTGGCATGTTTTCGAACTGCTAGGCTGGCAGAAGCTGGAGCAACAGCGGGTGCTCATTCCGCTCCCGGGATTTGAACCTGGGACCTTTCGGTCTGCAAGTTCAGCAGCTCAGTGCTTTAACACACTTCGCCACCAGGGCTTCTATATATGGTATATTTATTATTTTTCTCTATTATTATTATTGGTATTCTTACATTTATTATTTTTCTCTATTATTATTATTATTATTATTATTATTGGTAATGTTACATTTATTATTTTACTCTATTATTATTATTATTAATACATTTATTATTTTACTGTATTTATTATTACATTTATTATTTTTATTTTGGTCATGACTGGACTTATCGTCAGGGGAAAACCTTTACCTACCTTTACCTATTATTATTATTATTATTATTATTATTATTATTATTATTATTATTACATTTATTATTTCACTCTATTATTATTAAAAGGATACATATGCACATTTACATTGAAGAAGATGAAATTACTGATTTAATCAGAGTTGAACAGTCATATCTTAAATTACAGTTTGATGTAAAGATTCAAAAACATTTAAACTACTGATGCCTCAATGAATGTAATTTTATTGGTATCTCGGCTTATACTGGAGTCAATGTTTTCCCAGTTTTTTGGTGGTAAAATTAGGTGCCCCGGCTTATATTCGGGTCAGCTTATACTCGACTATATACGGTATATTAAAACGAACCAGGTTGGGGCCATATCATGGTTGCAATGTTCTGAGCCACCATTTAAGGCAGATGATGTGAGTATAACTTGAGATATACTCACCCGGAAAGGCGAGTAATAAAATGATTATTATAATCAACAACAACATCTACTTGCAAGAGGAAATGGGAATGCTGCACTCTCTTCTCTGGAGGTCAGTAGGGAATGCGGCAACCTGCTTTAGCCCTGATGCTAAAATAATTCCTATCTTTAGCATTTCACACATCAGATCAGGTTTTGAAAAAGGAAGAAAAGTGCCTTTTCAGCAAGCAGGGCTTTATGGTCTTTAAAAATTAAAAGCCCCTGAAGCTGCTAGCACCTGCTCTCCCTGTCCGCTTCCCTATAGCTTTGCTAGATGCTGCAGGCAACACAGTCAGGAGCTAAATAATCACGGACGGCAGACATAGTACAGCCACGGGGCCTGACAGGTACCAAAAGCACCTTGCAAGGTGGAACATGGACTTTCCTCTAACTATGCACCAATGGTTATCTGTCTCAGAATGTTGAAATGTTGCTAACATAGACCATGATCCTATGCAACGATTGCACAGCATCTTGAGGTTCTACTATCTTGAGCAGGGGTCCCCAAACTAAGGCCCGGGGGCCGGATGCGGCCCTCCAAGGTCATTTACCTGGCCCCCGCCCTCAGTTTTAGACTTAGGCTTGCCCAAAGTCTGAAATAACTTGAAGGCACACAACAACAACAATCCTACTTAACTTGACTATCTCATTGGGCAGAAGCAGGCCCGCACTTCCCATTGAAATCCTGATAGGTTTATATTGGTTAAAATTGTTTTTATTTTTAAATATTGTATTGTTCATTCATTTGCTAATATTGTGCTATGGTAATAATATAATATATTGTGTATACATATAATATTGATAATAATGTTATAATGTAATACAATATAATACTTATTTATTTATTTATTACAGTACGGGGACTCAGCGCGGCTAATAATAATAATGCAATGTAATAATATTGTATAATATAATAATATTAATTATATATTATATATTAAATGTAATATTACTAATAATAATATAGTGGTATAGTACAATATAGTAATATATAATGCTAATATTGTGTTATGCTAATAATATAATATATTGTATGTACATACAACTTGTAAGCCGCTCTGAGTCTCCTGCGGGGTAAAAAAGGGTGGAGTATAAATGTAGCAAATAAATAAATAAATAATTGTTGTTGGGTGTTTTTTTGCACTACAAATAAGACATGGGCAGTGTGCATAGAAATTTGGTTTTTTTTCTTCTTTCCAAATGATAATTCGGCCCCTCAACAATCTGAAGGACCATGAACCGGCCCTCCACTTTAAAAGTTTGAGGACCCCTGATCTTGAGGTTAATATTGGTTTGCACCAACACAGCAACCAATTGTGCAACAGGTAGCAATGCTTGCCTGTTGCACAGGGATTGTGCCGCATATTCAACCTCAATGAAAATATCAAATTGGTACAAATTTCTAGATTATGGATGGGTCAAGAGAAACCTATGGGATATATGCAGCTTGTTGTGGTAATCTCTGAGCGGTTAGACTCAATTTAACCCTCTCTGGGGGAGATTCCACCAAAAATCAGCAGAGTAGCAAAAGCAAAAGCTTTCAAATGCAACAGTTTCTTACACGGGGCGAGCAAAGAGAAGCCTTTGACCATTTAGGATTGCAATGGACTGCAAAGTCTCAATAAAAGTTCAAAAAGTATTTATTCAGGTAAAAAGAACTCCATTGTAGATAGAAAGGCTTGGGAGCTGTCTAGTCTACTCTAGACTGGTTTCTAAGGAAAAATAAGAAAGGAAAAATAACAAACATCTAAATAGTTGCATCTTGCCAAGAGAGATGGCAGGACGTGTTGTTAGCCTGAAGAACAAAGGGAGAAGAGAGATCCAAAATGGTTCCAACCTCATGGTCCAGTTTATTGGGGCCATAAAAGACATTCTGACCAATGAGAAGTTAGTGTCCCTGGAGATTCACATTTGTACTAACTTCAAAGTAAAGGATGTGATGTAAACGGGATAGAGTGAAACACAGTAAAGCCTATCTAGGCATGCTTTGGAAACAGGGAAAGGATTCCCTCAATCTAACTCTATCATCTATCTAACTACATCTAGACTTGAGTAGTCCAGGATGATTCCCAGCACAGAGATGACATGGTGTGACTCTTTGTTGTCACCCAGAGAAGGACTCAGAGGAAAACAATGGACTTTGGGGATATAGTTCTGAGCGCTAAGAGGGTCTTTTTGTGCATTTTCCAATGTTGGGAGGTGGCTTTCTGTGTGCATTAGAGGCAGAAGTAGCCTGGAAATCACACATTTATTTCCAATTACGGTGGACATGTTGCGGAGGGAGGTTGTGGTGTCGCAACAAACGGGTCCGAGGGCTTCACATTAGAGCAAAGCATTTCATGAATATTTGTGGCTGCTTTCAACAGACTCTTCCTATTTTGACAATTCTAATTGCAGCAAGACGCATCTCCCGACATGCACCAATGCCCTTCCTGGCAATTATGAAGCCCAATCGGATTGGCTGGGCAGCGTAGTGATGTCATGCCCGTTGCTACATGCTACGAGGTATCCAGAAATAATCAGTGGCAGCTAATGAAAAATAGACAACATACACAGACTCTGCTACTTAAGACAACCACGACCCTAGATGGGATCAAACAAGATGGAAATTCATGGAGCTGATCCCGTCAACCTTCCACCTTCTTCATAGGTTGAACCACAAAAGACTCAATGCTAGCTTCCTGACCGGAGTTGGAGTTCAACACTTCTAGGCCGGATCTGTTGCCGAATCTTAACAGCTCTGAGCAAGAAATCTCCTTCCTCAACTGAAATTAAATTCCAAATTTCAATTCCAGTTGGAGAATGTTATGCACAGCCAGGGATTGACAAGGAAGAGATAAAGGGCTCACAATCTATCTATATATATAAAAGAGTGATGGCATCATGGCAGCGGACAAAACAACAAAAGTAAACACCCCACAACCTTGAAAATTGACAGCACAACCCCTCATCCATGCCTCTAGGTTGATACAACAAAAAGAAAAGAAAAATAAAGTCCTAATTAAAGGGAGAGGAATAATTGTTTTTTATCCAATTGCTGCCAGTTAGAAGGCTAAGCTCAGCTCACTTGGTCTCCTAGCAACCCACTTAGCCCAGGGGACCCTTTACCTTAACTACCACCAATTCCTCAATACTTTATTTCCCATACCACCATACTTCGCCACAGCAATGCGTGGCCGGGCACAGCTAGTATATACATAAAATGTAATGTACGTTTGTAAGACTGAGTAAACAACAAAACTACTGAACCAAATCACACCAAATTTGGCCACAAAAGACATAGTCATCCAATCTATGTCTTTCAAACAAAACCAAAAATAACCCTAGAAAAATAAAGTCCACAGCAACACGTGGCCGGGCACAGCTAGTTCTATATAAAGCGTTATATGCAACGATCCCCATTTCCATCCACAACATTTGAATGATCTGAGATGTGCAAAAGACCAGTCAGGCCAGACTAATTTTTTTCAGATTTTGGAAATTAGCTTCCCTGTACAGTAGAGTCTCACTTATCCAAGCCTCTGGATAATCCAAGCCATTTTTGTAGTCAACGTTTTCAATATATCATGATATTTTAGTACTAAATTCATAAGTACAGTAATTACAACATAACATTACTGCGTATTGAACTACTTTTTCTGTCAAAATTGTTGTATAACATGAAGTTTTGGTGCTTAATTTGTAAAATCATAATCTAATTTGATGTTTAATAGCTTTTCCTTAATCCCTCCTTATTATCCAAGATATTCGCTTATCCAAGCTTCTGCCGGCCCGTTTAGCTTGGATAAGTAAGACTCTACTGTATTACAATAGTGGGCAACTGTCAGAAATGTGAGCATTGATGCCTTGGTCCATTCCTCCTATGAAAAATATCAAAACTTTGCCCCTAAATATCCCCAAAACTTTTGAAAGAGCATGAAAGCTGTTTTGCAACATTTTCTTTTGCAATCCTTGGACTATTTTAGGCCAAGGAGACAATTCTTTGCAAACAATAAGTGACCTAGAAGTCACTTCCAGATTGTTTCCTTTTTTTTTTTTTGAAGAATTCTTCTAAGGCACAAAATGACACACGGGACTTACAGAAACATGGGATATATGCCTTCAGTGTTCCTTAAAGACATAAAATTGACTCTCAGAGCCACAGATATGGCTATGTGGGGGCACATCTTGCCAACCCCTGTTCTACGGTAGGATGTCCTTATATGGGTCATCTCTTTCACAGCGGAAAACCTCTCCTTAACGTTCAAAAATAAAAGGTAACCCAGTTTTGCAAACTGGGGAAGGATGTTCATTAAGCGAACGCCTGTAATTCCCCGGAGAAGAAGCAAGCTTTTTAAGTGTGAGGGATTGCAAAGTGTGGCCAATTGGAGGCCAATGTTCACATGCAACACCGATTGAACAGGCAGAGCGTAAGAGAAAGAGAAAGACATAGAAAAGACCGAAGGCAGCCAAGACAACATGAGCCCAAGCGCCGACAGACTAACATGGCGCTGTTGGCTGTGGCGGAAGGCAGGGCTGTGCTGGAGACCACCCCACACTTGGTGCATTTCAAGAGCAGGCTGCCGCAGGGCGGGTTCTGGAAGCTGAGAGCAGACCCCGTTTCCCCAACACCCGAGGCCCCGTCCCATAAAAGGGAACGGATGGGGGCCCAGAGGTGAGAACAAGTCGCCGCACAACAAGAAACGTTGAGGGCCCACAACAGACGAGAGGCAGGAGGGGCAGGGGAGACAAAGTGGACGCCAAGGGGGTTTAAAAAAAAAAAAAGAAGAGAGAAAGAAAAAGAGAAAGAGAGATGGGTTAGTTGCAGGAAGCACAGCTTGTTAATGGTTAGTGTGAAGCAAAGTGGGACTTCGGTCCAAGGGTTGGATTGAAGTCCCACCTCTCATCTCATGGGACCCTTTGGTTGGTTCCATGAGATGGAAGACTTCCTTTGGGAGAAAGGAGGAGGTGGAGCAGTCAGTTTTGTCTCTTCTTGCTTAGTCTAGGGTAGGGGTCCCCAAACTAAGGCCCATGGTCCGGATGCAGTCCTCCAAGGTCATTTACCTGGCCCCTGTCCTAAACTTTAGACTTAGGGTTGACCTAAGTCTACCTGGTCTTTGGAGGTCTCTTTGCTTACCTGTGGTCTTATGAGATCGTCTATATGGTCTTTGAAGGTCTCTTTGCTTAGCTACAGCCTTATGAGATCATCTAGATGGCTTTTGGACGTCATTTTCCTTACCTATAGTCCTATGAGATGTCTAGATGGCCTTTGAGGGTCCCTTTCCTTACCTGTGGTTTTGTGAGATTGTCTAGATCAGGGGTCCCCAAAACTAAGGCCCATGGGATGGATGCGGCCCTCCAAGGTCTTTTACCTGGTCCCCATCCTAAACTTTAGACTTAAGGTTGACCTACGTCTACCTGGTCTTTGGAGGTCTTTTTGCTTACCTATGGTCTTATGAGATAGTCTATATGGTCTTTGAAGGTCTCTTTGCTTATCTATGGTTTTATGAAATCGTCTAGATGGTCTTTGGAGGTCTCTTTGCTTATCTATGGTCTTATGAGATCGTCTAGATGGTCTTTGAAGGTCTCTTTGCTTAGCTACGGCCTTATGAGACCATCTAGATGGCTTTGGGAGGTCACCTTCCTTACCTGTGGTTCTATGAGACTTTCTAGATGGCCTTTGAGGGTCCCTTTCCTCACCTGTGGTTTTATGAGATTGTCTAGGTGACCTTTGGGGACCCCTTTCCTTACCTATGGTCTTATGAAACCATTTAGATGGTCTTTGAGGGTCCCTTTCCTTATCTATGGTCTTGTGATGGCCTTATGAGATCATCTAGATGGCCTTTGAGGGTAGCTTTCCTTACCTATGGCCTTATGAGACCATCTAGATGGTCTTTGGAGGTCTCTTTGCTTACCTATGGCCTTATGAGATCGTCTAGATCAGGGGTCCCCAAACTAAGGCCCATGGGCCGGATGTGGCCCTCCAAGATCATTTCCCTGGCCCCTGTCCTAAACTTTAGATGTAGGGTTGACCTAAGTCTGAAATGACTTGAAGGCACACAAAAACAATCCTAATTTTGGAGTACTTCATCATAGTCCAGCCCTCCAACAGTCTGAGGGACTGTGAATCGGCCCCCCACTTAAGAAGTTTGAAGACCTTTGGTCTAGGGCCCATAGGTCTATCCCCATCCTCTCTTCTGGCTCCATTCCCTCCTATCACAGTTGACCCATGATATCTACTTTGGTTTTCAGGACTCTCTTTGGATACCATACTCTGGGGATGCTCAAGTCTCCTTACACTATGTAATACAACTTGAAAACAATTCTGTTTCTGGTTTGAAAGTGTTTTTTCCTGTTTGATCATGTAGTATTTACTTTGCAAGTAGTTGCTCTCCTCCAGAAACTTTGCTTTTGTGGTTGCCACAAACTAGGTTGAATTCATTGAGACTTGAGGAGATACTCATTGAAAAACTATAGCAAAATGTACTGCAGGATGTCCCTCCCTCAGAAACAAAGTCTTTGCAGTTTAATAAACTTTTCCCATGTTTTTTATGATAGAATCAATTAGGAAATGACATTCATAACCCAGGAACAAAAGTCGTGTTACATAGCTTTATATACAGTGGTGATGTGCAATGGTGTCCTTTGCATGAAATGGAAAAATCAAGGTTTGCTTTGGGGATTTCTTTTTTTAATATATAATATTACATTCAATCTGTAATATTGATGGCTGAATCAATGAATGCAGAATCAATGGATATGGAGGGCTGATGCAATCCAGGAGTTCTGCTCTATGTTTCTTACACGGAAAAATAGTCTCCTGCATAGAAAATACAGTGTTCCCTCCATACTTTGCGGTTGTATCATTTCTTCATGCAGGAAATATTTTCAAGGTATCAATAATGGAATATATGGGTGCCAAATCTGTGGATACTGGGGTCTAGTAACTATACAAGTAAAGACATGGTTGTTGTTGTGTTTGTGTGAATGTGTGTGTGTGATCTATTCACCTTTGCATTCAAGGTTAAATCATTACAATAGTTCCCTTTCCATAGAGCAAGAGGACATGAATATTTGGGGGTCATTGTTGCCCCATATTTGAACATTTGAAAGCATTTGGAAAACCCACTACAGTAGAGTCTCACTTATCCAAGCCTTGCTTATCCAAGGTTCTCGATTATCTAAGGCATTTTTGTAGTCAATGTTTTCAATATATGGTGATATTTTGATGCTAAATTCGTAAATACAGTAATTACAACATAACATTACAGCGTATTGAACTACTTTTTCTGTCAAATTTGTTGTATGACATGATGTTTTGGTGCTTAATTTGTAAAATCATAACCTAATAGGCTTTTCCTTAATTCCTCCTTATTATCCAAGCTATTAGCTTATCCAAGGTTCTGCCGGCCCGTTTAGCTTGGATAAGTGAGACTCTACTGTATATGATCTGTTGGACCCAATATGCTCACTGCTGCACAAATGCACACATGATTGGCTTGATTCGTAATGTATTCTGGTCAAAATATTACAATCAGTGGGGTATGACACCAACAAAATTCCTGGGAATATATGACAATGGAAGGAAGAGTTGGGCAGCGGCACTTCTTGGCAAACACTGCTACATGTTCAATTCCCAAATGAGCATTGATGTGCCCACTCGTAGCATAGCATGTATTTCTCTATGTGAACACTTACCCAGCCCGCTGCTTCTTGGACTTGTCCGAGATGCCGTCCCGGGACATCAGTTTGTTGAAGACGATGATCCCAATCAGCATGTTGACCTGGCAAAGGAGAAAAGAGAAAGAGATGGATATAGGATCCATTGCAAAATCCTTTTAGAGGTCACCCTCGCATCTCAAACTCCCAGGGAAGAACACCACGGCTAATAAAATTACATTGAGAGCATTAACTCCAAAGCGCAAAAAGAAAAGCCCAGAAAGAGCGGTCGTAAAGCCACACCGAGATCCAACAGAGCTATATAATAAAACAAAAACCAGTGTTAAACAGGCTGAAACACTGGGCCAAATATAAAAGGCTTTGCCCAGCATGGAAGGCTGGCATCAGGTGAGATTTCCTAGGCTGGGCATTCAGAGGGCAAGTTGGGTTGCAACTGAAATTTCACTTTATCTAGAGTCGTTTTCAAAGAAATTGCCATATTAGTCTTTTCAATATAAAAAAAGCCACAGGGAAGGGGAAGGAAAATTAATTTAGTTTAAAAAACCACCCAGTTCTTATTTCAGCATGGGCCTAGCCTTTAAAAATTGAGTCTAAGGATCATGAATTGCATCTCTCTGCATATGATTGAAATAATAATAATAATAATAATAATAATAATAATAATAATTGACGAAAAACAACAGGAAAAACTCAGCCGCTATCAGGACCTCAAGATTGAACTTCAAAGACTCTGGCAGAAACCAGTGCAGGTGGTCCCGGTGGTGATCGGCACATTGGGTGCCGTGCCAAAAGATCTCAGCCGGCATTTGGAAACAATAGACATTGACAAAATTACGATCTGCCAACTGCAAAAGGCCACCCTGCTGGGATCTGCGCGCATCATACGAAAATACATCACACAGTCCTAGACACTTGGGAAGTGTTGGACTTGTGATATGAAATCCAGCATATCTATCTTGTTTGCTGTGTCATAATAATAATAATAATAATAATAATAATAACAATTTTATTTTTATACCCCTCCTCTATCTCCCCAAAGGGGACCAAGGGGGGCTTACATGGGGCCAAGCCCGAATAAAAACAATAGCAATATAAAACACAACAATAGACAAAAGACATGCACAATTATAAAAATTTAAACATTAGCCAATAAAAACAAATGACAAGAACTAATTATTATAAGCTACTATAAATATATACTCTCTCTCTCTCTCTCTCTCTCTCTCTCTCTCTCTCTCTATATATATATATATATATATACTATAAATATACTATAAATATTATTATAAGCTACTACAGAATTAATATTAAAACAATAAGATACTCTATAGGTAAAGGTAAAGATTTCCCCTGACATTGAGTCTAGTTGTGTCCAACTCTGAGGGTTGATGCTCATCTCCATTTCTAAGCCAAAGAGCCGGCGTTGTCCGCAGATACCTCCTAGGTCATGTGGCCAGCATGACAGCATGGAGCGCCGTTACCTCCCTGTAAAAGCAGTACCTATTGATCTACTCACATTTGAACTGCTAGGTTGGCAGAAGCTGGGGCTAACCATGGGAGCTCACTCTGCTCCCCGGATTTGAACCGCTGACCTATTGGTCAGCAAGTGCAACAGCTCAGTGGTTTAGCCCACTGTGCCACCGGGGCTCAGAGATAATCTATAGCAATATAATTATCACCTTACTTCCCAGGGTCCTTCCTATGAGTTTCTAGTTTGAAGTTGGGTATTGTAATTCTCTGCTTGGGATCTCTAATATTCCTGGGATTAGGCTAGAAGCTTTTTAGTTGAGGATTCCAAGAAGAGCGCCGAACTACTAATCCCAGGATTGCAGAAGAACTATGGCATTTACAGCAGCAAGTAAAGTGCAAAAACAATAGCACATCTATGCAAGTCTCTGGAAAGGAACAGCAATTTTTGGGTGCCAAAACAATGAAGGCACCATCCCTGGTGCCAGTCTACTCCATGGCAGGTAGATGGTAAGCTCCGAAGAGTCCTTCTTAATAACCACTCAATGAAACAGAACCGTAAAAAACAAACCAGTTGGCAAGACAACCAGAAGATAGGAGAACCACTGGATACTTACCAGAACAATCACAGCAGCAGGGCCCACAAAAGCATACAGAAGACCTCCTTCAAGG
This sequence comes from Anolis carolinensis, assembly GCF_035594765.1. Lineage (NCBI taxonomy): Eukaryota > Metazoa > Chordata > Lepidosauria > Squamata > Anolidae > Anolis > Anolis carolinensis. The sequence continues at coordinate 21,361,035 of NW_026943821.1, read as the reverse complement.
GAAAGCCAGCAGCTGGGAAGAAAAAGGAGGACATTGTCTCCAAATCAGATAGGGACAGGACAAGACTTTAGTATGGAAGGCCTCTGAAACCTGGAAATGAGTGTGAGATTTCTAAACCACTTGCTCTTACTACTTCTGTGTTTTTGGTTCCTCTTAAATGCAGAAACTTCAAATTTCCACCTCCCTCGACAAAATGAAGGATATACCTAAGGACCCGGGCTATGGCGCAGGCTGGTGAGCAGCCAGCGGCAGCCAGCTGCAACAAATCACTCTGACCAAGAAGTCATGAGTTCGAGGCCAGCTCGGAGCCTGCGTTTGTCTTTGTTCTTTGTTAAGGCATTGAATGTTTGCCTTATATGTGTAATGTGATCTGCCCTGAGTCCCCTTCGGGGTGAGAAGGGCGGAATATAAATACTGTAAATAAATAAATATATAAGAGACAAAGCTACTCATTGATATAGTGTTTAGGATGTAGCGGGCATCATGATTTGCTCCAACTATAGCTGATTGTTGACACTTCTGACTTAGTGAATGCCATTCAGGAGTTAGAGTGGTAGGACAGTGATTTGAATGTATTAAATACTGTATATACTCGAGTATAAGCCTAGTTTTTCAGCCCTTTTTTAGGACTGAAAAAGCCTCCATCGGCTTATACTCGAGTGAGGGTCCTGGTCGGCTTATACTTGAGTATATATGGTACAGTAGAGTCTCACTTATCCAACATAAATGGGCCGGCAGAACGTTGGATAAGATAATACAGTAGAGTCTCACTTATCCAAGCCTCGCTTATCCAAGTTTCTGGATTATCCAAGCCATTTTTGTAGTCAATGTTTTCAATATATCATGATATTTTGGTGCTAAATTCGTAAATACAGTAATTACAACATAACATTACTGCATATTGAACTACTTTTTCTGTCAAATTTGTTGTATAACATGATGTTTTGGTGCTTAATTTGTAAAATCATAACCTAATTTGATGTTTAATAGGCTTTTCCTTAATCCCTCCTTATTATCCAAGATATTCGCTTATCCAAGCTTCTGCTGGCCCGTTTAGCTTGGATAAGTGAGACTCTACTGTATGTTGTATAATAAGGAAAAATTAAGAAAAAGCCTATTAAACATCAAATTAGGTTATGATTTTACAAATGAAGCACCAAAACATCATGTTATGCAACAAATTTGACAGAAAAAGTAGCTCAATACGGAGTAATGCTATGTAGCAATTACTGTATTTACGAATTTAGCACCAAAATATCACGATGTATTGAAAACATTGATTACAAAAATGAGTTGGATAATCCAGAACATTGGATAAGTGAGACTCTACTGTAATATAATATAACAGTAATAATATGATAATATACTACAATAATAGAATAATAACAGAATGAATGATATAATAATAATAGAATATAAAAATATCTATATATATAAAAGGGTAATGAAATTTTGGCCTAGGACAAAACAACAAAACTACACATCCCAGAAACAAAAAACTTGGCAGCACAACCCCTCATCCATGCCTCTACGTTCATAAAACAAAAAGAAAAGAAAAATGAAGTCCTAATTAGAGCAAGAGGAATAATTGTTTTCATCCAATTGCTGCCAGTTAGAAGGCTAAGCTCTGCCCACTTCGTCTCCTAGCAACCTACTCAGCCCACCCAGCCTCTCAATAATAATAATAATAATAATAATAATAATAATAATAATAATAATAATACAATCCTAAGGTTCATCCAGTTCAACTTCCTTATATCATGCAGGACACAATCCAACCACTCCTGACAGATGGCCATCCAGCCTCAACAAGTTCTCACCAACACCACCAGACAACGCCACAGCAATGCGTGGCTGGGCTAAGCTAGTAATATAAATAATGATAAAAAATATATTAATAGGATAATATAATAATAGGATATAATAATAATCTATCGATATATATAAATGTACTTCATTTGTAGGACATAGGAAACAAAAAAACAACTGGATGAAATGACACCAAGTTTGGCCACAAAACAAACACTTAACACAAAGTGACCACCGCGTGTCAGCAAAATTGGCTAGACATGTCAATGCTGACACGCGTGTCATAGGTTCGTCATCACTGTTCTAGACCTTGGGTTGGCTCATATATGGAGCTCCATATATAGATCCATGGTTCCACCAACATGGAAGCTACTAACTATCATTGCTTGCCACTATGACCTACTAGGACATTAGTGTCTGTGAAGCATGTCCTAAGAAAGAATGGCTTTTATAATCCCTTTGGAGCCTGCCTCTTCCTCTTGTAATTCCTCTCCTCCCCTGTTTTCCCCATTTGTTTCAATGAAGTAAGAACATCAGTCCCAACGAAACCTACTAGCTGGATGTTCCATATCCTTTGGTCCTAGTAAAGCCGACAGAGACCGCAACAACCAAGGCTGGCAACCCTGAGTGGGAAAGAAACAGACAAGAACATGCATTCATTTATTACATGGATTCATCTGCCCATTAGCAAATATCCTCGAGGAAACTTATGGAAATAAGCCCCAAATAGGTACTGTAGTAAAACATACATTACAGGATGGTTTACAAGAAGCACCACTAAAAAACCCCAGCATAAAACATTCCAATGAGCCAGAATAAAGCCATCAGCAGGTTAGTTTAATGCATACTCTAAAATATAGAGAACCTAAAGGCCTAAATCCTATTGCTCAGCCTGACTAGATCAATGGGATTGGTTAATATATTGAATTCTCATTCAACAAGAGATTCAAGCAGTCAACTTCGGTTGAGGCTAACGATACAATTCAGGCCAAATTCAGGCTCACAAGCATTGGTCTGGTAGATGTTTTGGACTTCCAAAAGCACCAGGAAGCTTGGCCAACAATCCAGAATTCATGGAGCTGAAGTCCAAAGCATCTGGAGGACCAAGGTTTGAGCAATACTGGGCCAATATTCATTTTGAAAAGTTTTCATGTTGCACCTAAGAACCCATGATGAAGGAATCAGTCAGGAAGAGGAATTCAGTATCTAAGGCAGTGGTTCTCAACCTGGGGTCCCAGATGTTTTTGGCCTTCAACTCTCAGAAATCATAACAGCTGGTAAACTGGCTGGGATTTCTGGGAGTTGTAGGCCAAAAACATCTGGGGACACCACGTTGAGAACCACTGATCTAAGGTGGCTCTTGGAGACGTGGCTACCATGGCCAGCTATGTGTGATCTTCCCAAACCACATTGCCGTAATGTTTGAGAGCATTCCTTGAAAGCATTCTTAATCCCCTTGAAGAGCCTAACCAAAATGGACCACACAAATCAAGAGTAAGGACCTGTCGCACCTCAGGTTAGTTTCACCTTGCTGAACACACCAGGCTGTACACAGGTTAAAGTCTTTTGTAGTTTATTAGGAAATAAAAAATAAATAGTTCTTAAAAAGCAAAAGTAAAGATCCAAATGATTGTTGCAAAACCAAGGCTGTAAAGAATAATCCAAGAAAACATAAGGCATAAAACAAGGTTCCATGAATGCATGACAAAGTCCCATGAACTTGAATACACAAAGCTGCAAGGTAATCCAGGAAAGCAAGAGCTTGCTTCTAAACTCCAAAATGAGATGTTGCTTTTGACAAAGGATTATCTCTCAGCACACCCTTTAATTTTATCTGCACAGCATGAATGCATTTCTTTGGCCTCTGACCTCTTTCTTGTTTGCTATTCTAACACTCCTGCGAACCCAAAATTCCAAACGGCCAGCTCGATCCAGAGATTCCGTTTCATCAAGGCCAGACCGCTCGTTAGCAGCGGCCTCTGTCTGCATGCTATCTAACTGGGAGCGATCCTCCCTTTGCACCTGGCTAGCCTCGGTATCATCTCCAGTATCAACAACACCATTCCCTGCTGTGGGAATGCCTCCCTGCTCCTCATCTTTCACAGCAGGGACACTCTGAACCTGAATCCCATAATTCCCATCAGAGTCATCTTGAACCTGAATCCCATCATCTTGAACATCTGAAACCTGAATCCCACAATCCCCTTCAGAGTCACTCTGAGACTTCAGCTTAGTCACAACAGGACCATTCTGCATTCAAAGAGATCCCTTGCTGACTATGCACAAAGAGCTAGGAGAAATTATGGGGCAGAAGGTGGAAACCATTCTGTGGATAATTTCTCGGCAACAACCTGAATCATGTGGAGGAACATTGTTTTCCTGGACCAGGCTTTGTTGGATGTTGCAGCCATCAAGCAGTGGGGCATCTATGTTGGAATCAGTCCTTAGAATTTTATAGCATCCCTTCCTCTCTTCGAGAGGTGACTCCTTGACTTTCCAGCTTGGCTCACTTACCCCATCCGAGGCAGAGGAAACGTTTCCGAACGAGGCGTGTCCGGATCCTCCCAATGACAGCCAAGTAGGACTGCCAGGCCTCTGTCAACACCCAGCAGAAGGAGGAGAGGAAGAAGAAGTGGAGGAAGGCTGCTGTCATGGTGCAGACACCCTGGGATTGAGGAAGAGAATGGAAAGGAGAGTAGCAAGAGTTAGGATACAGAAGGGAACACCCAGCCATTTCTTCATCTATATATATAAAGGAGTAATGGTGTCAGTTCCTCCCACTAAACAACAAAGGTACAAGCCCCAGAACCTAGAAATTTGGCAACACAACCCACCATCCTTGCCCCTAGGTTCCAACAACAAAAAGAAAAGAAAAATAAAGTCCTAATTAGAGGGAGAAAAATAATTGTTTTTATCTAATTGCTGCCAGTTAGAAGGCTAGGTTCCGCCCACTTGGTCTCCTAGCAACCCACTCAGCCCAGTGTTAATAAAAGAATAAAAAATAAAATAAATACAAATAATACAATAAAAAAATAATTAAAAAACACTAAAATAATTAAAAACACTAAAAAAATAATACAATAAAATACTACAATAACAAAATAACTAAAAATAATACAAAATAATAAAATATAATAAATAAAAAAGACAAGTTACAATAAAAATAATTAAAAATACAAATAATGTCAAATAAAAATTCCACAACAATTTTTAACCAATACCACCACCACTTTGCCACAGCAATACGTGGCTGGGCACAGATAGTAGTAATATAAATATGGTCCGGAATGGGATGGAGTTGACTCATTTCTCTTGCAGCTTAACTATCCAGCTTCATAGCCTAACCAACTTAGGTCCAATCTTTCTGAAAGCCTGCATCTCCCCATATGATCCCACCGAATGTTTATTATCTTTGAAGGACATCTTTCTCTCCATCCTACTATTCTAATAGGAATAGCTAGTGAGAAGACAAGACAGAGCCTTCTTGAGGGTTGCTCTAGAACTTCCTTCTGAAGAAGGTTCAATTATCTTCCCCTAAGGAGAGAAACTTCTGCCAACCCAGCAGTTTGAAAACATATAAATGTGAGTAGATCAATAGGTACTGCTCCAGTGGGAAGGTAACAGCGCTCCATGCAGTCATGCCGGCCACATGACCTTGGAGGTGTCTACGGACAACGCCGGCTCTACGGCTTAGAAATGGAGATGAGCACCAACCCCCAGAGTCAGACATGACTGGGGAAACCTTTACCTTTTTTTTTTAAGGAGAGAAAACTGGTCGAGAAAACCCTGCAATAGGATCTCCTTAGGACCACTATAAGTCAGAAAGAGCGTAAAGGTACACTAGAGTCTCACTTATCCAAGCTAAACGGCATAACAAGGAGGGATTAAGGAAAAGCCTATTAAACATTAAATTAGGTTATGATTTTACAAATTAAACGCCAAAACATCATGTCATACAACAAATTTGACAGAAAAAGTAGTTCAATACGTAGTAATGTTATGTTGTAATTACTGTATTTACAACTTTAGCACCAAAATATCATGATATATTGAAAACATTGACAACAAAAATGCATTGGATAACCCAGAACCTTGGATAAGCGAGTCTTGGATAACTGAGACTACTGTACATGTAAGCTGCTTTGATCCCATATTAAGAGCAATTTACAACTTTAGCATCAAAATATCATGATACATTGAAAACATTGACTACAAAAATGCATTGGATAATCCAGAACTTTGGATAAGCGAGTCTTGGATAACTGAGACTACTGTACATGTAAGCTGCTTTGGTCCCATATTAAGAGCAATTTACAACTTTAGCATCAAAATAACATGATACATTGAAAACATTGACTACAAAAATGCATTGGATAATCCAGAACCTTGGATAAGCGAGTCTTGAATAAGTGAGAATCTACTGTACATGTAAGCTGCTTTGGTCCCATATTAAGAGCAAAGTGGAATTCAGATCAAATAAGTAAATAAATAACCAGGATTTCAGGTATTTAATCCACTGTGTATGTGTTACTACAGTCTTCCTTTTAGTAGTGCCCTCGGGTATTCTGATATTGCTACTATCAGCCTACAAACTCTGGAGTCTCAAGTTGCATCTACACTATAGAAATAATGCAGTTTGATACTGCTATAACTGCCATGGCTTAATGCTGTGAACTCATGGGAATTTCAGTTTGGTGAAGCAACAGAACACTTTGGCAGAGAAGTCTAAAGACGTTGTCAAACAACAACTCCCAGGATTCCATAGCCTTGAGCCATGGCAGTTCAAGTGACACCAAACTGCATTATTTCTGCCATACGGATGCAATCCTCAGTGTTGCAACAGGATTTAGTTTTTCCATGACATCCGCATCTCCGATGCAGGTGTCATTATCACCCGAATCACATGGGTTGCCACAGCAACCGGGTGGATTAAAACAGGAGGGTGAGCAAACAGAGAGGGTGACCGGGAAATCAAAGAACAAGAGCTGGATGATATGGTGGGAAAGCACATGGAAACGACACAAACTGTCAATGAATATGGGCCTGGCCCATGCACTTTTCTAACATGAAGGAATGGCTCCAGCCCAGTTGGGATGGGCATTTGGCAAGTGGTGCATGAAAGCACGCATATGTGCATTTCGCAGCTCCCCGAACATGATGCCGATCCCCAGGCCTTGGCCAGTGTTTGTTTGTGGAGGCTGATTTATTCAAATGGAGCATGGTCCCTGAGCTGGAAGGCTGCTGCATGCCCAACATGATGTCATTGCGAGGCTCGGTTTCAAAGCCCCAGGCAAACCATGCAAAGGATACGCAGCCTCCCGTTCCTGCCATTTAGTAAAGCACACACTGTTTGCAAAGTAGCTGCGCTCGCTCCCTTTCCCACCTCCCTCTGGATTCAATCAATCAATGGCTGTATTAGTTTTACTGGCATTGTATCAGGCAGACAAGGTGACAACACAGAACGCTTGGCTCGGGGCCCAGGGCATGGAAAAGAGAGTTTCGCCAAACACAGCCGCAGAGCTGGAGAAAGTTTCTCTCTTGAACTACAAATCCCAGAATACACCGACTAACCAAGTGTAAAAAAAGGGATTAAAAAAGGAACTTTCTTCAACCGTATAGGAGGAACACATATGCTAAATCTCAATACTGCTCTCAATGGAGATGTTATACAAAAAAGCAACTTCCTCAAATTTTGCTTTCTGGGTATATATACACAAAAGTCCAGCACCAGGATTCATTGAATTAATGGGGTTTACCTAAGCATTGACTCAATTGATTCTATAGGTCTGCTCTAGCTGGGATTATCCAATGGGATTCAGGCTTAAATTTGAGATTCTCAACAGAGAGTAGAGTATGATCTATTAATAAAGTTAGTCTTGTCTTTTTGCAATTTAAGCTAAGCAGTTCCTGGCTTCTTGGAACCAACATGTGTAATTAATGGGCCATCTTTGGCTTGGTAGAATATATTTTTTCCCCAACTGTACCCTAGAAAACCCTTGTGAGATATGATTTCAGTCTGCAATGCTAGGAATTTGGAGACAGGAAGAAAAATTCATTGGAAGACAGGTCTACCAAGAATGGGCAAGGATATGGAGCGTGCAATTACTAAAAAATATGTCCAAAAGAATTAAGGAAAACTATTACAAAACATGGCTGTCTGGACATGTTCCAGAGGTGTTCTCTCCTGGCGTTTCGCCCACATCTGTGGCAGGCATCCTCGGAGATTGTGAGGTATGGAGAAACTAAGCAAGGAAGGTGTATATATCTGTGGAAATTCCTGTGGGGGGGGGGGAAGAACTCTTGTCTGTTGGAGGCCAATGTGAATGTTGTAATTAATCACCTTTGTTAGCATTAAATGGCCTTGCCAGCTTCACCTCCTGGCCTGGGGGAATCCTTTGTTCAGAGTCGTTAGCTGTCCCTGATTGATTCCTGTATGGAACTCCTCTGTTTTCAGAGTGCTGCTCCTTAAACATCTACCTCGTTTACAATTTTCACTCACTGCACTTTACCCAGTTGATTTTATGTTATCTACTTGGGTGCCAAATCCATGTTTTCATCGTGTTTTCTTTTATATATATACATACATACATACATACATACATACATACATACATATATAAAAGGGTAATGAAATTTCGGCCTAGGACACAACAACGAAACTACACATCCCAGAAACACTAAACTTGGCAGCACAACCCCTCATCCATGCCCCTACGTTCATACAACAAAAAGAAAAGAAAAATAAAGTCCTAATAAGAGGGAGAGGAATAATTGTTTTTATCCAATTGTTGCCAGTTAGAAGGCTAAGCTATGTCAGGGAAAAACATTTACCCTTTACCTTAACTACCACCAATACCTTAATACTTTATTTCCCATACCACCATACTTCGCCACAGCAATGCGTGGCCGGGCAGAGCTAGTGTGTGTGTGTGTGTGTGTGTGTGTGTGTGTGTGTGTGTGTGTATATATATATATATAATGTTTAGAATGGTAATTTACCTTCTGCCTGTATTTTTTGTTGTTATTATATGTTGTTTGCTGTTTTATCCGGGTTTGGCCCCATGTAAGCCGCCCCAAGTCCCTTCGGGGAAATGGGGTATAAAAATAAAGTATTATTATTATTATTACCATGCAAGGGACCCTCTGTTTTTCCCTGGTAGACACACCCCAAACAATGTCTACTAAACTGGTGCACAATAGGCAACAGTGTTTCTATTACTCCATTCTCTCCTCTTTCAGAAATGTCTAGTCTCTGTCTCTGGTCCCAGTCCAGGGGAAATGTAATGTCTCCAAGCCATTTACTATCCAAGCATTTCAATGGGCAAGATAGACTTGGTATTGCACAGATGCTTCAGAGCTTTTCCTGGCTTACGCATGCCTCTCCTTGCTCTCCTCGTGCTTCCAACACACTTCCCAGCCTTGTGATGTCTCCGGTACATCAAGGGAAAGTGCCATAGGGCAGTGATCTATTATGCACGAGGTTGCTTGCCAATAAGCCCCCCTTCCATGATGGCTTGGCTGCCGGGGAGGGGGAAACAGCATGCGAGAAGAAGGCAGCAACCGCCTTTGATCTCCCCGGACTGAATTAATGCTTTAAGCTGTAGGGTTCGCACTGGAAAGCTTGCGGGCTTGGAGAACGAGGAATGCTCACCCTCCGAAATGAGTTTGAGCTGGGTTCCTCTTCTTCCCCACTCCCCTTCGGCCAGAGAGTCAAATCTGTTACAGGAGAGCTAATTCTGCTTTCTGTGCCACGAAATAAAGAAGCATTAAAGTTTTTCTATAGCTTCTCAAGCGGAGTGATCAGTTTGGCCAGGAAGAACACCTGAAGGAACGTAATGAATGCAGATACTGGTGACACAGTGTGACTTTCGGGTCAGGAGTGTGGCAATTCTGCTTTTCAAATGTGACAGGAGCTGTCTAAGGTCCCATTCCTATTTGAGGGCAGGATTCAGTACCTTGGAAAGCTCCTTTGGAATAAAAATGTGCAGAATACCATCAGAACAGATCAACTACATATTTGATATGGAAACAACTGGCTACCATTGGAGTGTGCTGCAGAAATGTAATTCCTCAAAAGGTTCATTCTCACAAGTTCAAACAAATGGAGATCAAGATTTTCTCTTTGCGGTGAGAAAGTTCTTGAAAACTGCGGTGTTCGAAGACTATGCAGTTGGGGACTTCTGTGCAAAAAACAGGCACATCTTTCCCGCAAAAAAAAAAAAAGACAGCCAATTCTCTCACTCCAGAAGCAACTCTGGTTTCTCCTGATACGAAAAAAAAATTGTCTGATGTCTGGGCTTGGCCTCATGTAAGCCGCCCCGAGTCCCTTCAGGGAGATGGGACGGGGTATAAAAATAAAATTATTATTATTATTTTATTATGACACAGCAAACAAGATAGATATGCTGGATTTCATATCACAAAATCACAAGTCGAACACCAGTTGCTCCTGACACGAAAAAAAAAAAAACCAACCTGGGACTGTCTATAATCTGGTGACATACCTTCTTCCTTAAAATCTATCTTTGCAAAGTTTATCTTTGCAAAGGCTAGAATGTTGCTCCATGCATCTATGGAAAGTAGAAGATTTTGGATATTGAATTTGAGTCTAAGCTCTCTCTCCGTCTTATAAATTCCAGTATTTTTAACCCACACAGCTCCTTGTTTTTCTCTCCTCCACAGCATCTCTCCGCCCACTCACCCACTATGCTTTCTTTCCTGGATGTACTGGCTACAGATAAGCAAGGATTTCAATTTCCCCCATGCAGACAAAGGTACAAGGACAGGCTTTTACACTAAGGATGAGTCATTTGCACACAGATGCTGCTTGGTTCCCTCACCCCAAGGGATGTAGTCCCAGAGAGAGGATGAGAATATGATTGAGAGAAAGCGAGAGAGAAGAGAGGTTGACAGGGGCTGCAGGGAACACTCCTCAAATCTTGCAGCGAGGGAGCAGGAGAAGAGAGCTGCAGGGCTAGATCAAGGGGCTTTCGAGTCCAACTTTCGGATTGTTGCAACTGCATTCAGTTTGCCTCTAGGAAGCTTGGAGGCTGTTCCTTTATGTGCTGAGATGTGACACACACACACAAACCCCCCAGATATATATTCCAAAGCCAGACAAGAAAAGACAGCTATAGCAATCCTAGATCTGGAGAAGCTGATATGGCACATAAGGAAAAAATTAGTTGAGATAATGGTTGGACCTCTTCCTCTCTCCCTTGAGAAACCAGGACAGGAGGAAGCCTATCATTGTCTGGTTGCCACCTTGGAAGGGTTTAGGAAAAGCCTGAAAACTTGGCTGTTCACACAGGCTTTGAATGAGTACCACCTTCTTGAATGTTAAATTCTTGTACAAATGGTTATCCTTGATTGGTTGCATCCACATGGGTAATCTATATATATAAAAGGGTAATGAAATTTCGGCCTAGGACAAAACAACAAAACTACACATCCCAGAAACACTAAACTTGGCAGCACAACCCCTCATCCACGCCTCTACGTTCATACAACAAAAAGAAAAGAAAAATAAAGTCCTAATTAGAGGGAGAAGAATAATTGTTTTTATCCAATTGCTGCCAGTTAAAAGGCTAAGCTCCACCCACTTGGTCTCCTAGCAACCCACTCAGCCCAGGGGACAGGCAGAGTTAGGCCTCACATAGGCCTCTTCCCCACTGCCTACAAAATACAGATTATCAGATTTGAACTGGATTATATGGCAGTGTAGACTCAAGGCCCTTCCACACAGCTATATAACCCATTTATAATCTTATATTATCTGCTTTGAACTGGATTATCTTGACTCCACACTGCCATATAATCCACTTCAGTTTGCAGTCGGACACAACTGGACTTAATGTCAGGAGAAAACCTTTACCCTTTACCTTAACTACCACCAATTCCTCAATACTTTATTTCCCATACCACCATTCTTCGCCACAGCAATGCGTGGCCGGGCACAGCTAGTTTCTCTATATAGCCTCAGGGTTCAACTCACTTTTGGGTTCTCCCCCATGTTCTTATCGCACTTTTAACTTCCTCCATGTTTACAAGTCTCACTTAGTGCACTTTGATCAGCCCATCCTGTGTTTTTAACTTTGTCTTATTAATGGTTTGATTTGCATCATATGTTTTGATTTTTCATTTGTGCGTTTTTGGTATTTGATGTTTTTGTATGTATACTCTTTTGCATTTGTAAGCCGCCCTGAGTCCCTGCGGGGAGATAGAGGCGGGGTACAAGAATAAAATAATAATAATAATAATAATAATAATAATAATAACTATTATTATTATTATTTTATAATGACACAGCAAACAAGATAGATATGCTGGATTTCATATCACAAAATCACAAGTCGAACACTTCCCAAGAGTTTAGGACTGTGTGATGAAAAGAAATGCCCAGGTATATTATTATTATTATTATTATTATTATTATTATTATTATTATTTTATTATCACACAGCAAACAAGATAGATATGCTGGATTTCGTATCACAAAAGTACAAGTCGAACACTTCCCAAGTGTCTAGGACTGTGTGATGTATTTTCGGATGATGCGTGCAGATCCCAGTAGGGTGGCCTTTTGCAGTTGGCAGATCGTGATTTTGTCAATGTCTATTGTTTCCAAATGCCGGCTGAGATCCTTTGGCACGGCACCCAGTGTGCCGATCACCACCGGGACCACCTGCACTGGTTTCTGCCAGAGTCTCTGAAGTTCAATCTTGAGGTCCTGAGTTTTTCCTGTTGTTTTTCGTCAATGCGACTGTCACCTGGGATGGCAACATCAATGATCCAAACCTTTTTCTTTTCCACAACTGTGATGTCTGGTGTGTTGTGTTCCAGATCTTTGTCAGTCTGGATTCGGAAGTCCCACAGTATCTTTGCATGTTCATTTTCCAATACTTTTGCAGGTTTGTGATCCCACCAGTTCTTTACTGCTGGGAGGTGGTACTTGAGGCATAAGTTCCAATGAATCATTTGGGCCACATAGTTGTGCCTCTATTTGTAGTCTGTCTGTGCAATTTTCTTACAGCAGCTGAGGATATGATCAATGGTTTCATCGGTTTCCTTGCAGAGTCTGCATTTTGGGTCATCTGCTGATTTTTCGATCTTGGCCTTAATTGCCTTTGTTCTGATGGCTTGCTCCTGGGCTGCAAGGATCAGGCCTTCTGTCTCCTTCTTCAGGGTTATTATTATTATTATTATTATTATTATTATTATTATTATTATTATTATTATTATTATTACCACATTTCTTCTCCCACCACAACCAATTGAATGGCTGCTCCATAAGAATTAGAAGCTGCTTGGAGGTGGAGAGGTTTCCATGGACCACAACGAGATAGCAAAGCTCCCCTTATGCCCTATCTGAAACAAAACCTGCACTTGTTACCTTGAGCTACTTGTATGTTGCTAACAAAATGTTGGACGGAACATTGCAACCAGGTGAACACTGGCTCTTGTCCAAACCTTCTACCTTTCAAGAAATTTGCTATTTGAAACATTAGAGGAATGTTCTTCTAGATGTGTTTGGACTTCATTTTCCATAACTTCTGTCCATTGTTCCTATCAAGTCTAAAGTGAACACTGGATTTACTCCAGACCTTCTACCTATGATGGCATTTCCTATTTGACATATAGAGGTGATGACCTTCTAAATGTTGTTGGACTCCATCTCCCATAAGCTCTGTCCACTTTCCTGGATGGAACATTGCAACCAGGTGAACATTGGCTCTGGTCCACACCTTCTTCCTTTCAAGAAATTTGCTATTTGAAACATTAGAAGAATGTTCTTCTAGATGTGTTTGGACTTCATTTCATGTGGAGGGTCTACTGAACTATGCAATCTCATAACGCAAACACAATATTGGTCTTCAGAACAGTAGCATGATCATAGGTACTCAAATGGTTTTACAGTAGCCCATTTTATTCCAAGAACTTGTATATTCCTCCTTCACACATATTTGTGTTTTCTGTAAGTCATCTTGTTTTTCCTACATAAAATTAGTTACAGACCTTGAGCCAGTAGAAATTGCTTGTAGATGCCAAAGTAAAACAGAAAGAATAATCTTGAAATCTCCATTGAAAATGAGACGAATAACACTGAAGTTAAAGATTAACACAGTTAATCTTGGATTGCCTAAAGCATGTTCTTCAACCAATTTGAGTCAGTAATAAGTAATTACAAAGGCACTGATGTTGTGTCCTTCTTTCATTTTCTCCTATGCTTATAAGCACAATGTAATTTCTGCTACCAGGTAACAAATGATGAAGAATATAGCCTGGATTCTAGCCTTACTTCCCTTTGCTCTGTTTGCTGCAGTGTTTTTGTCAGTAATATTGCATACAGTCCCAAAAGTGGAGTATACTGTGAGTTCGTCTAGAAGTTTGGATACCTAGAGTTGTATTTTAAAAGGCCATTTTTTCTCATGTTGATTAACTTGCTTTTCTGATTTTGTGCTGTATTATGTATATTATTATCTATTGTATTGTTTAATTGTGTTATGATGTGTTGTTTTATATTTTGTTATATTGTATTGTTCTGGGCATGGCCCCATGTAAGCCGCCCTGAGTCCCCGTTGGGGAGATGGTGGCGGAGTATAAATAAAGTATTATTATTATTATTATTATTATTATTATTATTATTATTATTATTATTTTCCATAAGCTCTGTCCACTGTTCCTGGATAGAACATTGCAACCAGGTGAATATTGTATTTGCTCCAGACCTTCTACTTATCAAAGCCATTTTCTATTTGACATATAAGAGTGATGGCCTTCTAGATGTTGTTGGACTCCGTCTTCCATAAGCTTTGTCCACTGACTGGGGTGGATGGGAAGTGGAGTCTAGTAAGAGGGTGACTGATAGCATTGGTTCCTTAAGGTAAATATAAAGGTTTCCCCTGACGTTAAGTCCAGTTGTGACCGACTCTGGGAGTTGGTGCTCATCTCCATTTCTAAGCTGAAGAGCCGGCATTATCCATAGACATCTCCAAGGTCATGTGGCTGGCATGACTGCATGGAGCGCTGTTACCTTCCCGCCAGAGCGGTACCTATTGATCTACTCACATTTGCATGTTTTCGAACTGCTAGGTTGGCAGTTCCTGATTCAGTCATTTTACTTCTCTTTCCTTCCTTCTCATCTCACCAACACAATTGGTAAACTTTCCTGTCTTCTGTTTAAATGTAAAGCTGTCCATCCATCCCTCCATTCCACCCTCCCTCTCTCCATCTACTCATCCACCTAAACATTTTTATTAAATAAATAGGTCATGTCCTTTGAAGGTACCAGAGGCAAAAACCCATGGCTCTCTTCTTTCATCATGACCCAGAAACATCAAAACCCACTTTCCGATAGATTAGAAAGCAACCATGAAGAATCAATGATCGACCAAATGAAAACATAATTCAACATAAATCACATTGTACTTAATTTTAGATTTTAAATTTCCATCCTAACTGGATTGCAAGATCTGAAAACCGCACTCCTTTCAAAAGGTGACCTTTTTACACTGAAATGAAGTCCAGGTTTTCAAAAAACGGTACATTTCCTTTGAGCTTAACAGAAAAGATTCATGAAGTATGAATAAACTGAGAGTGGCATGTGACAACTGATGGAAAGGATATTCAGAGCATTTTTCAACCTCAGAAGAAAAATGAAAAATTCAGCAAGGTTGTTGGCCTCCTGAACAAGGGCAAAAGGCAAGCACATCCCCATTACATTTCCCAGCAAATGGTACAAGAATCTATTATTTGTTCAATTCATATCCAAGTCTTATACTAATCTCTGATCCAAAGCAACTCCAAATACACATTTAAATAGAATACAACTTGGAAAAAATATAATTAAAAAGTTAAAGCAATCACATACAAAATCCTATTAAAAGTGACACTAATTAAAATTATTTTAAAGCATACAAAACTCCCAGGGATCCAATTCCTTATTGAGTTTATTTTTGAAAGACCTGAGTAACAAATTCCTTCCAGCTTCAAAAAAGTCGTGCAATTTTCAAAGCCAACTTACAAATGACAATTTATTCTGCACAGAATTTGTATATGGTCCTATCACACAAAAACAGACATTTATGGATGGCAAATAATACTTGTGTGCAAAAGTATGATATTTTTGTGCAAAAGTATGATATTTTTGTGCAAAAGTATGATATTTGTGTGCAAAAGTATGATATTTTTGTGCAAAAGTGTGATTCTTTTAGTACAGATATATGCTGTTTATTGTGCACAAAATGTTGTTTTCTATGCAAATCAACCGTTTGTAAATTTTGTACAGAATAAATATTCAATGGCAGGCTGGTCTGTAATTAAATACGTATTCTGTACAAAATTCACAAATGATTGATTTGCATGTTTTCAATGCAGGAAATAATATTTCTGGATAGAAATATTAATTATTGTTGTGCATAAAAGGCTATTTCCTACTGTTTTCTATGGATGAATTTTGTACAAAAGAAAACCCAAACTGCCCAATATTTTTCGAGAATTCTTCTCATCCATCAAAAAGGTTTTCTGAATTGGATTGCTATGAGTTTTCTGGGCTGTATGGCCATGTTCCAGAAGTTCTGGAACATGTCCATACAGCCCAGAAAACTGGGTGAAAATTAATAATGTAGCATATAGTTTCTCCATTACAAGATAAAGTTGAGTGGGGACTGGATTCCTTAAAGAGTTTCAGATGGAACGGAATAGCAGAAGAATGACAATCTGGTGTTCCCTGAGACAAAAGGTTTAGACTGAAAGACTTTGCAAGAAAGTTGATCTTTTCTTACCTTACTGAGCATCTGGGACTGTCCCACCAAGATCAACACGTTGGAGGCCAAAATGGAGACGCAGAAATTCAGGAGAATGATGGAACGCTCTGACTTGATAAACCTGGAAAAGATGAAAAACACTTTAAGAGATGCCCAGAGATCACGTCTTTGTATATTGTGAGGCACGAGGTTATGGTGTCTTTTCATGGATCCATTTTCTAGAAACTTTGGATATGGGCAGCCAAGTAGGTCTCCCTCAAAAGAAGCAATGAAGTCCCAGGTTCTCATAAATTGGGATGGACACAATGTACAGTAGAGTCTCACTTATCCAAGCCTTGCTTATCCAAGCCTCTGGATAATCCAAGCCATTTTTGTAGTCAATGTTTTCAATATATTGTGATATTTTGGTGCTAAAGTCGTAAATACAGTAATCACAACATAACATGACTGCGTATTGAACTATTTTTTCTGTCAAATTTGTTGTATAACATGATGTTTTGGTGATGAATTTGTAAAATCATAACCTAATTTGATGTTTAATAGGCTTTTCCTTAATCCCTCCTTATTATCCAAGATATTCGCTTATCCAAGCTTCTGCCGGCTCGTTTAGCTTGGATAAGTGAGACTCTACTGTATTGTTATTGTGTCCCTTGTGTACCAGGTTCCCTGGAATACCTTTCTTTTTCTGACCAAAGCCAAGGCAAACCAGTTAATTTTAAACCATGGGTCACAGAGGGCCACTTCACCAAGCAACATCCAACTCAGTGACATCACAGAGGGCCACTTCACCTAGCAACAGTCTTTCTGGTACAAACAGGCAAATAAGCATGCATAATGACTTTGACTTGATAGATAGATAGATAGATAGATAGATATTATTATTACAGTAGAGTCTCACTTATCCAAGACTTGCTTATCCAAGGTTCTGGATTATCCAAGGCATTTTTGTAGTCAATGTTTTCAATATATCCTGATATTTTGGTGCTAAATTCGTAAATACAGTAATTACAACATAACATATTGAACTACTTTTTCTGTCCAATTTGTTGTATAACATGATGTTTTGGAGCTTAATTTGTAAAATCATAACCTAATTTGATGTTTAATGGGCTTTTCCTTAATCCCTCATTATCCAAGATATTCGCTTATCCAAGGTTCTGTCGGTTCATTTAGCTTGGATAAGTGAGACTCTACTGTAGATAGATAGATAGATAGATATATAGATGATAGATAGATAGATTGCTGCTATTATTATTATTATTTTGTTATGACACAGCAAACAAGATAGATATGCTGGATTTTGTATCACAAAATCACAAGTCGAACACTTCCCAAGTGTCTAGGACTGTGTGATGTATTTTCAGATGATGATGATGATGATTATTATTAATTACCTCCTCATCTTTCAAACAGGTTGCCACCATGGAATTTAATATATTAAAAAGGCCATGTACAAGTCACACTATCCTTGTGGGATGGATTATTTGCCATTGTACAACAAACATATCTATAAGTTTTTAGCCTAGATTTTAAATTTTGTCAATGATTCAATTTTATAAGGGTTTTTATTAATATTGAAGTTTTTAGCCTAAATTTTAAATTTTGTCAATGATTTAGTTTTATAGGAGTTTTATTAATTGTGAAGTATATAACCTCTCAGATTTCATATGGATGTACGGGACTGGGTGCCCTTGATATGAGCTGGTCATTGACCATAATAAAAGTTTACATATCTCTATATATAAAAGGGTAATGGAATCACGACACCGGACAAAACAACTAAACTAAATGCCCCACAACCTCGAAAATTGACAGCACAACCTCTCATCCATGCCTCTATGTTCATACAACAAAAAGAAAAGAAAAATTAAGTCCTAGCCACAGCAACGCGTGGCCAGGCATAGCTAGTTTGATATAATGTTGGATATTCATATTTATTTAGAAAGAGTGCGACAACACTGCAGATTGTGGACATGGGCTGTAGCTACACTGTAGAATCAATGCAATGTGATACTATGTTAATTGCCATGGCTTAATGCAATGACATCCTTGGAGCTTCATAGCATTGAGCTCTGGAAGTGAAAGTGATGTCCAACTGGATTCATTCTACAGTGTAGACTTCCCCATAGATTGCTCGTCCAACCTACCTCCAAAAGGCAGCGTAGATGATCAATAAAGTCAATAACGCCATACAGGAAACAGCGCAGCCGATCATAAGAGGAACGGAGGGAGAAGCACCAGAATCCATGGCCTGAAAAGAAGACAAAATAAGGAAGTTGAATATATGGGATGGATTTGAGAAGCAAGTCTGGGATGAAGGAACTCCATCCTCAAAGGAAGATGATGTAAGCCAAACAAGAAGTTTCCTATATACCGTATATACTCGAGTATAAGCTGACCCGAATATAAGCCGAGGCACCTAATTTTACTACAAAAAAACTGGAAAAACATTGACTCCAGTATAAGCCGAGGGTGGTAAATTTCAGAAATAAAAATAGATACCAATAAAATTACATTAATTGAGGCATCGGTAGGTTAAATGTTTTTGAATATTTACATAAAGCTCAAATTTAAGAGAAGACTGTCCAACTCTGATCAAATCATTATTCACATCTTCTTCAATGTAAATGTGCTTATGTATCCTTTTAATAATAATAGAGTAAAATAATAATGTAATAATAATAAATACAGGAAAATAATACAGTAGAGTCTCACTTATCCAACACTCGCTTATCCAACATTCTGGATTATCCAACGCATTTTTGGAGTCAATGTTTTCAATATATCGTGATATTTTGGTGCTAAATTCGTAAATACAGTAATTACTACATAGCATCACTGCGTATAGAACTACTTTTTCTGTCAAATTTGTTGTATAACATGAAGTTTTGGTGCTTAATTTGTAAAATCATAACCTAATTGGATGTTTAATAGGCTTTTCCTTAATGCCTCCTTATTATCCAACATATTCGCTTATCCAACATTCTGCCGGCCCGTTTATGTTGGATAAGTGAGACTCTACTGTACATGTAATAATAAATAGAGTAAAATAATAAATGCAATAATAATAATATCAGTGAAATAATAAATGTAATAATACCAATAATAATAGAGAAAAATAATGAATGTACCATATATTCTCGAGTATAAGCTGACCCAAATATAAGCCAACCAGGACCCTCACCCGAGTATAAGCCGAGGGCTTTTTCAGTCTTAAAAAAAGGGCTGAAAAACTAGGCTTATACTCGAGTATATACAGTACTCTCTATTTTGGTGCTTTTAATGGAAATCTAGGATTACACTTTGACTTCCAAGCTTGCCTCCTAAGGAATCCTGGAGATTGTAATTTGCCAAAGCAGTAAAGAATTCTATGTATTATTCCCTAAACTGCAAATCCCAGGAGTCCACCAGATGGATCCATTAAAGTGGAATCTCAGTGTCTACACTGCAGAATTAATACACTTTGATACCAGTTTAACTTCCCTAGCTCAATTCCCAAATTCATCCAAGGAGTTTCCATAGCTGAGCCAGAATTCAAACCCCATCCTCTAAGTTTCCTCTCCAATAATAATCAATAAATGTTGAATAGTAGGTCAACGTATTCATAAACCATATTGATTTATTGGCTCAACTCTTGTTGGGACGAACAATAAGATTCCTGCCAGCATACTTTTTTTTCATTTAGAAGTTCACATATGTCCAAAACTTTAAGTGAAAATATGCAATTTGTGTCTTTTTTTTAAATAAATAGCTGCCAGCAGTTTTCTGACATATCTGCACAAAGATAAGGCAAGTGAAAAGATAAGCATATTACAATATGTCACAGAGAGACTTCAGGTATCTCTCCATGGAAAGGCAAATGAAAGCGTCCGTCCCTATTCAGTGCAAAACTTTCCTAATCTCTCGTGGCAGAGACGGGAAAAAAAACTTCCAAAATGACTCATTCTTCCCCCCGAGAATGAAATAAGCAAAGATTTGCATCGCTAGCAGCATCCTCCGAGCCCTCGGCCCCTCAAAATATAATTTTCAATATTTATTCCCAGGTTCTATATAAGAAACAAAAGAATTACGGTGGAAGCCATTTATATCTCCATTACCAATGTCCTTAAAATATTTTTGTGCGGATTGAAGAAATGGGGTCTAATTGAGAACTCATTAAAGAGATTTGGGGATGGATACTTTTCGAAGAACCGGGACAGAGGCCAAGTCGGGCGACTTCTATTTTGCTTCCTATGACACATGCCATCAAATCCCAATTCAACAGGGACAATGGCAATTAATCCTCAGCCATCACACTTTTCCAGATATTTTTAGAATGCCACAGTTTCTCACTGTTTCCCCTTTGTTCTCAGTTTGTTTCAATGCTGCAAATTGAGTTCTAAATCCAAAATAATTCAAAGAGATGAGAAGAAGGGGTACAATATCTGGTAGAAAAACCGTATTATTGCACCCTCTCCAAGCTTGTGGCATAAAATTATAGAGCTGGAAGGAGCTCCCAAGGGTCATCCATTCCAAGCCCATTCTTTCAGGCAGAAGGACACAGCCAAAGCCCTCCTGACAGATGGCCACTTAGACCAGGGGTCCCCAAACTAAGGCCCGGGGGCCGGATGTGGCCCATCGAAGCCATTTATCTGGCCCCCACAGCACAAGGGCAGAAGGAGGTTGGGCTAAATGACCCAAGGGGTCTCTTCTTCCCTTACAACCATTATTATTATTATTATTATTATTATTATTATTATTATTATTATTATTATTATTAACATTGAGGCTGGTTGGCCATCTATCAGTGATGCTT
This sequence comes from Anolis carolinensis, assembly GCF_035594765.1. Lineage (NCBI taxonomy): Eukaryota > Metazoa > Chordata > Lepidosauria > Squamata > Anolidae > Anolis > Anolis carolinensis. Next base: position 21,339,666 of record NW_026943821.1, on the reverse strand, counting down.
TGCTTGTTCTTTTGGTGCACAGAGGCAGAAGGGGGTTGGACTACATGGCCCAAAGGGTCTCTTCTAAGCCTCTTTATTATTATTATTATTATTATTATTATTATTATTATTAACATTGATTCTGGGTGGCCATCTGTCAGGGGTGCTTTGCTTGTGCTTTCGGTGCACAAAGGCAGAGGGGGATTGGACTCAATGGCCCAAAGGGTCTTTCCAACCCTCTTTTTTATTATTATTATTATTATTATTATTATTATCATTATTATTAATTATTGTTCGGTGGCCAACTATAGTCCGGCCCTCCAACGGTCCGAAGGATCGTGAACTGGCCTCCTGTTTAAAAAGTTTGGGGACTCCTGACTTAGATACTGCAAAAAAACCCCAAAAAAACTCCAGCATATTCCATGGTTAAACTCTTACCCTCAAGAGAATTTTCCCAAAGTTTAGGTGACATCTCTTTTCCTGCAATTTGTATCCACTGCTGCATTGAGTTCTAGTCTCCAGAGCACCAAAGAACATGCTTTCCCACTCCACTATGGGACAGTCTTTCAAATATTTAAACATGGCTCTCATGTCCCATTCTCTCAACATACTTAAATCCATAGTTCCCTAAGATTCATGGTTTCCAGACCTTCATCCATTTGGTTGTCCTTCTCTAGACACCTATCATGCCCACATCCTTCTCTAATGATAGTGCCCAAAACTGGACACTGGATTATTCCAAAGTGATTCAAACAAAATAGAGTGGGAGTTGTGTTGTCGAAGGCTTTCGTGGCTAGGATCACAGGGTTGTTGTATGTTTTCCGAACTGTATGGCCATGTTCCAGAAATATTCTCTCCTGACATTTCACCCACATCTACGGCAGGCATCCTCAGAGGTTGTGAGGTATGGAGAAACTCAGCAAGGAAGGTTTATATATATCTGTGGAAAGTCCAGGGTGAGAGAAGAACTCTTTGTCAGTTGGAGGCCAGTGTGAATGTTGTAGTTAATTGCCTTAATTAACATTGAATAGCTTCATCTCCTGGCTTTTCCTGCCATCAGCTGCCCCTGGTTCCCATGTCTGGAACTCCTCTGTTTTCAGAGTGTTGCTTCTTATTTACTGTTTTGTTTTTTCATGGCTTCCTCTTTTCTGTTGAAGTTGTCCATATGCTTGTGGATTTCAGTGGCTTCTCTGTATAGTCTGACATGATAGTTGTTGGAGTGGTCAAGCATTTCTGTGTTCTCAAATAATATCCTGTGTCCAGGTTGGTTCATCAAGTGCTCTGCTATGGCTGATTTCTCTGGTTGAATAAGTCTGCCGTGCCTTTCATGTTCTTTGACTCGTGTTTGGGCAATGCTGCCTTTGGTGGTCCCTATGTAAACTTGTCCACAGCTGCATGGATCCTCCCTCTCTCCTCTGCAGGAGTCTACCGTATACCATCTATATATATAAAAGGGTAATGAAATTTCGGCCTAGGACAAAACAACAAAACACTAAACTTGGCAGCACAACCCCTCATCCATGCCTCGACATTCATACAACAAAAAGAAAAGAAAAATAAAGTCCTAATTAGAGGGAGAGGAATAATTGTTTTTATTCCAATTGCTGCCAGTTAGAAGGCTAAGCTCCACCCACTTGGTCTCCTAGCAACCCACTCAGCCCAGGGGACAGGCAGAGTTAGGTCTCATTTAGGCCTCTTCCACACTGCCTATAAAATACAGATTACCTGATATGAACTGGATTATATGGCAGTGTAGACTCAAGGCTCTTCCACACAGCTATATAACCCATTTATAATGGACTTAATGTCTGGGGAAAACCTTGACCCTTTACCTTAACTACCACCAATTCCTCAATACTTTATTTCCCATACCACCATACTTTGCCACAGCGACGCGTGGCCGGGCACAGCTAGTGCCATATATAAACCTTCCTTGCCTAGTTTCTCCATGCCTCACAACCTCTGAGGATGCCTGCCATAGATGTGGGCGAAACGTCAGGAGAAAATACTTCTGGAACATGGCCAGAAAGCCTGGAAAACATACAACAACCCTGTGATCCCGGCCATGAAAGCCTTTGACAACACAAGAGTGGGATTCTTTGGGTCGAGGACACAGATTGGGCTTCTATCCTTGCCAACCATAGGAGGAGACACAAGAACCCCAGGTCTTTCTAAATGCCCGCTCTCCATGCCATCTAAAATGGTTGCCCGTTCTGCTTCTGGCACCGATTCCCCGCCCCCTCGCTAAGCATCTTAATGCCTGGAAGACTTTCTTAATAATCCTTATAAATTTCAAGGGGCCTCGGCAGCGCGAGCAAATGCTGCAGAGAATAGATCTCCATTATCTCCTGCAGCAGTGAAAGGCGGCGTCTGGGAAGGGGCCGGGTTCAGAGAAGGAGAGTGGGAAGGTGGGAACAATGGGGAGACTGGGAAGAAAAAAGCGAAAGGAGGAGGCAGGCACTGAGAAAAAGGAGCAGATTTTGGGGGAGGAAGAGGAGGAGGAGGGAGAAGAACGGCAGCTTGGAAACAGACCAAAAAAAGGCAAGAGTTTCGCAGGGGCACCGAAGTTCCTCGTTATCTTTATGTAACATCCAAATGTGAGAAAAAAGCCATGAATGGAGGGAGCAAGTAAGTTGCCCTCTGCATATGCTCAGAAACACACCTTCCTATCCTCTGCCTCTAAGAAGTGAATAGATTTTAGAACAGGCCGGGCTGTGGCACAGGCTGGTTAGCAGGCAGCTGCAATAAATCACCCTGACCAAGAGGTCATGAGTTCGAGGCCAGCCCGTATCAGGGTGAGCACCCGACAATTTTTTATTTATTTATTTACAGCATTTATATTCCGCCTTTCTCACCCCGAAGGGGACTCAGGGGGGATCACATTACACATATAGGCAAACATTCAATGCCTTTTAACATAGAACAAAGACAAACAAATATAGGCTCCGAGCGGGCCTTGAACTCATGACCTCCTGGTCAGAGTGATTCATTGCAGTTAATTGCAGCTGGCTTGCTCTCCTGCCTACACCACAGGCAGGAGAATATTTTTAATATATTTTTATTAAAAATAAAATATAGCCCCTGCTCATTGCTGACCTAAGCAACCCGAAAGATAGTTGCATCTATCAAGTAGGAAATTTAGGTACCACTTATATGTGGGGAGGCTAATTTACAACACCATAAAAATCACCCAGCCGCCGTTGGAATGAGGAAGTTGCCATCGCAGTGGATGATGAAGCAGCTGCTCCCCCTGTGGCCGGAATCAAGCACACCCTCAGGAAGATGGAAGATGGAAAAGGTTTAAATTGCCTCTGCGTCTGTCTCTGTCTCTGTTCTATGTTATATGGCATTGAATGTTTGCCTTATATGTGTACAATGTAATCTGCCCTGAGTCCCCTTTGGGGTCAGAAAGAAGGGCGGAATATAAATACTGTAAATTAAAAAAAAAATACATAACACATACATAACACTTCTAAATTATACAAAGTCTGTTATCTTTGATGGAGCAGTGGGTTAAACCACTGAGCTGCAGAACTTGCTGACTGAAATGTTGGCGATTCAAATCCGGGGAGCGGGATGAGCTCCCGCTGTCAGTCCCAGCTTCTGCCAACCTAGCAGTTCATGCAAATGTGAGTAGATCAATAGGTACCATTCTGGCGGGAAGGTAACAGCACTCCATGCAGTCATGCCAGACACATGATCTTGGAGGTGTCTATGGACAACGTCAGCTCTTCAGCTTAGAAATGGAGATGAGTCGGACACAACTAGACTTAATGTCAGGGGAAAACCTTTACCTTTACCTTATTCGAGTCTAATGCGCCATAGAATCTAACGCACAACTCAATTTTCAAAATCTTGAAACCCAAAAGGTATTTACTATATTACGTGACTCTAAAGTGCACCCTAATTTTGGGAACATAATTCAGTTTTTAAAAGGTGAGCATTAAAATCAATTAAATGCGGTATATATCCAGGACTGGCTTTGTGCACCAAAAACACAAGCAAAGCACCCCTGACAGATGGCCTCCCAAGCTTAATGTTAATACTAATACTAATACTACTAATAATAATGGGATCTGCGCACATCATCTGAAAATACATCACACAGTCCTAGACACTTGGAAAGTGTTCGACTTGTGATTTTGTGATACGAAATCCAGCAGGTCTATCTTGTTTGCTGTGTCATACAATAATAATAATAATAATAATAATAATAATAATAATAATAATAATAATAATAATAATAATAGATGTTGCCATCCCAGGTGACAGTCCCATTGATGAAAAACAACAGGAAAAACTCAGCTGCTATCAGGACCTCAAGATTGAACTTCAAAGACTCTGGCAGAAACCAGTACAGGTGGTCCCAGTGGTGATCGGCACACTGGGTGCCGTGCCAAAAGATCTCAGCCGGCATTTGAAAACAATAGACATTGACAAAATTATGATCTGTCAACTGCAAAAGGCCACCCTACTGGGATCTGCACGCATCATCCGAAAATACATCACATAGTCCTAGACACTTGGGAAGTGTTCGACTTGTGATTTTGTGAAACGAAATCCAGCATATCTATCTTGTTTGCTTAATAATAATAATAATAATAATAATAATAATAATAATAATAATAATAATAATAAAGGAGAAGAGGAGAACCCTTGGGGGCCGGATAAATGGCTTTGATGGACCGAATGTGGCCGCCGGGCCTTAGTTTGGGGACCCCTGCTCCAGAACTATACCTTTCAGTGGCATTTTTGGGACCCCTCCCCAGTTCTCCGTAAGTGGTACCCAAAGCGTTGCCATGGAAACTATACAAGTTTAGGTAAGACTCCCACTGTCTATTCCCGGGCCGAGGCAACACATGGCCTCCCATCTGTTTGTGGGCGGCCAAAATGAGAGGGAAGGGGCTGGCATCGCTAATAATTTGGGGAGAAATCACAAAAGAGATCTGTTCTGGACAGTCTTGGACCAAATTCCGGGTCTATAAATAGCAATAGAAACTATGATATCATATTGTATTAGTGGTAGAGGAAGCAATGGTCTCCAAAACAAAGTAATATGGGCCAAGCCTAGTGCTTCACTTCATAGCCATCATCAGCTCCCAGGAGCCCATAGTATTGAGTCATAGCAGATAACGTGGGGTTAAACTGCATTAACTCTAAAGTGTAGATGCACCCTAAGAGATGTTGGGACAAGATAGTCAAGAACTATTTAAGAGTCAATTCTCTCCAAGGAAATAAAGCAAAAAGCACCAATTGTGTATGTATATTTTTATCAATGTTTTAATGTACCGTATATACTCGAGTATAAGCCGACCCGAATATAAACCGAGGCACCTAATCTGGGAAGAGTGCAGATGAGCTCCCTCTGTCAGCTCCAGCTCTCCATATGAGGACATGAAAGAAGCTTCCCACAAGGATAGTAAAAACATCCAAACATCTGGGCTCCTCCTGGGCAACATCCTTGCAGACGGCCAATTCTCTCACACCAGAAGTGACTTGCAGTTTCTCAAGTGGCTCTTGATGCAAAAAAACCCCTATCTACCATATATACTCGAGTATAAGCCGACCCAAATATAAGCCGAGGCACCTAATTTTGCCACAAAAAAAATCTGGGAAAACATTGACTCCAGTATAAGCCGAGATACCAATAAAATTACATTAATTGAGGCATCAGTAGTTTAAATGTTTTTGAATCTTTACACCAAACTGTAATTTAAGATATGACTGTTCAACTCTGATCAAATCAGTATTTTCATCTTCTTCAATGTAAATGTGCTTATGTATCCTTTTAATAATAATAGAGTGTAATAATAAATGTAATAATAATAATAATAAATGCAGTAAAATAATAAATGTGATAATAAATAGAATAAAATAATAAATGTATTAATAATAATAAAAACAGAGTAAAAGTAAATAAAATAAAATAAATAAAAACTAAAGTTATTTCAGGATTTCCTCAAAAGTACTTCAAGATGCCTCTGACGCTAATGGATCCAGAAAGTGTCTACATCACAAAGTTATAGCAGTTCGATACCAATTTAAATGTCACGGTTCCATGCTATGAAATGTAGGATTTGTCATTTGAGAAGGGAATTCTTAGCTCTACTCCGATAAACTTATGAGGATTCAAAGTTCCGCATAGAACTACAAATCCCAGGATTCTTTCAAAGTTCCCCATAGAACTACAAATCCCAGGATTCTTTCAAAGTTCCCCATAGAACTACAAATCCCAGGATTCTTTCAAAGTTCCCCATAGAACTACAAATCCCAGGATTCTTTTAAAGTTCCCCAAAGAACTACAAATCCCAGGATTCTTTTAACGTTCCCCATAGAACTACAAATCCCAGGATTCTTTTAACGTTCCCCATAGAACTACAAATCCCAGGATTCTTTTAAAGTTCCCCAAAGAACTACAAATCCCAGGATTCTTTTAAAGTTCCCCAAAGAACTACAAATCCCAGGAATCTTTCAAAGTTCCCCAAAGAACTACAAATCCCAGGATTCTTTTAAAGTTCCCCATAGAACTACAAATCCCAGGATTCTTTTAAAGTTCCCCATAGAACTACAAATCCCAGGATTCTTTTAAAGTTCCCCATAGAACTACAAATCCCAGGATTCTTTTAAAGTTCCCCATAGAACTACAAATCCCAGGATTCTTTTAAAGTTCCCCATAGAACTACAAATCCCAGGATTCTTTTAAAGTTCCCCAAAGAACTACAAATCCCAGGAATCTTTCAAAGTTCCCCATAGAACTACAAATCCCAGGATTCTTTCAAAGTTCCCCATAGAACTACAAATCCCAGGATTCTTTGGTAGCGAAGCCTAAGCACAGAACTACAAATCCCAAGATTCCTTGCATCTAATGGTAAGCTGGCTCCCATAATTTCTGTCTAGTTATACTATTCTCGGACTGCTTATGCACATTTTTAAAGATAAAGAGATGCTTTAAACTGCACAGTAAAAGAGTTAGAAGTATGTATTCGATGCAAACTTTGTACAAACTTCTTTTAAAAAAAGAGGTTCATGTGGAAATGGGGTGGAACAAATTTACGAAGGAACAAAAATGAAAAGTGGCCGAGCTGAAAAACTGCCTGGTTCATCCATCTTTAAGATAAATAGAGGGATCTGTTATTCTAATAACACCAATACTAATACAATTACTGCTTAACAACACTTAATCACACTAATAGATACTTGGTATTTACATAAGCACTTTAGAGTATGTAAAGAGCTCCGTGGAGTATTCTTTTGCTACTCTTACAATAACCCGACAAAACAAGTCGGGATTTATGAGCCCCAAATCACAGATAAGGAACAGAAGATGTAGCTTTTCCCTGAATTCTAGTTCAAGTCATTTCCGACTTACGGCAACCCTATGGCGGATCTTTCGTGGGACTTTCTGAAGCTGTGACTCATCCTGGCTGTTGTTGCCTGGAGGCATCCTTTGTTTAACTGGCACTTGATTATATGCTGCCCCGAGTTCCCCTGTTTCTGAGTGTTGTTCCTTATTTATTGTTTGGTTTCTGGCATTTTTTAATACTGTTCGTTTTCATGGGTTTCCTCCTTTCTGTTGAAATTGTCCACACGCTTTTTGTGGATTTCAATGGGTTCTCTGTATTAAATAACAACAGTATTAAAAATAATGACTTTCGGAGGCCATGACTTTCGGAGACCATGACTTTCGGAGGCCAGGACTTTTGGAAGCCATGACTTTTGGAAGCCATGATTTTCGGAGGCCATGATTTTTGGAGGCCATGGCTTTCGGAGGCCATGACTTTCGGAGGCCGTGACTTTCGGAGGCCGTGACTTTCGGAGGCCGTGACTTTCGGAGGCCGTGACTTTCGGAGAGCATGACTTAGTTTCTAGGGCTGAATGGGAGATTCAAAGCCTGGCCTCTTGATACAGTAGAGTTTCACTTATCCAACATAAACGGGCCGGCAGAAAGTTGGATAAGCGAAAATGTTGGATAATAAGGAGGGATTAAGGAAAAGCCTATCAAACGTCAAATTACGTTATGGTTTTACAGATTAAGCAGCAAAAACATCATGTTTTACAACAAATCGACAGAAAAAACAGTCCAAAACATGGTAACGTTATGTAGTAATTACTGTATTTACGAATTTAGCACCAAAACATTGCAATATACTGAAACATTGACTACAAAAACATTGGCTACTAACAAATTGACTACAAATAAAGATAGAATTGCATTAAATGAACTTAAAGTAGCAACAATGTTGGAAATTAAATCCATAAAAAAGTTCAGTCCTTGCTGTCTAGAGAAACGGCTGTGGATCAAGGCAGAAGGCAAACTGCGTTGGATAATCCAGAACTTTGGATAAGCGAATGTTGTATGAGATTCTACTGTATATAAGATGCCTCTCACTTCCTGTGTTCTCAGCCCCATCCTTAACTAGGAGACCTATGTACTTACTATGTACTATATATGTACTTAGTGTGTCATATTTTATATTTTAACTACTGGTATGTTGATTGGGCTCGTCCTCATGTAAGCCGGCCCAAGTCCATTCAGGGAGATGGAGGCGGGGTACAAAAATACAATAATAATAATAATAATAATAATAATAATAATAATAATAATAAGGAAACCGACAAAACCATTGATCATATCCTCAGCTGCTGTAAGAAAATCGCACAGACAGACTACAAACAGAGACACAACTATGTGGCCCAAATGATTCATTGGAACTTATGCCTCAAGTACCACGTCCCAGCAGCAAAGAATTGGTGGGATCACAAATCTGCAAAAGTATTAGAAAATGAGCACGCAAAGATACTGTGGGACTTCCGAATCCAGAATGACAAAGTTCTGGAACACAACACACCAGACATCACAGTTGCGGAAAAGAAAAAGGTTTGGATCATTGATGTTGCCATCCCAGGTGACAGTCGCATTGACGAAAAACAACAGGAAAAACTCAGCCGCTATCAGGACCTCAAGATTGAACTGCAAAGACTCTGGCAGAAACCAGTGCAGATGGTCCCAGTGGTGATCGGCATATTGGGTGCCGTGCCAAAAGATCTCAGCCAGCATTTGGAAACAATAGACATTGACAAAATTACGATCTGCCAACTGCAAAAGGCCACCTGACTGGGATCTGCAGCATCATCCAAAAATACATCACACAGTCCTAGACACTTTGGAAGTGTTCGACTTGTGATTTTGTGATACGGAATCCAGCATATCTATCTTGTTTGCTTTGTCATACAATTATTATTATTATTATTATTATTATTATTATTATTATTATTATTATTATTATTTTATTTTTATTATTTTATTATGACACAGCAAACAAGATAGATATGCTGGATTTCGTATCACAAAATCACAAGTTGAAAACTTCCCAAGTGTCTAGGATTGAAGTTGTTGTTGTTGTTGTTGTTGTTGTTGTTGTTATTATTATTATTATTATTATTATTATTATTATTATTATTATTGTATGACACAACAAACAAAATAGATATGCTGGATTTCGTATCACAAAATCGTAAGTCGAACACTTCCCAAGCATTTGGGACTGTGCGATGTATTTTCGGATGATATGCGCAGATCCCAGTAGGGTGGCCTTTTGCAGTTGACAGATCGTAATTTTGTCAATGTCTATTGTTTCCAAATGCCAGCTGAGATTATTATTATTATTATTATTATTTTATTATGACACAGCAAACAAGATAGACATGCTGGATTTCGTATCACAAAATCACAAGTTGAACACTTCCCAGATGTCTAGGACTGTGTGATGTATTTTCGGATGATGCGTGCAGATCCCAGTAGGGTGGCCTTTTGCAGTTATTAATATAATAATAATAATAACAATAACAACAACAACAACAATTATTATTATTGTATTGTATGACACAGCAAACAAGATAGACATGCTGGATTTCGTATCACAAAATCACAAGTCGAACACTTCCCAAGTGTCTAGGACTGTCTAGGAACAATGGCTTCAAACTACAGGAAAGGAGATTCCACCTGAACATCAGGAAGAACTTCCTCACTGTGAGAAGGGCTGTTAGACAGTGGAACTCTCTCCCCCGGACTGTGGTGGAGGCTCCTTCTTTGGGGGCTTTTAAGCAGAGGCTGGATGGCCATCTGTCGGGGGTGCTTTGAATGCGATTTCCTGCTTCTTAGCAGGGGGTTGGACTGGATGGCCCATGAGGTCTCTTCCAACTTTACTATTCTATGATTCTATGATTCTGTGTGATATATTTTCGGATGATGATGATGATGATGATTATTATCCAGTATGTTTCCATGCCTGAGTGTGAATTCAAACCCTGATCTCAAGAGTCACAGTCCAACGCTCAGACTGTTGCACTGCGTTGGCTCTCTGCCTAGTGACCTCAAAAGAAAGGCCTGAAAGGGAGACTTTCCAGCATCCTGAGCATGCACAATGAAATCCCACTCTCCTCCCCTTCCTTTTCCCGGCTCCTTTCCTCCAGTGGAGACTCACCAAGTCTTTGGGCAGCAGGGCGATCACGGCGAAGGTGGAGAGCTGGCTGCAGTGGCATTTGGTGTGAGCCGAGAGCGTCTCCACAGTCTGGCAGCTCTCGCTGTCCCAGTTCCCGGCACCAGCCTCCCTGATGGACGAAGAGGGGAAAGAGAAGGAGAAGAAGAAGAAGAAGAGAGACTTCAAAGGAGATCAAACACACCCCACACACTCGCACTCAACCCACATCCCTCCGGGCTCGGCTCATCGCTGCTGCTGGCATTAACTCTTCGCAGGGTTGCAGCATCGCAGTGGCCCCGGTCCTGTCTGATCGGAGTTGCCTGCTGCTCCTGACCCAGTTGCTGGGGCAAACAGCCTCCCTCCCCTCCTTGCCTCCCTCCTATACTCTCTCTCTCTCCAACCCAGCCCCCTTTCCTCCCTCTCTCTCTTTCTCTCTCTGCTCCTGGCATCGCCCTGCCCTTGTTGCTACAGATTCATCTCCCTGCTGGGGAAGATCATGGGGGTGGGGAGCACCGTAAGAGCAGCCGGCATTGATTGCCTCTGAAGGGTGATGCCCACGGGGGCTTCACAGAGATGGGGGTCCGGAGCCAGATCTGGATTGAAAGCGGTTTGAGGGGGCTCCTCAAGGCATGACAGCTATCTTGCCCGCCTTCTGGCACGCTCCACAAACAGCCAGGAGATGACAGGAGCTCTATCTCTCTTATTTTTCTTTTGTAGAAGTTTGCAATGTAACTAAAAAAGATACATCGCAGAATTGAGACTGGGAAAAACCAAAGGCATTGAAGCCTAGGAATGTAAAGGCATTTGAATCAGATGTGAGCCCAGTTTCCCGGTATGCTAAAACACTGGATTAGATTTGGAACCTAATCCTTGATACGCAAAGTATTATGTTATTGTTATTTTTGAAACATCAAATGTATCGTGTGTTTTTCAAGCTGTCTGGCCATGTTCCAGAAGTATTCTCTCCTGACGTTTTGCCCACATCTATGGCAGGCATGGAGCCCCGGTGGCGAAGTGTGTTAAAGCACTGAGCTGCTGAACTTGCAGACCAAACTGTCCCAGGTTCAAATCCCGGGAGCGGCTTGAGCGCCCACTGTTAGCTCCAGCTCCTGCCAACCTAGCAGTTCGAAAACATGCAAATGTGAGTAAATCAATAGGTACCGCTCCGGCGGGAAGGTAATGGTGCTCCATATAGTCATGCCAATGGCCACATGACCTTGGAGGTGTCTACGGACAATGCCGGCTCTTCAGCTTAGAAATGGAGATGAGCACCAACCCCCAGAGTCAGACATGACTGGACTTAACGTCAGGGGAAACCTTTATCTTTACCTATGGCAGGCATCCTCAGAGTTTGTGAGGTATGGAGAAACTAAGCAAGGAAGGTTTATATATCTGTTCCTAGGTGAAGAAACCATGAAAATGAACAAAATCTGGCTACCAGTATTGAAAAACTCCAAGGTCAGAATAGTAAATAAAGAGCAGCACTCTGAAAACAGAAGAATTCCAGACATGAATCAATCAGGGGCAGCTAAAGATTCTTAACAAAGGATTCCCCCAGGCCAGGATGTGAGGCTGGGAAGGCCATTTAATGCTAACAAAGGTAATTACTTACAACATTCACACTGGCCTCCAACAGACAAGAGTTCTTCCCCCCACCCAGGAACTGATATATAAACCTTCCTTGCTTAGTTTCTCCATACTTCACAACCTCTGAGGATGCCTGCCATAGATGTGGGCAAAAGGTCAGGAGAGAATACTTCTGGAACGTGGCCATACAACCCAGAAAACACACAACAACCCTGTGATCCCAGCCATGAAAGCCTTCGACAACATCAAATATGTTATCATAAGACAGGTTTATTGCTTATATACACAATGTAAAGGTACAACTTATCTATATCCTGAATAAATGTCTGTATTCATATAGATTTCAAATATTGTATGATAAAACATTGGATGTTTCAAAAATAACAGCAACATAATACTTTGTGTATCTTAGTTATAGATATTTGTGTTCCAAATATATTACACCTAATCCTTGGCCATGCCACTTTTTTGGCCACTTTTCAAGTATCCCAGTTTCTCTCTCCACATACCACCCTGCTTCATTACTTTGGTTGCTGCAAATGGAGTTTAAAAAGCACAAAAAGTTTGGACTTCATTGGAATGATAGAACTGGAAGTGAACACAAGATCCATTTAGTCGCCTGTCATTGAAAATAGGCTCAGGCAAAAGCCAACAATGAACAGTAGTGGTTCCCAACCTTTGGGCCTCCAGGTATTTTGGACATCAACTCTCAGAAATCCCAGCCAGCTTACCAGATGTTAGGAAACAGATGTGGGAGCTGAAATCCAAAACACCTGGAGGCCCAAAGCTTGGGAATAACTGATCTACAGCCTCCGACCTTTCAGCATTTTAGTCATTTGGACACATTTGTGAATTGTGGTGCCCAGAACTGGACGGAATATACCAGGGACATGTCTACACTGACCACTCAGTGCAAAGAGTACCTGAATCATCTCCATGGAAGTCAAACCATACATGGAGGTGATTTGGTTCACTACAAAGCAAAATTGCTTTACGTGACCTTTACCTGTGTTAACCAAAATTATGGAGCCCCCAGTGGTGCAGTGGGTTAAAGCCTTGTGGCTTGAAGGTTGGGTTGTTGACCTGAAGGATGCCAGGTTCGAATCTAACCTGGGGAGAGCGCGGATGAGCTCCCTCTATCAGCCTCAGCTCCATGTGGGGACATGAGAGAAGCCTCCCACAAGGATGGTAAAAACATCAAAAACATCCGGGTGTCCCCTGGGCAACACCCTTGCATATGGCCAATTCTCTCACACCAGAAGCGACTTGCAGTTTCTCAAGTCGTTCCGGACACGAATATTTAACAAAGTTATTGTATATTTATATGTATATTTTTATCAATGTTTAATGTATTGAATTTTAATTGATTGAATTGTTGTAATATTTTTATATTGTGTTTTATTGTAAGTCGCCCTGAGTCCCCTATGGGTGAGAAGGGCGGGATATAAGTATTGTAATAAATAAATAAATAAATTATAGGTAGATCTAAGTTCTGACCTAGAATTCAGAGCAACCCATGACTTTGGGTCCATGTAAACAGTTCACTAGAGTCGCAAGCAGAAGGGGAGAGAATACGAGGCCATGTAAGTTTGGACCCAAGACCTTAAAGCAGTGGTTCTCAACCTGTGGGTCCCCAGATGTTTTGGCCTTCAACTCTCAGAAATCCTAACATCTGGTAAACTGGCTGGGATTTCTGGGAGTTGTAAACCAAAACACCTGGGGACCCACAGGTTGAGAACCACTGCCTTAAAGGGTCAATGAAGATCCGCTCTTGCTAAGGGCTGATCAAACAAATTAGTACTATTCAAAGGAGCTATCCAAGGTGCTGAATTCATTTGTGAGGTTGGGTTCAGCAGAATACATTCACTGTCACATAAAGATGAAACCCACTAGTCACCACTGAGAACTTATATCTAGAGCTGAATCTGGGTCCTCGGGTATGAAGGAATGGGAGACAAAACCAACTGGGGAAGCTAGCTGTATGAGGATAGAGAGCGCTGACAGAAATGGAGTCAAAACTGGGCCACTGAGAAACAATTAGGGGATATTTAGCATGCTTGGAGAACTTTGAGGTTTTAAGCAGTACAAAATGTCTCCGGAGGATGAACAAGTTAAAAGGGGGAGAAATACCAAAGAGCAACCCACTGCAGACTGAGCATGCTCAGCCTTCATGGAGCGTTGAGTACTATTTAGAACAGAAGAGGAATAAAGGGAGATCCGGGAGCAAGAGAGAAAGAAGGAAAGGAGCATGAAGGGTCCATGAATGGCCAGATGGGACACTAAACATGACTACTCCCTGTTGTGGCGCTATGAGATATTGCAACATTTTGTTGTAGGACTCACTTATTTATACATTGATGAGGGGTAGATATCTGGTGGCCCTCCAGAAATCATTGGTTAGCAATTCCCAGTATTCGTCACTATTGACTATGCTGGTTAAGGCTAATGGAATTATAACCCAGCATCTAAAATGGAATGTTTTTGGGAAAAACTAGGCTTATGAGAAATGAGGGTTCAAATCCACATTCCACCATGGAACCCCATTGGAATGTCAACCTCTCAAACTCAGAAAAAGGCAAGGAAAATGGGAAGAGATGGGAAGTGGAGAGCAGATTTATTTATTTATTATGTATTTACTACATTTATATCCTGCTCTTCTCACCCCGAAGGGGACTCGGAGCGGCTTACAAATCAAATGAACATACAATATATTATTAGAATAGCACAATATAAGCATTAAATTACTATATTGTACTATATCATTATATGGTAATATTATTAGTAATATTACATTTAATATATAATATATAATTAATATTATTATATTGTTTAATTGGTAGTATAATATTGTATTCCATTATAATATTATAATCAATATTATATGTATTATATTATATATTTATAAATTATTATAAATTTTATATATATATATATATACACACACACACACACACACACACACACACACACACACACACACACACTAGCTTTGCCCGGCCATGCGTTGCTGTGGCTTATGGGAATCCTTTGTTGGCCAGGTGGAATAGCAGTGAATAGCCTTGCAGTCTCAAAGCCTGGCCGTTTTCTGGAGTAGCTGGAGCTTTTTGTTGTATGAACGTAGAGGCATGGATGAGGGGTTGTGCTGCCATGTTTAGTGTTTCTGGGATATGTAGTTTTGTTGTTTTGTCCTAGGTCGAAATTTCATTACCCTTTTATATATATAGACTAGCTGTGCCCGGCCACGCATTGCTGTGGCGAAGTCTGGTGGTATGGGAAATAAAGTATTGAGGAATTGGTGGTAGTTAAGGTAAAGGGTAAAGGTTTTCCCCTGACATTAAGTCCATTATAAATGGGTTATATAGCTGTGTGGAAGGGCCTTGAGTCTACACTGCCATATAATCCAGTTAAAATTTGATAATCTGTATTTTATAGGCAGTGTGGAAGAGGCCTAAGTGAGGCCTAACTCTGACTGTCCTCTGGGCTGAGTGGGTTGCTAGGAGACCAAGTGGGCGGAGCTTAGCCTTCTAACTGGCAGCAATTGGATAAAAACAATTATTCCTCTCCCTCTAATTAGGACTTTATTTTTCTTTTCTTTTTGTTGTATGAATGTAGAGGCATGGATGAGGGGTTGTGCTGCCAAGTTTAGTGTTTCCGGGATGTTTAGTTTTGTTGTTTTGTCCTAGGCCGAAATTTCATTACCTTTTTATATATATAGATATATGTGTATGTATATAAAATTAGCATAGCATGTTGCTATGGTAGTGATAGTGACAGTCAGTCCTCCATCTCCATGGATTATGAATCCATTGATTCAACCATCTATGGCTTGAATATATTCCAAAATTTCCCAAAAGCAAGCCTAGTATTTGCCATTTTATATAAGGGGTTACATTTTATTCGGCTATTGTATACAAAAGGGACATCTATGGATTTTGGTATCTACAGTGCTCATGGAACTAAGTCTTAGTAGATACCAAAGGCACACAGTATTTACACAGAAGAACCCCCTCTGAGATTTGCAACAGACACAAACATCAAAAAAAGTGTAGCTTTTCCAGTTGCACACAGCAAACCACAGCAGGAAAGAGCATAAGAAAAAAAAACTGCATAATGTCTAACTCATGCAGCACAAATTCAGGAAATGCATGAAAAGCAAAGAAACACAAGCAAAGTATTCTCTCTAATTCCTTGAATCCCAAAGGACCAGCTTGGGTCAGACAGGCAATGAAAAGGCTCGAACCTTCTAGCAAAAGGCTTTCCCCCCTGCTTCAGCTAATTCCCAGCAGTCCAAAGAATCTCACATAAGTACGCTTGGGATGAACTTGAAAACCTCAACGCAGACCCAGGTGCCTGATAATAAGACTCAAAATGGTGAAAAATAATGAGCTGGACAGACTCTCGGCTGCTTTAACCATTTAAATAGACTCACAAAGAATGCAAGTTTTCTCTTGCAAAGAGTAACCTGGGTTTTTGTTGTTGTTGTTGCTTTGCATAGGAAACAGGATTTTCTCTCTCTCCAAAGATAACACATCTGCTTGTTCATCTCCCTGACATCCTGAAGTGCAATTGGCATATGGAAATATGCCTTCTTCAGGTCTATTGATGCCATTAGATCCCAACTTTTTCAGCTCTCCTTTGTTGTTTGCCATGTGCTCCTTTCCTTGGGCATTTTATAGCTCCCTCCAAACTTGGATGGCGCAGAAGGAATTTTGTATGCACACCATCCAAAGCAATACACACACACACTCATATATATATATACAGTGTTCCCTTACTACTTCGTGGTTCATTTATCATGGATTTGCTGTTTCACGGTTTTTCAATAAACTCTAAAAGACTATTATAAATCATAAAAAATTGCGATTTACAGCCTAAGGAAGGGAGGAAGGAGACGCCAAAGGGAGAGAAAAGGAGCCCAAGCGGCAACAGGAGGAGGAGGAGGAGATTTATCAACACACAATTGGTTGATAAAGACTTAAAATTGTGTACAACTATTAAAATAATGTATAAATATTAAAATAAATATAGCGTCCCTACTTCACAGATTTTCACTTATTGCGGGTGGTCCTGGAACCTAACCCCCATGATAAGTGAGGGAACACTGTGTGTGTGTGTGTGTGTGTGTGTGTGTAGGCACTTCATGCCATCATGCCGGCCACATGACCTTGGAGGTGTCTATGGACAATGCCAGCTCTTCAGATTAGAAATGGAGATGAGTACCAACCCTCAGAATCAGACATGACTAGACTTAATGTCAGGGGAAAACCTTTACACACACACACACATATATAACACATACATACACACACACATGCACATGCAATGGTATGTGTCTCTACGTCACTAACAGTATGAAATCCTTCCAATAAACTAATAGCAATTTGATGCTGCCTTAGCAGTTATGGTTCCATCATTGGGGATCCTAGGATTTGTAGTTGTTGGGAGATGTAAAATTCTCTATGGAACTATAGGCAGCAGAGGAACTTTCCATGAGAGGAATCCAACTTTCCAGGAGAGGAATCAAAACACTACAAATCCAAGGATTATATCAAGTGGGCCAAGTAGTATAAAACTCTGAGGATGTAGATACATGCTCTATAATGCATGGATCGCTATCTCATGCCATCCGACTATCAGCCCTCCTGACACAGTGCACGTGGCCATTGGCCAAAAGGGAGGACAGGACACATGAACCAGCCATAAAAGTCAAAAGTGGGCTCTGGAATGTGGAAAATAGCAACACCGGGCACCAAGACACTTGGGTGATTTATGATATTGTTGTTAGGTCTATATCGATGGGCACTAGTGCGAGACTCTTGTATTCCGGACAATAAAGACACATGGCGTCTTCGGCCCCTGTACGTCTTGGTGAGTTTTTTTTCAAGAGAAGATTAATCCACAACACAGCTGGAGCCAAGAATCCCTACAGGATCCCATAAGGGAGACAACCCACTAAAGGCTTGTGACCTACATTGGAATGAATAAAATGGGAGAAGAGGAAGGAGGTATGTTTGAAAGAAGCAGATGGGATATTTTAAATGGAGGAAGATGCTATTTCCAAGAGGTAGTTTCAAAGCTAATTTTGGACTTAAACCACCGAATCGTCCAACCTACTTAATTTCATGAAACCTCTAAAATAGACAAACCCAACACAAGAGTTTTAGGCTATAGAGAGAACAACATGGATTTTCGAAGACATCACAGGCCACTGGATCTTAAACACTCTTCAAGCTCCTCAGTCATGGAATTCAAACTTGTCTGACTCTGGGTTAGATTGGGTTAAAAGGAAGTGGATATTGGATCAGTCGAAATGTAATGGGAGGCTAATGGGCAATCTTTGAGAGCCATGTAACTTCAACTCTGTTTGTTATCAGGGGTCAGTTGGGTTATAAAATCTAATTTCCTAGAGAGACAGAACTGAAAACAACGTCAACCAAGATGATCAAATCTCGTTTCCGTCTAGTTCAAAGACACATTAAAGCGTGCGGATGAAGTTATGTAGACAGGCACTTTCTAGTGAATAGCGATTCCGTAAGAGCTTTCAGAAAGACGGCGATGTCTTTCCATATAAAAAGGAAAAGAGGAGTGGACTCGATCAGCACCTTGAAGACCAAAGGATGAGCTTTCATGGATTTGAACTCTCTTCTTCAAAGCCACTGCTGTCTTCAAGCCAAATGGATTGAAGTACAGTTATGTAGTTGAAAAGTTGGGATTGGTGCATACGCAAAGATGAGTATCATGACACTGGTGATAAAATTGCATCAGGAAAAAAATGGACTGGAATTCACTAAATTAATCAGTCTTCAAGGTGCCCCTGGATTCCTTCTCCTTCCTTTTTAATTCTGTAGGCATTATCTCCACGTTCGGGTCCATTCGCGGGTCAAGGCATAACCTCATAGGACGTGGAAAACCCTCTTTTCAATTTGCGACTTTGATGTGAAAGGAGACCACACTTCAAAGAAAGGAAGCAATCTCACTCACTTTGCATTGCAAGCCAAACAGGTAGTGAGATCAAAGGGTTTCGAAAGGGGTACGTGATGCAGGAACAAATCTATCGTTTGGGGGAAGAGAACTTCGGTGTCAGGAGAACGTCTAATCGGTTCCTTTGAAACTCACAATCAGACCAAACAAGAGGCACGGTTACAGAAATCAAGCGCTCTCTGATCTAGTTGTGCAGGCAGAACAAATAGGAGAGCGCTTTCAAACAAAAGGAAAATGAAAGGCGGGGAAAGGAAGCCCCACAAATGGTTGGAAGGAACCTCAAGACCTCAGAAATGGAAGGCATAGATTTGATCTTTTGGATCTTTTGACCCAAATCGGGATTTTAATATTATTGTCTATATTGACTTTTATGACTGTTTTTAATCATGTTGAAGTTTTATTGCTCAGTTTAATGTTTTATCTGATTTGTGCTGTCGTGTCTGGGCATGGCCCCATGTAAGCCGCCCCGAGTCCCTCCGGGGAGATGGGGCGGGATATAAGAATAAAATTATTATTATTATTATTATTATTATCTCTCTTTTCATTAGAACCATTACTCTAACTAATAATAGAGTAAAATAATGAATATAACAACAATAGAGTAAAATAATAAATGTAATAGTAACTAATACTAGATTAAAATAATGATAAAAGAGTAAAATAATAAATGTAATACAGTAGAGTCTCACTTATCCAAGCTAAACGGGCCAGCAGAAGCTTGGATAAGCAAATATCTTGGATAATAAGGAGGGATTAAAGAAAAGCCTATTAAACATCAAATTAGGTTATGATTTTACAAATTAAGCACCAAAACTTCATGTTATACAACAAATTTGACAGAAAAAGTAGTTCAATACGCAGTAATATTATGTTGTAATTACTGTATTTATGAATTCAACACCAAAATATCACGATATATTGAAAACATTGACTACAAAAATGGCTTGGATTATGCAGAGGCTTGGATAAGCGAGGCTTGGATAAGTGAGCCTCTACTGTAATAACAATAATAGGGAAAAATAATAAATGTATATACCGTATATAGTCAAGTATAAGCCAACCCGAATATAAGCCGACCAGGACCCTCCATTGAGTATAAGCCGAGGGGGGCTTTTTCAGTCCTAAAGAAGGGCTGAAAAACTCGGCTTATACTCGAGTACATATGGTAAATATTTGAATGCATATCATATTGAAGAAGAGTACCAGCTTCTTTTCTGCTGCTCTGTAGACTAGGACATGGAGCAATGGAGTGTTTATCCTGTATGGCAGGGGGTTGGACTGCATGGCCTTTGTGGTCTCCTACAATTCCTATGATTCTAAGATTTAGAATAGTCACCGTCCCCAACCAGTGTGAGGAAACCAAATCAAGGAAGGGTTTAGAAACCAAGACCTACGAGGAACAGTCAAGAGAGTTCGGTATGTTCAGCCTGGTGAGGATAAAGGTTGAGATGAGAACCACATCCAAACTAGAGCACAAGTGGGTGGGAAACAGAAAATAGAGCATCGATGTAGGAGGAAAGCAAAGCAGAACATGTTGGGTCAGAAACAACAGACAGCTAACCGTGGCTCCGTCTCAGAAGGGCAATCTGCTCCGGATTGGAAAGGAAATGCCAAAAGAGCTACCCAAGGTGTTGTACCCTATCCTAGAGATTCCCAAAACCTAGCGTGGATTGACTGCCCCAATAATACAGCACCAACGTCCATTGCTAAAAAATCTGGGATTCAACTTGACATTAATTTCGAGACTTTTTGATGTTGCCTATGCAAGTCCAGATCCAGATTGTTGTTAGGTGGTGAATCAAAATCTAGGTAAATGTCCCCATCTTTGAAGGTATTTCAACAGAAGGTAGATGGCCATCTGTCGGGAGGGTTTGGATTGCACCTTCCTGCCTGGTTGGACTGGATTTCCCAGGAGGTCCCTTTCAACTCTAGGATTCTATGAGGATGATGATGATGATTATTATTATTATTATGTTTATTTATATCCCGCCTCCATCTCCCCCAAAAGGGGACTCGGGGCGGCTCACAGAAATATCAAATAAAAACAATAACAGTATACAGTACATCAATGGACAAAAACATGCACCAGTTATAAAATCTGAACATTAGCCTATGATATAAAAACATGCTTAATAAAACATAGAATTAAAACCAGCGAGGTTACAGTAATAGATAAGCTAAAGTGTGCCTTATAAGTTATGAATTCAGGGTAACAAATAAAGTGCAGCAAATTCATTTGGAATCAGTTAGGGATGAGAGAAGCCCTGAGCTAATGTCAAGTTGATTAGAGCCCCCAGTGGCGCAGTGGGTTAAACCCTTGTGCCGGCAAGACTGCTGACCTGAAGGTTTGGGTTGCTGACCTGAAGGTTGCCAGTTTGAATCTGGGAAGAGTGCAGATGAGCTTCCTCTGTCAGCTCCAGCTCTCCATATGGGGAAATGAGAGAAGCTTCCCACAAGGATAGTAAAAACATCCAAACATCTGGGCTCCTCCTGGGCAACGTCTTTGCAGATGGCCAATTCTCTCACACCAGAAGCGACTTGCAGTTTCTCAAGTCACTCTTGACATGAAAAAAAAACTCTCTAGGTTAGTGGAGAACCTGACACGAAAAAAAAAATGAGTCTGAATGTCATTCATTAATGGATCTGCCCTATACCTGGATTAATGCCTTCCAGTTCGGCCATTGCCTTAATCTTTCCCGGTGAGATACCCGGGTCAATTGGATGCTCTTCCGCTCCCCTTAGCAAAGCAAGAAGAACTGTACTCACACTTTGGTGTACTCCCAGGTGACACACTGTGGATGTGAAGTGCCCTTGGGGACAGAAAAAGAAAGGGAGAGAGTTAAATGGCATGCGACGCCAAAGGCTGGGAATACAGCAAGCCCTGCTCCTCCGCCCGGATTTCCACCTCTCCAAATAACGGGTTTGCTTTCATCCCCAGCAAGGAGCAGCTGCTCCCTTTGCAAAAGGCTGCCTAGGTACTCAAACCCATTGCAAAACCGCACTTGTAATTTCAAATGTTTATTGTTAGCTGCCCTTCGAGCAGTGCCAAAGGGTGGGATTGAATGTTCTACTAATAATTGATGATAATAATTATATTTGCGGAGAGAGAATTCTTGCATTAACTCCTTAATAAAGGCTGCTGGGCTTACAAGAGCTGGCTGACTCATGAGTTTTTCCCCCTTTCTTCTCTTTGCAGTCCTTTTTTTATTTAAGGAGGAAATGTAAGATTTCTCCCTTGATAAAAGAAGTATTTCGAAATATACTGGGAACGACATCAGTTTGCACTGTTTCTTCTCCTATTGTTCTCCTTCTCTCTCCATCTCTCATATTTTCTTACAAATTCACCCCCCACCCCACCCCATGCTTGCCTGTGGTGTCAAAAATTCCATGTTTTTGTATGCTGATATTAACAGAATATCATTTATAGGAAAACATTTGGGTTGGTTTTCAGTTGATTTGCATTCTATTGATATTTTAGAAGGCAAGGAGAAGCAAACATTGTGGTCTTTTCAGACCGATTAAGAGGCTTTTGGGGCACTTTGACGGTTAAGAACCACTCCCAAATCACTCCTGGATTATTCTTTGTAAATTACGAGGGTTGAATGAAAAGTAATGCCTCCGCCTTCGTTACTTCGGTTTGGATGGGAATATTTTAATAAATCAAATGCAGAAATAATCCTTAGAATGTGCTCTTTAACTATAACTATTCACTTTCTCACACAATCACCAGACAATTGGATACATTTCTGCCAATGATGAATATGTTTTCTGAAGCCATCACAGAAGAAGTCGACACTCTGTTTCCTCAACCAGCGTCTCACAGGACCCATCGTGCACAGATCTTCCGATAGCCAAGCAAAGCAATAATGTGACCCACAATTCTTGTGAAATGCCAATTATGCTGGAGTGATATGACGGTCATCCTGAATTAATCTGTCAACCTTTTGCTTGTGAAATTCGGTTGTTGCTGTTACAGGACGTCCAGCTCCTTGTTTGTCATGCAAGTCAGATGTTCCCACCTCAACATCTTTAAACTTACTCGCCCAACGACACACAGGACTCACATCAACATAATCCCCATAAACAGCTTGCATTCTCTGATGGATCTCCTTTGGAGTGACACCTTATGTGGTCAAGAATTCAATGACTGCACGTTGCTTAAGTCGCATTGACCAACCGTCTGCGCAGGGTTCCATACTTTGCACTTTAACAACACAACCATTCAATGCTAAGGCTTCCTGCCAAATGGGACCGTCTGCACAGGGTTCCATATTTCACACTTTAACAACACAACCATTCAATGCTAAGGCTTCCTGCCAAATGGGAGCGTCTGCACAGGGTTCCATATTTCGCACTTTAACAACACAACCATTCAATGCTAAGGCTTCCTGCCAAACGGGACTGTCTGCACAGGGTTCCATATTTCGCACTTTAACAACACAACCATTCAATGCTAAGGCTTCCCGCCAAATTGAACCATCTGCGCAGGGTTCCATACTTCGCACTTTAACAACACAACCGTTCAATGCTAAGGCTTCCTGCCAAATGGAACCGTCTGCGCAGGGTTCCATACTTCACACTTTAACAACACAACAATTCAATGCTAAGGCTTCCTGCCAAATGGAACTGTAGAGGAGAGTCTACTGAACAAGCCAGTACCTGCCGCATACCAGGACCGCCATCTGTTGAGGAATTACGAAGGTGGAGGCATTACTTTTCATTCAATCCTCATAGCTTTGGGGATTCTGGAAGGGCCACTTCTAGGAATCCCAAGAGTTGTAGGCTGCTCTTTGCTTATTCCTGCTCTTCACTGTAACCAACCAATTTTCCAAAGAAAACAAGAAAAAAGTCTCCCCATTCCAACTGGTATGCCTTCCAGTATGGAATTGCTTTCCATCATAGATAAACTTCTTGGGAGGAGAGCAATGGCCAATCTCAATAAAATACTGAAGAGTAGAGACATCACACTGGCAATGAAGGTCCGCATAGTGAAAGCAATGGTATTCCCTATAGTAACCTATGAACATTGATCCTACCACACTACCTCATCCTCTACTCACAGTATGCTGTTCTAAAGCAGAGGAAACAACATATTTAGAGGTTGGGCGAAGTGAAGACAACCAGCAGAATGACTTCCTATGAAGCATTTTATTTCAAGTGGGTGAGACCTGCCTCTTCCCATCCAATTACCAATGCTAAATTTGCCCCATGTTGCGTACTTACATTGATGATGTGGGACAGCTCCACCGTGATCAAGGGTTCCATGGCCTTTGTTGGTGGCTTCACGGTTACTGTGAGAACTTTGGACATGACGGCAAGGGGACTTCTGTGGATGAAAAGGGAAACAGTGGATTTGGCTGCTCAAAAGTGGTGCCGAGGTCCAACCTATCACTCCCTGAAGTAAACTCAGAAATGTGTAGAATAGATTAAAGCAATCAGACCATGGAGTTTACCTAGCAATCTGACTGTGGACTCCATCCCATTTGATCTCTCATGTAGTGGATGGAATACTGTTGCTTAGTCCTTACTAGAGCAGACCCATCAAAGCTATGTTTCAATGCTGTGTCAAGGCAACTGATTCAATGGTTTTATTCAAGTAAGAAGTTGGATTAACGGTATGATTTAAGCCAATGTTTATTCTCTAGGATCAGTGAAACTACATGATTCCATAGCATTGAGCCATGGCAGTTAAACTGCATTAATTCGACAGTATAGTTGTGTTTTTGTCTGTAGATATATGTTTTGCATTAATCACAATTGCAATTGATGTCTTGGTTCATGTTATGTTGTTTTTATAACTATGTTATTATATTGTGTTTTAAATGTATGGATTGTTTTTCTTATGTAGGCCGCCCCGAGTCCCTTCGGGGAGATGGAGGCAGGGTACAAGAATAAAATTATTATTATTATTATTATTATTATTATTATTATTATTATTATTATATTTTATTATGACACAGCAAACAAGATAGATATGCTGGATTTCATATCGCAAAATCACAAGTCAAACACTTCCCAAGTGTCTAGGACTGTGTGATGTATTTCCGGATGATGCGTGCAGATCCCAGCAGGGTGGCCTTTTGCAGTTGGCAGATCGTGATTTTGTCAATGTCTGTTGTTTCCAAATGCCAGCTGAGATCTTTTGGCATGGCACCCAGTGTGCCGATCACCACCGGGACCACCTGCACTGGTTTCTGCCAGAGTCTTTGAAGTTCAATCTTGAGGTCCTGGTAGCGGCTGAGTTTTTCCTGTTGTTTTTCGTCAATCCGACTGTCACCTGGGATGGCAACATCAATGATCCAAACCTTTTTCTTTTCCACAACTGTGATGTCTGGTGTGTTGTGTTCCAGAACTTTGTCAGTCTGGATTCGGAAGTCCCACAGTATCTTTGCATTATTATTATTATTATTATTATTATTATTATTATTATTATTATTATTATTATTATTATTATTAAACTGAATGCCTTTAGTTTATACACACACACACTCACACACCTACACTCCTGAACATTTGAGTGTGAGCTGCTTCCCATCCACTATCACCCACAATCACTTACTTCGGCGGAGGCAGGATGAGGCCCAAAGTCCGATACAAGATGGCACCAATGACAAAATAAGATGATTCATCTGTTTCTGTGGTGGATGGGAGGAAGAGAAGAAAATTACAATGTTGACTGAGACTATGCTTAGTCTCATTTGGGCCACTAGAGCTGCAATATCTTCCCAAACATTCCACATTTTTTCCAGATCCATTATGGATCTCTTTCAAAATGAGTTTAGAAAACAATTACAGTTACATGTTTTTAAGCAAAAACAAAAACAAGATCCTGTTGGTGATGTAGGCTATGATCTCTAGATGTTCAATAGATGGCATTTCTTCCAAATTAGAAACACAGTTACCTATTGCTAGGTCAGCTCTTGCTCTTCCCTGGCTTCTAAGTAGCCATAAAAGCATCTGCAATGTGGGATCCAATATTTGTTTCTAAGCCATCTTGTTTTACTTTGGAGGTCATTCTCCCAGGTGGCTCTCATCATTGAGATATGGATCATGCCCAACCCTAGGTAGCTTCTGTAAGTCTTAGAGATGGAAAGACTAGTCAAAGATGGTCAATGCTGTGTTTCTTGAGTGTTGAGAAATGCTGGTGAAAGGGATCCTGAACTGGCAGAACAATTCGTCTGCCCGAACTCATAACCTGCCAAGGGCTACGTACCAGACGAGGAGAGGGTGAGCACCTCCTTTGGGATGAAGATCTTGTCTTCGGAGTGGCGGGCCCAGTCTTTCATGCCCCTCCGACCTTTCATGGGGAAGTTGATGTCGCTGGAAACAGCAGAAACTGGCTCTCTCTGGATGCTGATTACTACCAAAAGTGGGAAAGAAAAGGGAAGAATAGGGAAGGGGTCACCATAGATATGTACTATCCAGACACCCTTGGATTCCTCTCTCAGGAGATTGGGGCAGGATTGCACCATAGTGCTCATCCAAAGGAGCAGAAGGATATCAATCATGCAAAGCCTGTTGTTGACCTAGTAGGATATTATATAAGGTCCTGAACTCTTATATCCTCCAAAATTTCACAGATGGAAATGGGGACTTTAGTGGCCAGTGACATCAGCGTGATCAAGATGGGCAAAACATTATGAATAAGAAAGAACGCACAAGCTTGGAAAGTCTGCAGCAGTTGGCTTTTGCTTGAGCCTACTGGGATAGAGAAGTAAAAAACCACAAAGGCCATTCAGTCCAACCCAATTCTGCATTGCAGGAATACACAAGGCTCTGCTCCTTCCTCTCCTCTCCTTCCTGTTGAGTTTACAAACTTTATGCTGTGAATCAAGGAAGAGGAGGATGGAGAGGGGCATCAAAAAAGAAGAGAGACGCTAGGATGGCATAAATGCATTACAAAATTATTGTATGGCAGAGCATTCATCCTACAAAATACTCGGGTTGATAAGATGACATAGTACTCTAGACATATGGAAAAATGTTCGCCCACACTTCTCTCCTTTGTTGACAGGCTGGATGGGTGAAAGGAAGAGATCTTTGGGCCACTTCTCAAAGGAGAAAAGATTGGTATTGCTTGGCAGAGCTTTATAAAAGTTGGGTATCCATACTTGGGGTTCTATGGATCTTAGAGGGCATACAGACCCTTGGGAGCATATATGGGCCAAAGTTATTGTTAGTTTCAACTAGAGAAAGGTGATGGAATCAAACATATTTGCCCAAGTATTGGCGCTCTTGTCTACTACCTTCTAGTACCTACTACCTACTACTACTACTTAGGACTAACCAATGGTATTGAAGCCACGCTCCTCAGAACATACCCTGTTTCCCCTAAAATAAGACATCCCTAGAAAAGAAGACTTAGTAGAAGTTTTGCTGAATTGCTAAATATAAGGCCTCCCCCAAAAGTAAGACCTAGCAAAGGTTTTGTTTGGAAGCATGCAGGATCGGTAAATGTACGTATCATAGAGTGTTGTACATGGAAATACAGTAGAGTCTCACTTATCCAAGCCTCGCTTATCCAAGCCTCTGGATTATCCAAGCTATTTTTGTAGTCAATGTTTTCAATATATCATGGTGCTAAACTGGTGCTAAATTCGTAAATACAGCAATTACAACATAACATTACTGTGTATTGAACTACTTTTTCTGTCAATTTGTTGTAAAACATGATGATGTTTTGGTGCTTAATTTGTAAAATCATAACCTAATTTGACGTTTAATAGGCTTTTCTTTAATCCCTCCTTATTATCCAACATATTTGCTTATCCAAGCTTCTGCCGGCCCATTTAGCTTGGATAAGTGAGACTCTACTGCAATGGTAGTAACAAGAAATTCTTGATAGGATTCGCAGTTTGTCTAGTTATGCTGGTTTGTGATGACAACTACTGTACAGTATCTAATAAATGTTCATTTTTTTGTTCAACAATAAATGTGAATTCTTCTTCATGGAAAAATAAGACATCCCCTGAAAATAAGACCTAGAGCATCTTTGGGAGCAAAAAATTAATATAAGACACTGTCTTATTTTCGGGGAAACACGGTATTCCCCATGGATTGTGACCCTCCACAGTAGAGAGAACAAGGATTTCTCTTTGTGGTGATCCATCCATCATCCACCCTATCCATCCCTCCTCATCCCAGCCACTCACCCAAGTTGTCGGTGACAATGAGGGAGCTCTGGAAGGCTTTGAGGGCATCTCCCACCAAGTGGATGAAATCTTCCACCACTTTCATGAGAAGGACCGAACCAGGCAAGACCTGTGAAACATAAGGAAAGGATGAGGTTTCAACATAGCCTTGGGTTTTTTGGCACTATGCCATGCCCCCAATGCATGCCCGCTCACCTGCTGGGCATCTTCCCATTTGTCTCTGTTTTCTGCATCCACCATGTAGCTGACCACTTGGAAGAATCGCTGTGAAAGGAGAAAAGATGTTGAGGTGTATCTATTGGGGAAACTCCTATTGATCTTGCCTTGTTGAGAAAGCAATATACAAGGCTTCTCCTTGTTCCTTTTTCCAGTGACATTGTAACATAAAGATACAGGTTCTGATCCAATGCCATTGTGATGCCTAGGTCACCTTTGGCCCCTGACCCTGTGGCCATTACTGTCCAGGATGAAGAAGACTTTGGTTTTCTCCCATGTCAGCAAGATTCAATTCCTTTCCAGATGCCTCATGTTGACATCTCCGAGCCAGAGCCAATTAAGGATGCCCTTGAAACTGTGCCGGCTCTCCCAGATTCTCCGGAAGGTTTAGTGTTTGATCATAGGGCATTCGTCCAAACAGAGAGATCGCAAAAACAAAGTTTGCGGAGAAGCGCCAGATTAGCAGAGCGTGGTGACTATGGCTAAGCCCTGTTCTCTTGGGAAGAATTTGGGAGTTAGACACCTGGCGCGGAGACTGTGACCAGCTCAGTTCTCTTGGGAAGTTTTAGGGAGTCAGGCACCTGCTTTGGGGGAGCTTATGAACTTCAATAAAAGTATGGCACTGAGAACTTTCCTTTGCGGTGTCAACTTTACTTCTGACTGGAAAGCAACATCGTCTCTAGCTCCTGGAATTCAAGTGGCCTAAAAGTGCTCTACTCTTGAGTAGACCGGGCACCGGTCTACCTCCTTGCCCAAGTTTGGACTGCGTTTCAGCTCCTGTTCATCTAGTTCCTGCCTTGCTTTGAAATCCTGCTTTTGGACATTTACTCCAGAGAACTCTTATTGCCTCTTTGATCCTTTTTCCCCACTCAATACTCGGGCCGAGTTTGAGTGTGTTTCGGTTTTGGGACTTTGGACTCTAATACTGGACATAAGACTTTCACTTATTGGACTAATTTTGATCTTTGCTGGAAGGTCAATTGCTTATTCAACTTTGCTGCTTATTTCCTTTTGGAACTTTATTTGCTTTAATAAAGATATTATATTGTTATTGGTCTCTGTGTTGGTTTCCGGTGCTCTCACTGCCTTGGGGCGTAACAGCCATGCACCAAGGAAATATTTTCTGTACTATCTGGACATTGATATGGTACCTGCACATCATCCGAAGAGGGGATGTAGGTGGCTCTCTTGTAAGTGTCTGTGACGTTGCGCAGGATCTCCACTGAGAAAAGCAGGTCCCCGCTATAGTAGGTTTTGCGGGTGACAAGCTCCAGAAGGCTGCGGACCACCTGAGACATGCCTTCACCTGCCAGCATGCGCTGTCCCTTGGCCAGATGCTCCCGGAGCTGCGATTGGGACACACACACAGAGAGAAGGAAAAAATTGCAACCTCTCAATATAAGAAAAGGAATGGTTGAAAACTGGATGAAAGGAGCTGGGGCCTAGGAGAAATGCCAAAAAATACTAATTCCTTTCTGCTCCTGTGACCCATTCTGGCAGAACAGGCATAGAAATGAATAACTTACAGTAAGATCCCCATATCTGCAGAACCCGTATCCGCAATCTGACTAAATCAAGCACTTGAGGGAAACTGTAGCTCTAAACATTTGCTGGATCCTTCCATTCATTCTATGACATATTTTCCCTGAAAATTTCCACTGGCTTGGAGGACCTAATAAATTCCCAGACAGGATATCTCTTCAGCAATCTCTAGGTCAGTGATGGGCAAGGTTTTGCACTTGGTGTGTCAAAATTCGCCAAAAAAACCTAGCATGACTTGGGTGGTGTGTCACTTTGAGAAAAAAAAACATAATTTTGCAAGATATATAGTTTAAATAACAAAAATGTATAAGTGTAATATATAATTGTATTTAATAAATCAAAAACTATTTACTACCATTATTTCCATGTACAACAATCTATGGTACCTCTTGCAGTTTCCACGCTGATTTCTCTCTATTCTAGTTTCAATAGAGTCATGAATAATGAATAATATAATTATAATATAATATAATAGCAATAATATGATAATATACTACAATAATAGAATAATAGGATGATATAATAATAATAGAATATAAAAATATAATATAATGATATAAAATATATTAATAGGACAATATAATAATAGGATATAATAATAATCTATATATATAAAAATGTACTGTTCATTTGTAGGATGGAGTTACAGTAGAGACTCACTTATCCAACACTCGCTTATCCAACGTTCTGGATTATCCAACGCATTTTTGTAGTCAATGTTTTCAATACATCGTGACATTTTGGTGCTAAATTCGTAAATACAGTAATTACTGCATAGCATTACTGTGTATTGAACTACTATTTCTGTCAAATTTGTTGTATAACATTATGTTTTGGTCCTTAATTTGTAAAATCATAACCTAATTTGATGTTTAATAGGCTTTTACTTAATCCCTCCTTATTATCCAACATATTCGCTTATCCAACATTCTGCTGGCCCGTTTATGTTGGATAAATGAGACTCTACTGTACTGTATTTAAGAATTCAGCACCAAAATATCACGATGTATTGAAAACATTGACTACAAAAATGCGTTGGATAATCCAGAACGTTGGATAAGTGAGACTCTACTGTATCTGTTTTTATTTCTGAAGTTTACCACTCTCAGCTTATACTGGAGTTAATGTTTTCCCAGGGTTTTTTTGTGGTAAAATTAGGTACCTCGGCTTATATTTGGGTCGGCTTATGCTTGAGTATATACAGTAAGTAGTAGCTAATAGCTCAGAAACCTTTCCATGTGAATCCATGTTCAACCCCACAATGTCAATGAAGGCTTGACCTTGTGCATCTTTACAGAAGAAACATTAAAAGTCAGAAACATGGGAAGTGACTAAGGAAGAAGAACGTGCCAATTGCACTGTCCTCCTTTCAACACTGGGTTTCTGACCCATGAAGGACAACTGGAGCAACGGCACCAAGTGAACCATGGATAAGATGGCCCTCGAAGTTCAATATGGGGGCACAGAAAAGGAAGAGATAGCCAATTCTCCCTGCCAGCATCTGCACCTACTGAGAGATGTAAGTATCGGTACTCGTGGGAAATGCAGCGGGCGAAGCTGGGTGCACCCCAGTAAGCCACACCATTGGGGTTGAGGAGGCACCGGCGGCTGGCAGAACCTGCAGAGAAGAAAAGCAAAAGGCTGAGAAGCATTCAGAGTAGAAGAGGACCCTTGAGTCCAGCTAACCCAAGCTCATCCTGGATATTGCTGAGGAAGGATTTCAGAAAACCGGGGTCTGAAACATGACGATGACAGAGGATGAACTGTCCTGGTATGTTACACTATGTAACACGATTTTCATTCCTGGGTTATAAATGCCATTTCCTAATTGGTTCTGGGGCCTCCGGTGGCGAAGTGTGTTAAAGCGCTGAGCTGCTGAACTTGTGGACCAAAAGGTCACAGGTTCGAATCCGGGGAGCGGAGTGAGTGCCCACTGTTAGCCCCAGCTTCTGCCAACCTAGCAGTTTGAAAACATGCAAATGTGAGTAGATCAATAGGTACTGCTCCAGCGGGAAGGTAACGGCGCTCCATGCAGTTATGCCGGCCACATGACCTTGGAGGTGTCTACAGACAATGCTGGCTCTTCAGCTTAGAAATGGAGATGAGCACCAACCCCCAGACTCAGAAACTACTGGACTTAACGTCAGGGGAAACCTTTACCTTAATTGGTTCTATCATAAAAACATGGTAAAAGTTTATTAAATTCCAAAAAAAAAATTTGCAGGAGGGATGTCTTGCAGCACATTTTGCTCTAGCTTTTCAATGAATATCTTATCAAGTCTCAACCAATTCAACATAGTTTGTGGCAGCCACATAAACAATTGTTCTGGAGTATAGCAACTAATTTCAAAGAAATTATCACACAATTAAACAGAAAATAACACTTTCAAACCAGGAACAGAACATTTTTCAAATTGTGTTTCATAGTGTTATTAATCCCTTGCCTTCCCATATTTTCAGCTGTGACTAAAATGTCCCAGTTTCTTTCTTCTCCTTCCATCGTCTGCTTGCTTCAATTGCTGCAAGGGTACTAATATGTAATAATAGTTCCAATCTGTTCTGCGTTGGTTAGATTTCACCTGGAAGAACCCTGTGTCCACTTCTGGGCACCAAAATTCAAGAAAGGGATGGACAAGGTATCCAGAGCAGGGCAACTAAAATGATCAAATGTTTAAAAACTATGCATCCCTTTGAGGAGAGACTTAGAGAGCTGTGGAAAAACTATGCATCCCTTTGAGGAGAGACTTAGAGAGCTGTGTATGTTGAGCTTGGAGAAGAGAAAGTTGAAAGCAGACATGATAGTTGTGTTGACATATCTGAAAAAAATGTTATATTGTGAAGGGGGCAAGGCTTGTTTTCTACTGAGACACAATGGAGCAATGGATTCAAATTCGAGGAAAAACTATTCCAACTAATCATTTGGAAGAATGTCCTAATGTTAAGAGCTGTTTGACAGAGGAATATACTGCCTGGGAGTCTCCTTCTTGTAAGTTTTGAAATAGAGACTGGATGGCCATCTGTCCAGAAGGCTTTGATTGTGCCTTCTTGCATGGCGGAAGGAGGTTGGACTGGATGGCCTTTGGGATTCTCGAAAAACTATTCCAACTAATCATTAAGAAGAATGTCCTAAGGCTTGGGAGTCTCCTTCTTGTAAGTTTTGAAATAGAGACTGGATGGCCATCTGTCCAGAAGGCTTTGATTGTGTCTTCTTGTATGGCAGAAGGAGGTTGGACTGGATGGCCTTTAGGATTCTCGAAAAGCAAATCCAACTAATCATTTGGAAGAATATCCTAATGTTAAGAGCCGTTTGACAGAGTAATATGCTGCCTGGGAGTCTGGTGGCATCTCCTTGAAAGTTTTGAAACAGACTAGATGGCCATCTGTCCAGAAGGCTTTAATTGTGTCTTCCAGCATGGTAGAAGGAGGTTGGACTGGATGGCCTTTAGGATTCTCAAAAAACTATTCCAACTAATCATTCAGAAGAATGTCCTAATGTCAAGAGCCATTTGACAAAGGAATATACTGCCTGGGAGTCTCCTTCTTGTAAGTTTTGAAATAGAGACTGGATGGCCATCTGTCCAGAAGGCTTTGATTGTGCCTTCTTGCATGGCGGAAGGAGGTTGGACTGGATGGCCTTTGGGATTCTCGAAAAACTATTCCAACTAATCATTAAGAAGAATGTCCTAATTTTAAGACCCGTTTGACAGAGGAATATATTGCCTGGGAGTCTGGTGGCATCTCCTTCTGGAAAGTTTTGAAGCAGAGACTTGATGGCCATCTGTCTAGAAGGCTTTGATTGTGTCTTCTTGCAGGTTGGACTGGATGGCCTTTGGGATTCTCCTCCAACTCTTGCATTTCTAAATGATACTCTTCCAAGTTGTTTTAGGCAAAAAGACAAACAAACTGCGGAAAACACCAAAACTTGTGTGTTTTCCTTATGTGTAACTTTTGCCACGTTTGCCCCGCTCTAATGTTGCGTGGCCACGTTTGTTCCAGTTTTTAATCTGTGATGTGCTGGAGGGTATGGAGGGCATTTTCCATGGAAGAAAGCACAAATTGACTTCGCTTCCTCCACAATCTTATTAATTTTGTATAAAGGAACAGCTTTGGTTTCCTTTGTGAAGCATTGTTTACCGGCCGGGGACGCTGGATTCCTCGTCGCACGTGGATTTTTTTTCCTCCCCTGGCAAAAGATCTATCCTTCCAACCTGGGGTTCTTCTCCTTTTCAAGACATATAATGTGCCAAACTTGCAAGCAGCCAGATGTGTACTTCTTTCAGCACGGGTAAATGTGCAACTCGGCACAAAAATCTTCAAAGTCGGAAGAGAGTGAGTTTAAGAGAGAGCAGAGAACGTTCCCAGAGACATCTCCGTGGGAGATGTGCAAAATACATAGCACTGTGAAAAAAATGTAAAAATAAAATTGAGATGGGTTTTTTCCTCTCTTTTATGTAAGTACAACCAGATTTTTTTTTTTTTTTTTTTTTTTTTGGAAATGGAAGATAAAGATTGAGATCCCATATCGCACTGGAGGAGAATGCTGCTTTCCTAGGAACAACTCTGCTTTCTTTTCTCCAGACAATCCCAACCAACTACGCTATTGCTGGGCATTGAATGGATGGAGAGAAGAGGGGAAACAAGGTAGAGGCCAGTTAAGAATTATGCAATCTTGGAGCTGGAAGAGACCCCAAGGGCCATTCAGTCCAACCCACTTCTGTCAGGAAGGCAAACACCATCCAAGCCCTCCCGACAGATGGCCATCCAGCCTCTGCTTAAAAGCCTTGGACTCCCAAGCAGAATACTCCTCTTGTTCTTCCTAATGTTGAACTGGAGTCTCCTCATGAGTTCAAAGCCAACCCGTGGCGGAATGAGCACCTGACCATTAAAATAAAATAAATAGCCCCTGCTCGTTGCTGACCTAAGCAACCCAAAAGATAGTTGCATCTATCAAGTAGGAAATTTAGGTACCACTTATATGTGGGGAGGCTAATTTACAACACCATAAAAATCATCCAGCTGCCGTTGGAATGAGGAATTTGCCATCGCAGTGAAGCAGCTGCTCTCCCTCTGTGGCTGGAATCGAGCATACCCTCAGGAAGCTAAAAGCTGGAGAAGGTTTAAATTGCCTCTGTGTCTGTCTCTGTCTCTGTTCTATGTTATACTAGCTGTGCCCGGCCACGCGTTGCTGTGGCGTTGTCTGGTTGTGTTGGTGAGAAATTGTTGAGGTAGTGGTGGTATTGAATGTCTGTTGTATGGTTGTCTTTATGTTTAGTATGCACACTGAAGTGGATTATATGGCAGTGTGATAATCCAGTTCAAAGCAGATAATATAAGATCATAAATGGGTTATATAGCTGTGTGTAAGGGCCTTGAGTCTACACTGCCATATAATCCAGTTCAAATCTGATAATCTGTGGAAGGGTCCTAAGTGAGGCCTAACTGTGCCTGTCCCCTGGGCTGAGTAGGTTGCTAGGAGACCAAGTGGGCGGAGCTTAGCCTTCAAACTGGCAGCAATTGGATAAAAACTATTATTCCTTTCCCTGTAATTAGGACTTTATTTTTCTTTTTGTTGTATCAACCTAGAGCCGTGAATGATGGGTTGTGTTGTCAAATTTCGAGGTTGGGGGGCCTGTAGTTTTGTTGTTTTGTCCGCTGCCCTGATGCCATCACTCTTTTATATATAGAGATGGCATTGAATGTTTGCCTTATATGTGTACAATGTGATCCGCACTGAGTCCCCTTCAGGGTGAGAAAGGCGGAATATTGTAAATAAATAAATAAACCCTTGTGTCAACAGGACTGCTGATTGACAGGTCGGCGGTTCGAATGCTGGGGAGAGCAGGGTGAGCTCCCTCTGTCAGCTCCAGCTCCCCATGCGGGGGCATGAGAGAAGCCTCCCACAAAGATGGTAAAACATCAAAACATCCAGGCGTCCTTGCAGACAGCCAATTCTCTCACGCCAGAAGCGACTTGCAGTTTCTCAAGTCGCTCTTGATACACAAAAAAATGTTGAGGCAGAATATCTTTTCCTGCAATTTGAACCTAGGGCTCTATTGTGTCCTAGTCTCTAGAATAGCAGAAAACAAGCATGTCCCTCCGCAATGTGACATCCTTACAAATATCCAAATAGGTCTCTCATATAGGTCAGTGGTTCGAATCCAGGGAACAGGTGAGTTCCTGCAGTTAGCTTCTGCCAACCTAGCAGTTCGAAAACATGAAAATATGAGTAGATCAATAGGTACCGCTCTGGCAGAAAGGTAACAACGCTCCATGCAGTCATGCCGGCCACATAACCTAGGAGGTGTCTATGGACAAACCCGGCTCTTTGAGTTAGAACTGGAGATGAGCACCAATCCCCACAGTGGGACACGACTAGACTTAATGTCAGGGGAAAATCTTTACCTTTACCTATAGGTATCTCAAGCTACAACTCTCAGGACTTCATAGCCTTGAGCCACAGCAGTTAAAACAGTGTTAAGACTGTATAAACTCTACAGTATAGATGCGTCCTATGTCTGCATATGGCATGAGCAAGGCTCTGGCCAAAGTAAGGAAAGGTTGGGCTATGCCCCAAAAGTGTAAAGTATCCTAGTCTTAATCCAAGTAAAACAATACTAAGAGAATAACATAGTAAAAGGTAAAGGTTTCCCCTGACATTAAGTCCAGTTGTGTCCGACTCTGGGGGTTGGTGCTCATCTCCATTTCTAAGCCAAAGAGCCGGCGTTGTCCGTAGACACCTCCAAAGTCATGTGGCTGGCATGACTGCATGGAGCACCACTACCTTCCCGCCGGAGCGGTACCTATTGATCTACTCACATTTGCATGTTTTCGAACTGCTAGGTTGGCAGAAGCTGGGGCTAACAGCGGGTGCTCACTCCACTCTCCGGATTCGAACCTGGGACCTTTCAGTCTGCAAGTTCAGCAGCTCAGCACTTTAACACACAATTCCACTTTATCTGACATGGCTCAATACGATGGTGGTGTAGTTTTATAAAAATTGTTCATCTTCTCTGTCAAAGACTGCAGGTGCCTCACATTACTGCATGGAACGCCGTTACCTTCCCGCCAGAGCAGTACCTATTGATCTACTCACATGTGCATGTTTTCGAACTGCTAGGTTGGCAGAAGCTGGAGCTAACAGCGGGCGCTCACTCCGCTCCAGGGATTTGAACCTTTCGGTCTGCAAGTTCCGCAGCTCAGCGCTTTAACACACTGAGCCACTGGAGGCTCCAAGAGAATAACATACCAAGAGGAAAATTCAGATTTTTCAGATTGCAGAAGCCTGTTGTCCTGCAGTGCAAACTGGAACGAGACCATGCACTCAACCAGAACCAAAGCGCATGGTGCAGACGTATCCTGTGAAAGCCATGGGGCCTTTCAGCTTTCGGTGAGAAACTTGTCTTGGCATCTAGGTCTCAAGGGGCATCTGTTCTTGTCCCTCCATCTGTCTCTCTCAACACCTCCTCTCCCTTTGTCTTGTTCTTCTTTTCACTTGTCAAGCCTCCAGTTTGCAGCCTGCGAAATGCAGATGTCTCCATAACCACCAACACACTGTCACGTCCTTACCTGTGGCATTGGCTGGGCATTTGTTGTAGACGGTCTCCCCGGCAGCGGCTTTCTTCCAATTCATCAACATGACATATTCATCCTTGCACATTTCGTGGAAGGCTGAGGGAGGAGAAGAGGGCAAGAGCGGATGGAACAAGTATCCGAAAAAGATAAAATTGTGAATAAGTTGCAGCTATAAGTGACTGCCTTTCTATACATCAATGCAGCTGAAGAATGATATAGAAAAAGACAAAAACAAGGAGATTCTATTTAACTTCCTGGCTACTGCAGCTAGAATAGTTTATGCCAGGAACTGGAGACAAACAGAAACACCGAAAAAAGAAGACTGGTTACACAAAGTGCTAGAGACTATGAATATGGACCGACTTACATATTGGTTAACGCCCAACCATGGCTTACCCAAAAAAGAAACTAACTGGGACTTTGTAAAAGACTATTTGAAACAGATGAAGATAGACCTCATTTGTTGAAAGTATACAATCTCAAGGAATAGAAGAAGACAGTGGGGAAGTAGAACTGAAACAAGAATATATGGACTAAAATCAACTATAGGACTATCAAAGTACCGGTAAGAAGGAAGTCAACAAACTTTTTTTTACTTTTTTTTACTTTTTTTAATAATATATATATATATATATATATATATATATATATATATATTTCTCTTCTCTTAGAATTCACTATTGTTAGATAGAACTTCCTTTTCAAATATATACTTGTGTATATCTATATATATAAAAGAGTGATGGCATCACGGCGACCCACAAAACAACAAAACTACAGGCCCCCCAACCTCGAAATTTGACAACACAACCCATCATCCACGCCTCTAGGTTGATACAACAAAAAGAAAAGAAAAATAATGTCCTAATTAGAAGGAGAGGAATGATTGCTTTTATCCAATTGCTGCCAGTTAGAAGGCTAAGCTCCTCCAACTTGGTCTCCTAGCAACCCAATAAAAAACAATAAAAAACACTAAAAATAATTAAAAACACTAAAAAATTAATACAATAAAATACTATAATAACAGAAAACAACTAAAAATAATACAAGCAAATAATAAAATATAATAAATAAAAAGATAACTTACAATAAAAATAATTTAAAAATACAAATAACGTCAAATAAAAATTACACAACAATTTTAACCAATACCACCACCACTTTGCCACAGCAACGCGTGGCCGGGCACAGCTAGTGTGTGTATATATATTCTCCCCCTTTTTTCCCCCTTTTTTTCCCCCTTCCCTCTTTCTCTTAGCCTTTCTTTTTCCTTATATTCCTACTTTCTATACAACCAAAATGTTCTCACTCTTTCATTGTAATCTTATTTTCATTTTATAAGATTAAAAAACCCAATAAATATATTTGAAAAAAAATGCAGCTGAAGAATCAGTAGTTAGAACTTCGAGACAGGCAACAATTATGGATATTCAGAGATCACATTGGTCAAGGTTCAAATCCCCTTTCATGGTGTGTTTACACCACAGAATGGATGTAGTTTAGCACCACTTCATTGCCATGGCTCAATGTTATGGGATCCTGGGACTTGTAGTTTTGCAAGGTCTTCAGACACTTTTAAAAAAAAGTGCTGCACCAAACTGCAGCTTCCATGATTCTGTAGCATTGAGCCATGGTGGTTAAAGTTGTTCTCAACTGCATTCAGTCCACAGTGTAGATGCACTCTCAGCCACAGGAGAGTTTGAGCAAGTCCCATTCTCTTAGCCTTACAATGTTGGTTCTCAATCTGTGGGTCCCCAGGGGTTTTGGCTTACAACTCCCAGAATTCCCAGCCAGTTTACCAGCTGTTGGGATTTCTGGGAGTTGAAGGCCAAAGCATCTGGAGACCCACAAGTTGAGAACCACTGCTTGTGAGGAAGGCAATGGCATAACTCTTCTTACTACAGGAGAAATGTTTTTTCACTGTTGGAGTAGGTCTCCTGCAAACTAGGGTTCAAATTCCCCCTCTTTCATGGAAACCCATAAGATGATCATCCATGGAAACCCATCAGACCATTTTCCATGGAGACCCATTAGGTGATCGTCCATGGAAACACATTAGGCAATTTTCCATGGAAACCTATTAACAGATCTACCTTGGAAACGCATTAGGTGATCCAATGACGAAGTCATACTCTCCGAGCCTTACAGGACATCAATACAAACCTTCTTAGAATAAACTTAATAGGCTTGCTAACAACAACAACAACAACAACAACAACAACAATAACAGCATTGAGTCCCTTCGGGTGAGAAGGGCGGGATATAAATGTTGGAAATAAATTGATATCCCACCTTTCTCCCCATAGGGACTCAAGGTGGCCAACAACCACAACTCAAGGTGGCTAACAATCACAACTCACAACTGATTGTTATGAATAAGAGTCCTTTGAAAGCACATGACTATTACCTTGCAGGATTCAAGTACGATAGTCTTAGTAAAGAGAGAAAAAAAAATTTGAGATGTTTGGTCTTGTGATGGTGGACCATGGAAAATGTCCTCTATGTAGCTTCCAATGTAGGGCGATTGAGTTCCACCTTGCAATGCATTTTTCAATCATCAGAAGGAAGAGTCTGTGGCATCTGGACTGGCCTTCTGCCACATGGAAGAAACTTATCTGGAGTGCATCTACACTGCTGAATTAACACGGTTTCACACCACTGCTATGTCTCAATACTATGGAATCCCAGGATCTGTCATTTGGTGAGACATTGCGCTCTTGAGTAGAGAAAGCTAAAGGCCTTGGATGACTACAATTTCCATCATTCTACAGCATTGAGCCATGGCAGTGAAAGTGGTGTCAAACTGCATTAATTTGACAATGTGGATGCATCCCTAGAGGGACCCAATCCAGAGGAATGGTCAAGTAGGAGAGGCAGGTCAGAAATATAATAATAATAATAATAATAATAATAATAATAACAACAACAACAACAACAACAACAACAACAACAATAACTGAAGGACACTGAAGAAGGAGACAGAAGGCCTGATCCTTGCAGCCCAGGAGCAAGCCATCAGAACAAATGCAATTAAGGCCAAGAGCGAAAAATCAGTTGTTGACCCAAAATGCAGACTGTGCAAGGAAGCTGATGAAACCATTGATCATATCCTCAGCTGCGGTAAGAAAATCGCACAGACAGACTACAAACAGAGGCACAACAGAGGTCAATTATGCCTCAAGTACCACCTCCCTGCAGTAAAGAACTGGTGGGATCACAAACCTGCAAAAGTATTGGAAAATGAGCACTCAAAGATACTGTGGGACTTCCGAATCCAGACTGACAAAGTTCTGGAACACAACACACCAGACATCACAGTTGTGGAAAAGAAAAAGGTTTGGATTATTGATGTTACCATCCCAGGTGACAGTTGCATTGACAAAAAACAACCGGAAAAACTCAGCCGCTATCAGGACCTCAAGATTGAACTTCAAAGACTCTGGCAGAAACCAGTACAGGTGGTCCCGGTGGTGATGGGCACACTGGGTGCCGTGCCAAAAGATCTCATCCGGCATTTGGAAACAATAGACATGGACAAAATTACGATCTGCCAACTGCAAAAGGCCACCCGACTGGGATCTGCGCGTATCATCCGAAAATACATAACACAGTCCTAGACACTTGGGAAGTGTTCGACTTGTGATTTTGTGATACGAAATCCAGCATATCTATCTTGTTTGCTGTGTCATAATAAAATAATAATAAGGGTTGTAAGAGAAGAAGAGACTCCCTTGGGTCATTTAGCCCAACCCCCTTCTGCCCTTGTGCCGTGGGGGCTGGATAAATAGCTTTGATGGGCCGCATTTGGCCCCCGGGCCTTAGTTTGGGGACCCCTGGTTTAGACCACAGAATGGATTGCATTGACGAAAAACAACAGGAAAAACTCAGCCGCTATCAGGACCTCAAGACTGAACTTCAAAGACTCTGGCAGAAACCAGTGCAGGTGGTCCCAGTGGTGATCGGCACATTGGGTGCCGTGCCAAAAGATCTCAGCCGGCATTTGGAAACAATAGACATTGACAAAGTTACGATCTGCCAACTGCAAAAGGCCACCCTACTGGGATCTGTGCACATCATCCGAAAATACATCACACAGTCCTAGACACTTGGGAAGTGTTTGACTTGTGATTTTGTGATACGAAATCCAGCATGTCTATCTTGTTTGCTGTGTCATACAATGATGATGATAATAATAATTATGATGATGATGATGATGATGATGTACCTGGGCATTTCTTTTCATTGCACGTCCTGACTTCTTCCCCGCTGCCATCGCACGGATAGCCTTGCACGCCGGTCCCTTG
The DNA here is from genome assembly GCF_035594765.1 of Anolis carolinensis. Classification (NCBI taxonomy): domain Eukaryota; kingdom Metazoa; phylum Chordata; class Lepidosauria; order Squamata; family Anolidae; genus Anolis; species Anolis carolinensis. Next base: position 21,297,852 of record NW_026943821.1, on the reverse strand, counting down.
GCACAACCGGAAGCGCCTCTGCCATCCCGTGTCGCACGTCTTGGAGCACAAGCTCCAGTGGTTCCAAGGCCCCCACTTGCTGTCGCCTTTAATTCACGGAAATAGAGAAAGAAGGGGGGAAAAATTAGGAAACCCTTCCAGACTTCCCCCTTGTACTCTCTCACGTTCCCAATTTAGATTCCTATTAGTTGGAAGACCGGGCAGGATGTCAGAGAAACGGGGAAGAATCTCTTCTTTGTCACCGGGGTGCCATTCTGCTGGCTGATAATTACTTTAATCAAATATTCCACAAATGATTAAGCCCATTTATCAATAATTCAGCTCTCATTTAAGCAAAAACGGGCCCCTCTCTCCTTCCCAACCGGGCCGTGACCACAAAAAGGTGGCTCTTAACAAATGGCATTCATTTCCATCCCTCAGGAGGTGCGCGTCCGTGGCTTTCAGGGTTTTGTTCACTTTCAACAAATCTTAAAACAGTTTGAGGAACAGAGTTTAATTTACCCCCCGAACAATGAGATACAATCCACAGGGAATGAATGTGGCTCATTTCGAACCAACAAAGGCCTTGAGAAGCACCCAGAAAGGTAGGATTCGAACACAGGTTTCCAGAATCCTTAGAATAAATCTATATACATAAAAGAGTGATGGTATCACGGGAGCGGACAAAACAACAAAAGTAAACACCCCACAACCTCGAAAATTGACAGCACAACCCCTCATCCATGCCTCTAGGTTGATACAACAAAAAGAAAAGAAAAATAAAGTCCTAATTAGAGGGAGAGGAATAATTGTTTTTATCCAATTGCTGCCAGTTAGAAGGCTAAGCTCCGCTCACTTGGTCTCCTAGCAACCCACTCAGCCCAGGGGACCCTTTACCTTAACTACCACCAATTCTCAATACTTTATTTCCCATACCACCATACTTCGCCACAACAACACGTGGCCAGGCAAAGTTAGTACTTTCTAGATGTCTGTAAGCAGAGACACACATTTTCTTTTGCATCGAAATAAATCAAAACATTGAAATATCCTCCTAGATTTAAACCAGGACACATGTGGAATCGGGAAAGCTATTAGTGATGAAGCTGGCTGCAGCAATTTGCTTTTGTCTGGGACATTTCAAAAGCATTTTCTAAAATGACTGGTGTGCCTTCAAGTCATTTTCCACTTATGGCGACCTAATAGCTAACTTATCACAGGGGTTTTTTATGGAGCTGAGAGAGTGTGACCTGCCCGGGGTCACCCAATGAGTTTTCACGACTGAGTGGGGGAATTCGAATCCTGGTCTTTAGAAATCAAAGTCCAATGCTGAAACCAGTTTGCAGATTGGGACTTTTTCTACCTGAACTGGGAAAGATTGAAGGCATTTAGCTGGATCTGGCAATAGGAGGGTTGAATGAAAAGTAATGCCTCCGCCTTCATAACTCCTCAACAGATGGCAGTCCTGGAATGCAGCAGGTACTGACTCGTTCAGTAGATTCTCCGCTACCGTTCCATTTGGCGGGAAGCCTTAGCATTGAACGGTTATTGCTTTGCTTGGCTATCGGAAGATCTGTGCAATTTTTCAAATTTTGTTACGTGAAATTCTTAACCTTTTTCTCATACTTAGGTAAAGGTTTCCCCTGACATTAAGTCCAGTCGTGTCTGACTCTGGGGGTTGGTGCTCATCTTCATTTCTAAGCTGAAGAGCCGGCGTTGTCCCTAGACACCTCCAAGGTCATGTGGCCGGCATTTGGATAACCACTTTGGATAACCACTCCACCTTGATGATGATATCGACATAACTAGCACTTTAGCCCAGTTTCCTACAGACTTTATCCATGATTTTATCATGATGTATTGTATGTGTTTTTATAACTTGTTTTATTGTTGTTTGATTTGTTTTACTGCTTGTTTTTATATTGTCATGACCGGGCTTGGCCCCATGTAAGCCGCCCCGAGTCCCTTCGGGGAGATGGGGCGGGGTATAAGAATAAAATTATTATTATTATTATTATTATTATTATTATTATTATTATTATTATTATTATTATGACTGCATGGAGCGCCGTTACTTTCCTGCTGGAGCGGTACCTATTGATCTACTCACATTTACATGTTTTTAACTGCTAGGTTGGCAGAAGCTGGGGCTAACAGTGGGTGCTCATTCCGCTCCCCGGATTCGAACCTGCGACCTTTTGGTCCACAAGTTCAGCAGCTCAAAGCTTTAATTACTGCTATAGTCCCCCCCCCCCACCTTTTAAGTTGACTGAATGGCATTGGTGGTTGTTTGATATTATTACTGCTGTATAAACCTTTGTTTTAACTTCTGTTTTATTATCTTCTTGTGTTTTAAACTGTGTATATTGCTGGTGTATTTGTGCTGTTACTTTTGTAACATTGTGAGCCGCCCCGAGTCCCCACGGGGAGATGGTGGCGGGGTATAAATAAAGTTTTTTATTATTATTATTATTATTAATATTAATATTATTAACACACTGCGCCATTGGGGGCCCCATACTTGGGTGGGATAGTAGAATTTCAGAGAGGATTTTAGAGGTCAAAATAAAGGAGATGGGGGCCATATGTGGCCCATTTTGCCCAATTCTTGCTCAAAAAACAGTGGTGGGCATATCCAACTACTTCATTTCCTATCTCAGCTGCCACTCCTCAATAACACTGGGAAAAGGAAATCAATGGATCCCGATGGAGATGAAGAAAGGGACATGGAGGCAGCCAGGGGCCATCTGTCACCATCGTCTGATGAGTGGCATCTCCCGACCGGCTCTATTAGGTGGCTTTATGGAAAGCAGATGTCACTCCAGACAGATTGGCAGAGCCTGGCACCAGTGTCAAAGCCTGTCTTGCCAATCTGGGGCTCCTAGATGGGGAGGGTCCAAGGTTTAGTGGGGCAATCTCTGTTTTATCTATGGATTAAGATATTTAGATCTTGCCCTATTATTTCAGAGGCTATCTCGTTTACCATGGTTTGTGATAATCTAGGAAGCTGGTTGACCCTCATTCAAAGAAAAGGACTGCATTTGAAGAGCACTGATTTAACACATTATTGTATTTTAATTTATTTATTATTATTTATTTACAGTATTTATATTCCGCTCTTCTCACCCCGAAGGGGACTCAGGAAGGATCACATTACACATATAAGGCAAACATTCAATGCCATATAAACATACATCAGAGACCGACGCAGGCACCAGGCTAGCCTCGAACTCATGACCTCTTGGTCAGAGTGATTTGTATTGTATTTTAACCTTCAATCCACACACCAATATTTACCGTATATACTCGAGTATACGCCAACCTGAATATAAGCCAAGGCACCCAATTTTACCACAAAAAAACTGGGAAAACATTGACTCCAGTATAAGCTGAGATACCAATAAAATTACATTAATTGAGGCATCAGTAGTTTAAATGTTTTTGAATCTTTACATCAAACTGTAATTTAAGATATGACTGTTCAACTCTGATTAAATCATTATTTTCATCTTCTTCAATGTAAATGTGCTTATTAATAACAATAGAGTGACCTTTTAATAATACTAGAGTGAAATAATAAATGTAATAATAATAATAAATAATAAATGCAGTAAAATAATAAATGTAATAATAATTAGAGTAAAATAATAAATGTATTAATAATAATTAAAATAGAGTAAAATAAATGTAAAAGTAACAACAATAATAGAGTAAAATAATAAATGTAATAATAATAATTAAGAGTAAAATAATAAATGTAATAATAATAATAAATGCAGTAAAATAATAAATGTAATAAAAAATAGAATAAAATAATAAATGTATTAATAATAATTTAAAAAGAGTAAAATAAATGTAAAAGTAACAATAATAGTGTAAAATAATAAATGTAATAATAATAATTAAGAGTAAAATAATAAATGTAATAATAATAATAATAAATGCAGTAAAATAATAAATGTAATAAAAAATAGAATAAAAAAATAAATGTATTAATAATAATTAAAAAAGAGTAAAATAAATGTAAAAGTAACAACAATAATAGTAAAATAATAAATATAATAATAATAATTAATAGAGTAAACTAATAAATGTAACAATACCAATAATAATTGAGAAAAATTAAAAAATATACCATATATACTTGAGTATAAGCCAACCTGAATATAAGCCCACCAGGACCCTCACCTAAGTATAAGCCGAGGAGGTTTTTTTCAGTCCTAAAAAAGGGCTGAAAAACTAGGCTTATACTCGAATATATACAGTAATTGTTGCATTTGTTTAAAATTGTTATTAGATTGTGTGGTTCTAAGCCACCTTGAGTCCTCCCAGGGAGACAGACGGGATATAAACAATGATGATGACGATAATGAGAGCACGATGTAACCAAATTTGAAAAATGTTCTGTTCCTGGTTTGAAAGTGTTATTTCCTGTTTAATTGTGCAGTATTAACTTTGAAAGTCATTGTTATACTCCAGAAGCATCGTTTTTGTGGCTGCCACAAACTATGTTGAATCGGTTGAGACTGGATGAGATATTAATTGAAAAACTATAGCAAAGTGTGTTGCAGAATGTCCCACAAAAGCAAAGTTTTTACAGTTTAACTAGCCTTTTCCATGCTTTTATGACAGAGCCAATCAGGAAAGGAGGCTTATAACCCAGGAACAAAAATTATATTACACAGTGGCGCAGGCTGGTTAGTAGCCAGCTGCAATAAATCACTCTGACCAAGAGGCCAGCCCATGGCGGAATGAGCACCTGACCATTAAAATAAAATAAATGGCCCCTGGCCATTGCTGACTTAAGCAACCCAAAAGATAGTTGTATCTATCAAGTCGGAAATTTAGGTACCACTTATATGTGGGGAGGCTAATTTGACTAATCTACGACACCCTAAAAAAATCATTCAGCAAACATTTGGAATGAGGAAGTTGCCATCGCAGTGGATGATGAAGCAGCTGCTCCCTCTGCTGCCAGAATCGAGCATACCCTCAGGAAGCTGGAAGCTGGAGAAGTTTAAATTGCCTCTATGTCTGTCTCTGTCTTTGTTCTATGTGTATATGGCATTGAATGTTTGCCAATTATGTGTATATTGTGATCCACCCTAAGTCCCCTTCGGGGTGAGAAGGGCGGAATATAAATACTGTAAATAAATAAATAAAATAAATAATAATAATGGATTAAGCTGTCAGAGGTTGGATTGGGTGGCCCTTGTGGTCTCTTTCAACTCTTTAATTCTAACATTGAAACCTTCCATTGCTACATAAGATGCTTCTTCTCTACTCCCTTTTGCTGAAGCACAAACCAAGCCATCACAACAACACAAGTGTATCCGGATCACAATAGTCATGCTGAGGAGTTCTCACATATGCAAGACCCCAGTGTCTGGCCATGTCTTGGGATCCGGCATATGTGAGAACTCTCCAGCATGTCTATTGTGAGTGACAGACCATATGTCTTCAAAATTCCATAGGTTCCTTACCTGGACACTCCGGGTTGTGGCACTCTCGAGCATCTGCGTGAGCCCCTTTGCACTCTGCCCAGCCATGTGCGGAAACGCTGCATTTGCGGGTGCGTTGCTGGGTCCCATTGGAACATGACACAGAGCAGCGGCTCCAGGCCCCCCACTCCAGCCACTGACCTTCCACTGTCACAGAGAAGCACAAGAAAACATCCCATTAGTGCATGATGAAGCTGGGCAGAAGGGGCCAAAATATGGAGATGTATGATGTATGTTGTTGTATGTTTTCCGGGCTGTATGGCCATGTTCCAGAAGTATTCTCTCCTGACGTTTCTCCCACATCTATGGCAGGCATCCTCAGAGGTTGTGAGGTATGGCGAAACTAAGCAAGGAAGGTTTACATAGATCTGTGGAAAGTCCAGGGTGAGAGAAGAACTCTTGTCAGTGTGTTCCAGTGTGAATGCTGTAGTTAATCACCTTAATTAGCATTGAATAGCTTCATCTCCTGGCTTTTTCCTGCCTGGAGGAATCCTTTGTTCAGAGTCATTAGCTGCCCCTGATTGATTCATGTCTGGAACTCCTCTGCTTTCAGAGTGTTGCTTCTTATTTACTGTTCTGATTTTGGAGTTTTTTAATTTAAGATATGACTGTTGAACTCTGATTAAATCATTATTTCCAATGTGCTTATGTATCCTTTTAATAATAATAGAGTGAAATAATAAATGTAATAATAATAAATGCAGTAAAATAATAAATGTAATAATAAAGTAGAATAATAAATGTTTTAGTAATAATAAAAATAGAGTAAAATAAATGTAAAAGTAACAACAGTAATAGAGTAAAATAATAAATGTATTAATAATAATTAATAGAGTAAAATAATAAATGTAACAATACCAATAATAATAAAGAAAAATAATAAATATACCATATATACTTGAGTATAAGCCGACCTGTATATAAGCCCACCAGGACCCTCACCCGAGTATAAACCGAGGAGGTTTTTTTTCTCAGACCTAAAAAAGGGCTGAAAAACTAGGCTTATACTCGAGTATATACAGTACAGTAGAGTCTCACTTATCCAACATAAACTGGCCGGCCAAACGTTGGATAAGCTGGAAAAATGTTAAAAATGCCTCTGAGTCTGTCTAATGTATGTTGTTTGTCTGTTGGCATTGAATGTTTGCCATATATGTGTTCATTGTAATCCGCCCTGAGTCCCCTTCGGGGTGAGAAGGGCGGAATATAAATACTGTAAATAAATAAATAATAAATAATAAATATGTTGGATAATAAGGAGAGATTAAGAAGAAGCCTATTAAACATCAAATTAGGTTATGATTTGACAAATTAAGCACCAAAACATCATGTTATACAACAAATTTGACAGAAAAGGTAGTTCAATATGCAGTAATGCTACGTAGTAATTACTGTATTTACGAATTTAGCCCCAAAATATCATGATATATTGAAAACATTGACTACAAAAATGCGTTGGATAATCCAGAACGTTGGATAAGCGAATGTTGGATAAGTGAGACTCTACTGTAATAACAATTAATAGAGTAAAATAATAAATGTAACAATACCAATAATAATAGAGAAAAATAATAAATATACCATATTTACTTGAGTATAAGCCGACCTGAATATAAGCTCATCAGGACCCTCACCCGAGTATAAGCCGAGGAGGTTTTTTTTTCAGTCCTAAAAAAAAGGGCTGAAAAACTAGGCTTATACTTGAGTATATACAGTATATGGTTTTAGGCTGGGATTCTTTGGAAGTCACAAAAATGGCTGTGTTGGTTGCATATGGCTTGTAGAGCTCTATGCTCATCTTTCAGCTTCCAAATTCTCTACATATGGAATGTTCCAGAGATATTGTCGTGTTTGTTTCCAGCGATAAGGGCTCAAAATGAGAGGAAGGCAACCTGACGTTCTCCAGATGGCAATTCCTGTAACCTCTGACCACTGGCTGCGATAGCTGGCGCCACGATCAAGGTTGCCATCTGAAACATCTGGAGGCTGCCAGTTTGCAAAGCCAAAGCTTAGGAAACATACTGCTGCAAGAAAGTCAAGTTCCGTTTGAAGGGTTCCTAAGAAAATGGCTCGGAAAATAAAACTATTGAGATCCTGGTGTCTTTAGCAGAATTTATGGTGTGGTCACACTTGAAATATGCTGCACATAGTTCTGGTTGATCCTTCTTGAGATGGCTTGGAAAAGGTCAAGAGAAAGATTCAAGAGGTTGGAACACTCATCATGAATCAAACCTTGTTTTTTTGAGGAGGGAAAGTGTGCGAAGGAGAGAGATGACAGAGTTTTGTAAAAACGAGAGCCGAAAGGATGGATTTTTCTCCTTCCAGCAGAATTTGAAGTTGTCCACCCACATAGTCAAGGCTAAGGATTCTGAATATTGAATTTCTAATGTATCGGAAAAGGTTCCTTCAAAGACATGGCTATACCGTGTTTCCCCGAAAATAAGACAGTGTCTTATACAGTAGAGTCTCACTTATCCAACACTCACTTATCCAATGTTCTGGATTATCCAACGTATTTTTGTAGTCAATGTTTTCAATACATCATGATATTTTGGTGCTAAATTCGTAAATACAGTAATTACTACATAGCATTACTGCATATTGAACTACTTTTTCTGTCAAATTTGTTGTATAACGTGATGTTTTGGTGCTTAATTTGTAAAATCATAACCTAATTTGATGTTTAATAGGCTTCTCCTTAATCTCCCCTTATTATCCAACATATTCGCTTATCCAACGTTCTGCCGGCCCGTTTATGTTGGATAAGTGAGACTCTACTGTATTAATTTTTGCTCCAAAAGATGCGCTAGGTCTTATTTTCAGGGGATGTCTTATTTTTCCATGAAGAAGAATTCACATTTATTGTTGAACAAAAAAATGAACATTGATTATATACTGTACAGTAGTTGTCATCACAAACCAGCATGACCAGACAAACTGTGAATCCTATCAATAATTTCTTGTTACTACCATTATTTCCATGTACAACAATCTATGGTACGTATGTTTACAGATCCTGCATGCTGTAATGCTTTGTTTGGCGGGCATGCTTCCAAACAAAAACTTTGCTAGGTCTTACTTTCAGTGGAGGTCTTATATTTAGCAATTCCGCAAAACCTCTACTAGGTCTTATTTTCTGGGGATGTCTTATTTTAGGGGAAACAGGGTATTAGTTTGGAATATCAGGGATCGTGTAGCATCTTAGAAAACAAAATTGGTAGCATAAGCTTTTGTAAAATGGGAGTGCATCTACACTGTAGAACGAATGCAGGTCGACACCACTTTAACTGCTTCAATGCTATGGATCCATAGAAGTTGTAGTTCTACAAGGTCTATATCCTTCTCTACCAGAATGATGGCGCCTCAAAAAAAACTAAAAATCCCATAACATTGAGTTATAGCAATTAAAGAGGTATCAAACTGTATTAATTGGACAGTGTAGATGCACTCTGAGAGATGTAGGAGCAATGCAGTTCTGAACTATTTAGGAGTGTTAACTTTCTGCAAAAAAAAAACAGCAGAAATTATCTCCCTGGCAGGGAAAACTAAAGACCCTATAAAACTACAAGTCCTGGAATTCCATCACAGCTAATTATTGAATAATAATAATAATAATAATAATAATAATAATAATAATAAATATTATTAATAAATATATAATATAATAAATATAATAATAAATATATAATAATAATAAATATATTTTACTCTGTTTATTATTATATCCATGCCTCACAACCTCTGAGGATGCTTGCCATAGATGTGGGCGAAACGTCAGGAGCGAATACTTCTGGAACATGGCCACACAGCCCGAAAGACATACAACAACCCAATTATTATTATTATTATTATTATTATTATTATTATTATTATTATTGGGTTGTTGTGTGTTTTCCGGGCTGTATGGCCATGTTCCAGAAGCATTCTCTCCTGACGTTTCACCTACATCTATGGCAGGCAACCTCTGAGGATGCCTGCCATAGATGTGGGCAAAACGTCAGGAGAGAATGATTCTGGAACATGGCTATACAACCCATAAAACACACAACAACCATGTGATTCCGGCCATGAAAGACTTCGACAACACATTATTATTATTATTATTATTATTATTATTATTATTATTATTACTACTACTACTATTATTATGTTTATTTATACTGCACTTTTTCTCTCCACAGTGAGACTCAAAGTAGTGTCAAACTGCATTAATACTATAGTGTAGATGCACCCAATAGCCTAACAGTTAAGCTGCTGACTTCTTTCGGATAGGGAGATGCCTTCTTTCGACTAGTCTGGACCTAAGCCATAGAGAGGCTTAGTTCCAGATTTATGTCCCAGCACTTATGTTCTTAAACACCCTCCTTATATTCTTTTCCCCAAGCAGGCCGTCAACACCGATCCATGCGTCTCGGTAATGCCTAGCTGAAGTGGATCTATTGACGTCATATTGCCGTTCGGCATTTCCTCGCCCCCATAAGCATGTCACGCAAGTGGCACAAGGTGGAGATAAACTGGGAGGCAGTGACATCCGTCTTTCAAACCTGCTTCATCTCGCTGTTACCAAGGAGGCCGCGAGGAGACAGCTTGGCAGCTTTGAGTAGGCATTTTCAGCAGAGAGGAGAGATGCACCGAACCACTTCTAGTGCCTTTTCAATGACAGCCAAGCAGTTTAAGGGCTATGCCGAAACCTGCAGCTCCAACCTTGAGAAATATCGCTTCTCATTCTGCTGAGAACCTTGAATGTTTATTTCTCCATCATCAGCATAACTCTATTCACCAAATGCTCCATCACAAATGCTTGTCTTGTCTTTGTAGAGCTCCATCCTTGGGAAGCTAAATGCCACAAGACATTGAGCTTGAGCATCACCCAATGCTAGTTTCATAGACCCCTGAAATGTAACATAACATCCTAAAACTATAATGAAATTATAGCGCATGGCACAGGTCCGGGCTCTTTGATGGACCATGTTCTCCTGGGTTTTGAGATCATCTGGGTTAGTTCTTATCTCTGTCCTACTCATTTGCACTCTTTGGTCAATGTCTTGATGCCTATCTTTTGGTCACTTCACTGGCTCTCCTGGCTAGTCACATTACAATGCTTCTTTGCTGAACATGGAGGTTTGATTTTCTGCAAATTCACATCCATTTATGTATTTATACATCCCATACTGGATTCTGGGCTTTATTGGTTAGTCCATCTTTGTAGTGATAACAGTTTGTGGTTTCCAAGTCAGTCAATCTATTCTAGGTTTTAGTCTGAATACGTCTAAGCCAAGTCTCTAAAGCATAAACCCAAAGACGGGTCTCAGGATTCTTGGGAGCTCTTTGTTTGTGGCTTCCAAGTCAGTCAATCTATTCTAGGTTTTAGTCTGAATATCAATATGTCTAAGCCAAGTCTCTAAAACATAAACCCAAAGACAGGTCTCAGCCATCTTGGGAGCTCTTTAAATGTCTTAAGTTGAGTCTCTGAAGTTCAGCTAAAACTCACAACAGATAATGGGCTGTGGCACCATGTTTCTCCATACCTCACAACCTCTGAGGATGCCTGCCATAGATGTGGGTGAAACTTCAGGAGAGAATACTTCTGGAACATGGCAATACAACAACCCTGTGGCACAGCTGGTTAATAGCCAGCTGCAATAAATCACTACTGACCGAGAAGTCATGAGTTCGAAGCCAACCCGGGTTGGAGTGAGCTCCCAACCATTAAATAGTCTAGCTTGCTGTTACCTATGCAGCCCGAAAGACAGTTTATTTATTTATTTATTACATGCATTTATACCCCGCCCTTCTCCCCGAGGGGACTCAGAGTGGCTTACATTCTGCCACGAGGGCCAGCAACAAATATACTATAAAACAAAACAATTAAAACATGATAAAAACATGATAAACAGTTGCATCTGTCGAGTAGGAAATTTAGGTACTGCTTTATGCGGGGAGGCTAATTTAACTAATTTATAACACCATTAAAAAAAAACCTTCCAGCAGCATGCGGAAGAATGAGGAAGTACTCCATCAAGGACTTGGTGTCAGAAGTGGACGGTGAAGCGGCAGCTCCCCGTGGCCGGAATTGAGCATACCCTCATGAAGCTGGAAGCTGGAATGTTAAATTGCCTCTGTGTCTGTCTATATATGTTGTATGTCTAATGGCACTGAACATTTGCCATATATATGTGCATTGTGATCCACCCTGAGTCCCCTTCGGGGTGAGAAGGGCAGAATATAAATACTGTAAATAAATAATAAATAAATAACCAGGAAAACATTTTATATATGTAGACAGGTATTTGAATATATCTGGATTTCCTCCCAATAGTGACTAGGATCCTATTGGTGACATGCATATGCAAGTTCTCCAATGGAAGTGGTTGGCTTTATTTGTGCAATGCAGAAGTCTACGATAAAAGTTATGGTAGCAGAGTTGTGCATTCTTACTATAACACATCTGGTGCCATGGTGCATGCATTGCCACTGTGCATGGCACATGCAGATGTGCATTGTGCGCCCCATATTGTGCATTCAAGTGGTGCAGTCCCTATTTTGTTGCAAAATGTCACAGTTTACTAACGAGGTGCACAATTGTCACACAACTCCATGAACATGCCATTATGCTCCATCTCAATTACGCAGGATCTTAGCCGATGTTTCCCAAATATGACCGGCATTCAATGCCAATGAGCCCCAATCTTGAGTGAAGCTTCCATTTTCACAAATTTGACCAAACCTACAACTTAAATCATTCCTCCCCATAATTTCAAGGCTGATAAAACTGCAAGATTCCCAACTATCCGACGGCATTTTTTAAATAAAGTGATAAAATGAAATCGTATTGCAGTATAACTGGGTGAAGCACAACAGCAAGAAATGTAGCAGAAAATGAAGCTCTCCCTTCCACAGAAAAGCTAGATTGTGGCACAATTAAGCCAACTGTGCATGCAATAAGCAACAATTACCCAGATCTGCATAAACGTATAAGGTAGCCTGTGATTTTGAATGAGGACCAACGCAATGGGAAATTAAGTCAGTTGCACAAGCAAGCCACAACAGTTATTCACATCTGCATCTGTTTATACTGTTTGCGCTGCATCCTGTTGACACTCATGAATAAGAAGCATGGTGCATAATGGGGCTTTCGCGTCACGGAGGAGCACCTGCTATGCATACAAAATAGCCCACATTCAGTACCGAGAGTCTCTTGGAAGAGTTAGGATAAAAAAAAAATCTGGAAACTGGGGCCTCAAGAGTCACCGAGTTCAACTTCAGATGATTGGGCCGGGCTGTGGCGCAGCTGGCTAGTAACCAGCTGCAATAAATCACTACTGACCGAGAGGTCATGAGTTCGAAGCCCGGGTTGGGTTAAGCCCCTGACCATTAAATAGCCTGGCTTGCTGTTGACCTATGCAGCCCCGAAAGACAGTTGCATCTGTCAATTAGGGAAATTTAGGTATGCTTTATGCGGGAGGCTAATTTAACTAATTTACAACATCATAAAACTGCCAGCAAAACACGAGGAAAGGAATGAGGAAGTACAGCCACTAGTGGACAGTGAAGCAACAGCTCCCCCTGTGGCCGGAATCGTGAAGCTGGAAAAAAATGTTAAATGCCTCTGTGTTTGTCTATATATGTTGTTTGTCTGTTGGCACTGAATGTTTGCCATATATGTGTTCATTGTAATCCGCCCTGAGTCCCCTTCGGGGTGAGAAAGAAGGGCGGGATATAAATACTGTAAATAAATAAATAAATAAATAAATAAATAAATAGAAATGTTCCAGCTTCTTAATAACCTTCTTAAACTGTAATGTCCAGAACTGGACACATGACACCAGCTAAGGTCAAACTAAAGTAGAAGAAAATGGCACTGCTTTCTCATGGGTGATATCTCTTCACCAGAGATCTTGGACAGATGTTGACAGTTGATCTATTGGGTTAGAGAGACCCAATGGTCTGACACCAGTCTCAAACTGTTTCGGATATTCCTAACTGCGCAAGCAGCATGGGGCAATGGTCAGATCCATGCTGCTTTTGCTCTTGAACAGAGAGTGTGGTGCAGCTGGCAGCCTTCAACTGGGATCTCTCTTTCAAGAAGTGAGCTATTAACTTTTGCTGACAGCAGACATCCTCAATGCTACTCATATCGGACGACAGGGACATCTGCCAGAATAAAGACAGTCATTGCTGTCAAAAGATCAACGCTTCAGCATTAGTTATGGATGCCGCAGTCAAAGGTGCTTTGATATGTCAAGAAAATGGTCAACTGCAGTGAGATTATTATTGTTCTTCCCAGTTTAGGACCTCGTAGTGAAAAATCTGTTTACATTAAGAGCAATGGCTGGTATTTAGTACTGCGGCTATAAGACAGAGTTATGGATCTATAGACCATTGGTTGCACCGTGTCAATATTCAGAGGAAGGGTGCTTTAGTGCAACCACTTTGCCACCAAACAAGAAGCATTCACACTGGCAGATGTGCTATGAGGGGCCGGGCTGTGGCGCAGACTGGTTAGCAGCCAACTGCAATAAATCACTTCGACCAAGAGGTCATGAGTTCGAGGCCAGCTCATGTCTGGGATGAGCATCCAACCATTAAAATAAATAGCCCCTGCTCGTTGTTGACCTAAGCAACCCGAAAGATAGTTGCATCTATCAAATCAGAAATTTAGGTACCACTTATATGTGGGGAGGCTAATTTACAACACCATAAAAATCACCCAGCCGCCGTTGGAATGAGGAATTTGCCATCACAGTGGATGATGAAGCAGCTGCTCCCCCTGTGGCGGAAATCAAGCATACCCTCAGAAAGCTGGAGAAGGTTTAAATTGCCTCTGTGTCTGTCTCTGTTCTATGTTATATGGCATTGAATGTTTGCCTTATATGTGCACAATGTGATCTCATCCCTTCGGGGTGAGAAGGCTGGAATATAAATACTGTAAATAAATAAAAATAATAATGTTGGTGTTCTGCAGAAGGTTATTGAGCACAACCACATCTAAGTGGTTGGGTGCAGGTCTACATTACACAACTACTGTATTTTCCTCCCAGTTAGGTGTATTTTAGCCTTCTTCATATGAAAATGTACTATTATGCATAGATGCGGTTCCTCAGAAGCCATGAGTCTCATCAATGTGCAGCTACTCAAGGAGAGGGGCACATTTTCTTGCAATAAATCTACAAGTTCTACCAACACTACCTTCCTTGCTATTTATAGAATCACAGAATCATCACAGAGTTGGAAGAGGCCCATAGGTCATATTGTCCAACTGGTTGCTCAATGATGGATCTCCATCTGAAACATTCCAAGCAGATAGCCATCAAGATTCTTTTTGAAGACCTCCAGAGAAGGAGAAAGAGACTCCATTGTCCAACAAAAACATCTTAGTGTTGATTTTTAGACCTATTCCTGGGGTTATTTGGGGCACTGATTCATAAAACTGCACTGGATAAACCACATCTCCTCCACTTTCTTAGATATGCTTATGATGGTTTGTACGGGTGGGCAGATGGCTACTGGTAGATGTATCTTAAAAATTAGAACTTATGGGGGGAAACTGGTGCCATTTTTTGAATCGGCAGCTCAAATGTATTTATATTTACAGTATTTATATTCCGCTCTTCTCACCCCAAAGGGGACTCAGGGCAGATCACATTATATACATATAGGGCAAATATATGTATATAATGTGATCTTCCCTATAATGGATCTATACACATAGAACCAAGACAAAGACAGACGCAGAGGCAATTTAACCTTCTCCTGAGGGGATGTTCGATTCTGGCCACAGGGGGGAGCAGCTGCTTTATCATCCACTGTGACGGCACTTCCTCATTCCAACATCGTAAATTAGTTAAATTTGCCTCCCCACTTTATAAGTGGTACCTTATTTTCTACTTGATAGACGCAACTATCTTTCGGGTTGCTAGGTCAGCAATGAGCAGGGGCTATTTTTTATTTTTTAATTGACGGGTGCTCACCCCGCCACAGGCTGGCCTCGAACTCATGACCTCATGGTCAGAGTGATTTATTGCAGCAGGCTCCTCACCAGCCTGTGCCCCAGAAACAAGGCTAACATTTGAGGCAGCCTAATATGTGTTGGTCAGTGTTGGTTTCATTGCTGACCTGCTTTCACTGTAAAGAAGTTCCTCCTAAAATCGAATCCACCTGTAACTTCAAACCATTAGGCCTGGTTCTACAGCAGAAAACAGACTTTCTCTCTCCCGGTTGTGACAGCCCTTGAAGTATTTAAAGAGTTTGGTCACGCTGTGGAGGAGAGTATAGAGTCCAGTGGAATATCTTTCCATCCAGAACCTGCATAAAACACGGCTTTCAATCTTGCCACTTGACACGGCAAGGTCAGGAACAGCGAGAGATGGTGAGGACATACACAATGAGTTCGGAGGCAGAGTCGGCATGCCCAAACCCTCCTCTCGAATTGTTTAAGGCTTTGCACATTCAGTGAAGAAATGTTTGACTGTTTTAACATATATTCTGATGGGAAGGAGAAAAGGGAATTTTATTATGTGTGTGTTTTTTTAAAAAAAATACTTCTTGCTACAATGACCTCAAGATCTTGCCCTAACGCAGTGCCATTCTGTGTTTTTAGACAGGAGTCAGATTTTTCAAGCTGATGGTGATCCTTCATCGATTACCTGCCATGGACTCTGAATACTAATTAATGCATAAACTCTTCTGCAGCCACTAGAATAAAGAAGCTCAAAGTTATCCAGATTTTCCAGGGCTGCAGAAGCCAGAAAGGGTTTACACAAGAGAGAAGGAGACCAATCTCATCTGATTTTGGATGCTTTGCTGTTGTGTGCCTTCAAGTTATTTCTGTCTTATGGTGACACTAAGGTGAGCATTGCCAAAGAAGGTATCCTATACCCCCTTTTGCAAAACTGTTATTGTTTGGTGCCCAAAGGCAACTGAAGCTAGTTGTTTTCTGCCCAAAACAATTGAGTGTAAATTGTGTATAGAATAAGTACCCAATTGTGATTAGGCTTCCAAAACTATATTAGAAGGTAAAAGGTAAAGGTTTCCCCTGACGTTAAGTCCAGTCGTGTCCGACTCTGGGAGTTGGTGCTCATCTCCATTTCTAAGCCGAAGAGCCGGCGTTGTCCATAGACACCTCCAAGGTCATGTGGCCGGCATGACTGCATGGCGCGCCGTTACCTTCCCACCAGAGCGATACCTATTGATCTACTCACATTTGCATGTTTTCGAACTGCTAGGTTGGCAGGAGATACTAGAAGACCACAAGCAAATATGAGATTATTGTTGAAGTGTGAATGATTGTATATAGCAGGGGTCCCCAAACTAAGGCCCGGGGGCCGGATACGGCCCTCCAAGGTCATTTACCTGGCCCCCACCCTCATTTATAATATAATATTTTTATATCAGTTTTAATAATATAATATATTGTATATACATATGATATTGATAATAATGTTATCATTTTATACAATATAATACTAATAATAATACCATATAATAATATTAATTATATGTTATATATTACATATAATATTACAGTATAGTGGTATAGTTCAATATAGTAATATATATTGCAAATATTGCGCTATGCTAATAATATAATATATTGTATGTACATACAGCTGCTCTGAGTCCCCTTTGGGGTAAGAAGGGTGGGATATAAATGTAGTAAATAAATGTAGTAAATGAATAAATAAATAATTTTAGACTTAAGCTCCCCCAGAGTCTGAAATGACTTGAAGGCACACAACAACAACAACAATCCTAATTAACCTGACTATCTCATTGGCCAGAAGCGGGCCCACACTTCCTATTGAAATCCTGATAGGTTTATGTTGGTTAAAATTATTTTGATTTTTAAATATTGTATTGTTCTTTCATTGTTGTTGTTGTTGTTTTGCAATACAAATAAGATATGTGCACTGTGCATAGGAATTTGTTAGTTTTTCTTTTCTTCAAATGATAATTTGGCCCCTCAACAGTCCGAAGGATTGTAGACCGGCCCTCTGCTTTAAAAGTTTGGGGACCCCTGGTATATAGAGTTGTTTAAATGTAATTGAGTTATAGTGTTGCAATGTGAGATGGAGATTGCATCATGCTGTCTGCTGTCCACTATGCGAGTGTGTAAAGAGTTAACTGTGTATTGCATCAGACAGCAGAGGTGGTTATAAATAGCTTGCTGTGTTATCTGTTCTCCTCTCTGCCCTCTGCTCTCTGCCTATTTGCACTCTGTATGTATATGTCGTCTTGAGAGTTTTCCGTTTATTAGTAAATCTTGTATAGAAAGCCAAACAGGCTTCAGCCTATTTATTGGTGCCAGTGATTCTTCGTTGATCTTCCGCTGCATGTGCGTTTATCCAAACCGCGCACTCTGACAGTGGTTATGGGCCCAGCACGCTTCCGCTCTGACAATTACAGTAGGATGCAGCAATCCAAAAGCCCAATGCTGTTGTAGGAGGAATCAATAGGAGCATAGCAATGCCACTTTATTCCCCGTTGGAATCCAGATTAATAATACTTTAAAGAGTATGTTGACATGTTGGGATCTGTCCAGAAAATGGTGAACAAGATGATCCAAGCTCTGGGAACCATGTGTTTTCACAACTATGAGACCGGCTTGGAGAAGAGAAGACTGAGGAGTGAAATGATAGCCAACTTTAAATATCTGAAGAGATGTCATGTAGGTGATGAGAAAGCTTGTTTCCTTCCACTCTGAGACTAGAAATGAAATTCCATCTAAACCATAGATAGAACTTGTTGAAGACCAGAACATCAACCAATGGATTCAAATGACAAAGAATGAGATTCTACCTGAACAATAGGAAGGACTTTTAATAGAACAGAAACCAATGGATTCCAATAATAAGGACTGACATTCCATCTAAAAAACAGGAAGAACTTCTTGAAGGCTAGAACATGGATCAATGGAGTCAAGCAACAAGGAATGAGATTCCACCTAAACAATAGAAAGGACTTCTTCAAGATTAGAAGACAAACGAATGGATTTAGATGAAAAAGAATGAAATTCTGCCTAAAGAACAGGAAAGACTTTTGGAAGACAAGAACACAAACCAATGGATTCCAATGAGAAGGAACAACATTCCACATAAACAATAGGAAGGACTGGGTTGCTGTGAGTCTTTCAGGCTGTATGGCCATGTTCCAGAAGCTTTCTCTCCTGATGTTTCACCCAATTCTGTTCTTGAAGAACAGAATGCAAAACAATGGATTAAAACAACAAGGAATGAGATTCCACTTAAACAATAGAAAGGATTTCTTGAAGACCGGAAAACAAATCAATGGATTCAAACAACAAGGAATGAGGTTCCACCTAAACAATAGAAAGGACTTCTGGAAGACTAGAATGTTAACCAATGGATTCCAATGACAAGAGATGGGATTCCATCTAAAAAACAAGAAGGACTTCTTGAAGAGCAGAACGCAAACCAATGTATTAAAACAAGGAATGAGATTCAACTTAAACAATGGGAATGATTTCTAGAAGACCAGAACACAAATCAATGGATTCAAAGAACAATAGAAAGGACTTCTGGAAGACTAGAAGGCTAACCAATGGATTACAATGACAAGAAATGGGATTCCACCTAAACAACAGGATGGACTTCTTGGAGACTAGAACACGAACCAATGGATTCGGATGACAAGGAATGAGATTCCACTTAAACTATTGTTAAAACTTCTTGAAGAACAGAACACAAGCCAACAAATTCCAATGACAAGACATGGGATTCCACCTAAAGAACAGGATGGACTTCTTGAAGACCAGAACACGAACCAATGGATTCGGATGACAAGGAATGAGATTCCACTTAAACTATTGTTAGAACTTCTTGAAGAACAGAACACAAACCAATAGATTCCAATGACAAGACATGGGATTCCACCTAAAGAACAGGATGGACTTCTTGAAGACTAGAACACGAACCAATGGATTCGGATGACAAGGAATGAGATTCCACTTAAACTATTGTTAGAACTTCTTGAAGAACAGAACACAAACCAATAGATTCCAATGACAAGACATGGGATTCCACCTAAAGAACAGGATGGACTTCTTGAAGACTAGAACACGAACCAATGGATTCGGATGACAAGGAATGAGATTCCACTTAAACTATTGTTAAAACTTCTTGAAGAACAGAACACAAGCCAATAAATTCCAATGACAAGACATGGGATTCCACCTGAAGAACAGGATGGACTTATTGGAGACTAGAACACGAACCAATGGATTCGGATGACAAGGAATGAGATTCCACTTAAACTATTGTTAGAACTTCTTGAAGAACAGAACACAAACCAATAAATCCCAATGACAAGACATGGGATTCCACCTAAAGAACAGGATGGACTTCTTGGAGACTAGAACACGAACCAATGGATTCAGATGACAAGGAATGAGATTCCACTTAAACTATTGTTAGAACTTCTTGAAGAACAGAACACAAACCAATAGATTCCAATGACAAGACATGGGATTCCACCTAAAGAACAGGATGGACTTCTTGAAGACTAGAACACGAACCAATGGATTCGGATGACAAGGAATGAGATTCCACTTAAACTATTGTTAAAACTTCTTGAAGAACAGAACACAAGCCAATAAATTCCAATGACAAGACATGGGATTCCACCTGAAGAACAGGATGGACTTATTGGAGACTAGAACACGAACCAATGGATTCGGATGACAAGGAATGAGATTCCACTTAAACTATTGTTAGAACTTCTTGAAGAACAGAACACAAACCAATAAATCCCAATGACAAGACATGGGATTCCACCTAAAGAACAGGATGGACTTCTTGGAGACTAGAACACGAACCAATGGATTCAGATGACAAGGAATGAGATTCCACTTAAACTATTGTTAGAACTTCTTGAAGAACAGAACACAAACCAATAGATTCCAATGACAAGACATGGGATTCCACCTAAAGAACAGGATGGACTTCTTGGAGACTAGAACACATTAGAAAGAATGTCTTTATAGTCAGGAGACTTCACATGGTGGAGTTAGCATCCTTGAAGGTCTTTAAAAAGAATGGATGGCCATCTCTTGGGAGTGTTGTAATTGTGTTTTCCTACATGACAGGAGCTTATACTGGATGAAACTTGTGTTTTTTTTTCCACTCCTAAGATGCAATGATTCCATGATTTTCTCACAGCGGGAAGAAAATTGCTAAAATCACTCATTGCCTGTCTTGAAAAGAAACCTACTGAAGCATTCCATCCCTAATGCTCAGATTACATTCATGTATATGGTTTGCCTACATTTACATCATATTTATGTTTCTTCACATCTCCCACACTTTTCTTTTGATTTTTATCCTCCTCTTTCTTTGTATTTATATTGTAAAAACCCAATACATACATATAGCGTTCTATGATTCCGTGATATATAGCATCCAATGATTATATATAAAAATATATATGTACTTGAAAGCCTTGATTTAAGGGGGACTTTTCACATTATGGATCTTTTTCGACTTGCACAATCCATATCTCAGCCGCTTAGAAATAAATTTTGTGTTCCCGGGGCAGTGAACAAAGTTGTAAGCGGGGAAAAAAAATGCCAAGCATAATCAAACGAACCATGAACGTAAAGAATAATGCATACAAAGTTACACAACAAACAAAAGCAGCAGCAACAAGTGCGAACAAAATCAGAACCGCCTTCAAAATGCTAAGGGCAGCAGTTTTGCAAAAGCAAAGAGAAACACGTTTGCCTAAACGACCGCAGCTTGACGCACTTGGAGTAAAATACTCTTTAATTAAATGGGGAGCATTAAAATATGTTGCAAATTTACTACTAAACGTTCCAGATGAGTTTTATTTCATTAATTCCTCACACTACTTATACGTTATGGCTGGGATGGCTTCATAAAATAATTAGACCTATTAACATGCTCCTTGTCATGAAACAGAACAGAAAACATCCCAAAGAGGGGAAGAAAAAGAACTAGAAACATGTTGGAATTCTACATTGTAGATCAGTGATTCTAAACCTGGGGGTCCCCAGGTATTTGGACCTACAACTCCCAGAAATAATAATAATAATAATAATAATAATAATAATAATAATAATAATAATAATAATAAAACTTTATTTATACCCCGTCACCATCTCCCCAATGGGGACTCGGGGCGGCTTACATGGGGCCATGCCCAAAACAATACAATATAAACAGCATATAAAAGAACAACACATCACAACACAGTAAACAATACAATAAATAATAATATCCATTACAATGCAAAATCCAGGAAACAATAAAAACAAGGGCCGGCCACATGAACATTAAGTTAAAACTCAGGGTGAGAAAGACATAAGAATAAAACCACAGAGAACAGGGTCATAAGAAAGTGGTGCCGTCTAGAGGATAAATATTAGAAGGGAGCAACGGAAAAGAAATATAAAGTAGTTACTCTCCAAAAGCACCTAGTTTATTAGCTGTTGGGATTTCTGGGAGTTGAAGGCCAAAACATCTGGAGACCCACAGTTGGCAACCATTGCTATAGAATTAATGCAGTTTGATCCCACTTGAACTACAAAGGCTCAATGTTCTGGAATCCTGTTGAGTTGTAGTTTAAGGAGGCACTACATTCTTTGGCAGGAAGGCTAAAGATCCTATCGAACTACAACTCTCACAATTCAATAACATTGAGCCATGGCAGATAATGTAGTAAGGTAAAGGTTTTCCATTGACATTAAGTCCAGTCGTGTCTGACTCTGGGGGTTGGTGCTCATCTCCATTTATAAGCCGAAAAGCCGGCATTGTCCGTAGACACCTCCAAGGTCATGTGGCTGGCATGACTGCATAGAGCACTATACTTTTCCGCCAGAGCAGTACCTATTGATCTACCCACATTTGCATGTTTTTTAACTGCTAGGTTAGCAAAAGCTGGGGCTAACAGCAGGTGCTCACTCCGCTCCCTGGATTCGAACCTGCAACCTTTCAGTCCGCAAGTTCAGCAGCTCAGTGCTTTAACATGCTGCACCACCAGGGGATCCAATGTGGTATCAAACTGCATTAAATTCTACAGAGCAGATGCTTCCAAATACTCTCCAAACTACAACTCCTACAATTCCATAGCACTGAACCATGGCAGTTAATGTGGTGACAAACGGCATTCATTCTACACAGTGAGATGCACCCAATATCTCACTGAACTACAACTCCCAAATGAGCCATGGCAGTTAATATGGAGTCAAACAGCAATCATTCTTGGTCAGAGTGATTTGTTGCAGCTGGCTGCAGCTGGCTGCTCACCAGCCTGCGCCACAGCCCAGGCCTATTGCTAGCATTGGCCCATTGAATTAATGGATTTTTACTTAAAACAGTGCTTCTCAACCTGTGGGTCCCCAGATGTTTTAGCCTACAACTCCCAGAAATCTCAGCCAGTTTACCAGCTGTTATGATTTCTTTGAGTTGAAAGTCAAAACATCTGGGGACACACAGATTGAAAACCACTGCTGTAGATGGAGCCAATATCTCACCAAACTACAACTCCCAGGATTCCATAGCACCAAGCCATGGTAGTTCAAGTGATGTCAAACTGCATTAGTTCTATGTTGTAGATGCACTCCTAATGCCCAATCCAAATCTTTAGCATCTGACCTCCAGCTTCTAAGACACTGGCTACATTTGAAGGTTAATATCAAGCTTGCAGGGCCACAAAAGGGAAGACATTGGAAAAACGGAATAGGAAGTACTGTATATACTCGAGTATAAGCCTAGTTTTTCAGCCCTTTTTTTAGGACTAAAAAAAAAGCCCCCCTCGGCTTATACTCGGGTGAGGATCCTGATTGGCTTATATTTGGGTCAGCTTATACTCGGGAATATATGGTACATTTATTATTTTTCTCTATTATTATTGGTATTATTACATTTATTATTTTACTCTATTATTCTTACATTTATTACTGTACTCTATTATTGTTGCTACTATTACATTTATTTTACTCTATTTTTATTATTATTTATAATACATTTATTACTTCACTCTGATCTTATTATTACATTTATTATTCTACTCTATTTATTATTACATGTATTATTTTCCTGTATTTATTATTATTATACATATTATTTTACTCTATTATTATTAAGCACATTTACAATGAAGAAGATGAGAATAACGTTTTAATCAGGGCTCAGGCTGTGGCACAGGCTGGAGAGTAGCTGCAATGAATCACTGCAATGAATCACTCTGACCAGGAGGTCATGAGTTCGAGGCCCGCTCGGAGCCTATGTTTGTTTGTCTTTGTTCTATGTCAAAAGGCATTGAATGTTTGCCTATATGTGTAATGTGATCCGCCCTGAGTCCCCTTCGGGGTGAGAAAGAAGGGCGGGATATAAATGCTGTAAATAAATAAATAAATAAACAATCAGAGTTAGACAGTCTTATCTTAAACTAGAGCTTGATGTAAATATTCAAAAACATTTAACCCACTGATGCCTCAATTAATGTAATTTTTGGTATCTATTTTTATTTCTGAAATTTCCTACCCTCGGCTTATACTTGAGTCAATGATTTCCCAGTTTTGTTTGTGGTAAAATTAGATGCCTCGGCTTATATTCGGGTCGGCTTATATTTGAGTATTTATGGTAATACCCAGACAGGCATCTCCCATGAATGTGACACAATAAAAGAAAGGTGGGATTAGAAAATGGAGTGGAAAGAAGGACGAAGGGCAAGCCACCCTCCCAGTTCTCCCAGTCTACCTGGGCAGCTGGCGGTATTATTGCATATCCGGGTCTCCCGCAACAACCCGCTACACAGCGTCCCGTAAGGCGACGAGACACAGGAGCGGGTCCGCACTTGGGTGCCCTGCCCGCAAGTCAAGGAGCAGACGCTCCACTGGGACCACTCCTCGGCCGCAGGGTCTCCTGTGGGAGAGACAACACACACACACACACAGGCACACAAGCAGGCAGACACAAGGAGAAAAGAAAGAACATCAGTCCAGCCATCTCCAGCACAGACATAGCTTACAAGTCATTTCATTGCTGTTGGGCTACGATGCTTCCCAACTTGGGGCTCATCCACCTTGTAGAATGAATGCAGTTTTGAGCCCACTTGGACTGCTATGGCTCAATGTACAGTTGAGTCTCACTTATCCAACACTCGCTTATCCAACGTTCTGGATTATCCAATGCATTTTTGTAGTCAATGTTTTCAATACATCGTGATCTTTTGGTGCTAAATTCATAAATACAGTAATTACTACTTAGCATTCCTGCATTTTGAACTACTTTTTCTGTCAAATTTGTTGTATAACATGATGATTTGGTGCTTAATTTGTAAAATCATAACCTAATTTGATGTTTAATAGGCATCTCCTTAATCTCTCCTTATTATCCAACATATTCGCTTATCCAACGTTCTGCCGGCCCGTTTATGTCGGATAAGTGAGACTCTACTGTAATGAAATCCTACGAATTGTTGATTGGAGAGGCCTCAGCACTTTTTGGTAGAGAAAACTAAAGACTTTGTAAAACCGCAACTCCCATTACGCCATTGCATTGAGCCATGGCAGTTCAAGTGGGTTCAAGCTACATCCATTCAATAGTGTCAATCCACCCAGTCTGGTCAGTTTCTCCCATTTTCCCAGTTTATTTGAAGTCTGCACACAAATCTGTACACGCTGCCCCCGCTCGTATGCATAATATAGAAAGAAGGATTTGGCTGTTCTAGATGGAATGACATTTATTGATTTGATTTATATTTCACCCAGTCTCCAAAACTGGGTCCCAAAGAGACTGTACCACTTTCAAAGAATTAGGTCCTTAGTTTGCTACTGACCTTGGGTTGAATCTGATTTCTCAAGGTAAATAATAATAATAATAATAATAATAATAATAATAATAATAATAATAATAATAGGCTTGTTGTGTGTTTTCCAGGCTGTATGGTCATGTTCCAAAAGCATTCTCTCCTGCTTCTGGAACATGACCATACATGACCATGCAAATGCACAACAATCCTGTGATTCTGGCCATGAAAGCCTTAGACAACACAATAATAATAATAATAATAATAATAATAATAATAATAATAATAATAATAAGCTTCTGGAACATGACCATACAGTCCGGCAAACGCACAACAATCCTGTGATTCTGGCCATGAAAGCCTTAGACAACACAATAATAATAATAATAATAATAATAATAATAATAATAATAATAATAGGCTTGTTGTGTGTTTTCCAGGCTGTATGGTCATGTTCTAAAAGCATTCTCCCCTGCTTCTGGAACATGACCATAAAGTCTGGCAAACGCACAATAATCCTGTGATTCCAGCCATGAAAGTCTTAGACAACACAATAATAATAATAATAATAATAATAATAATAATAATAATAATAATAATAATAGGCTTGTTGTGTGTTTTCCAGGCTGTATGGTCATGTTCCAAAAGCATTCTCTCCTGCTTCTGGAACATGACCATACATGACCATGCAAATGCACAACAATCCTGTGATTCTGGCCATGAAAGCCTTAGACAACACAATAATAATAATAATAATAATAATAATAATAATAATAATAATAATAAGCTTCTGGAACATGACCATACAGTCCGGCAAACGCACAACAATCCTGTGATTCTGGCCATGAAAGCCTTAGACAACACAATAATAATAATAATAATAATAATAATAATAATAATAATAATAATAATAGGCTTGTTGTGTGTTTTCCAGGCTGTATGGTCATGTTCTAAAAGCATTCTCCCCTGCTTCTGGAACATGACCATAAAGTCTGGCAAACGCACAATAATCCTGTGATTCCAGCCATGAAAGTCTTAGACAACACAATAATAATAATAATAATAATAATAATAATAATAATAATAATAATAATAGGCTTGTTGTGTGTTTTCCAGGCTGTATGGTCATGTTCCAAAAGCATTCTCTCCTGCTTCTGGAACATGACCATAAAGTCCGGCAAACACACAACAATCCTGTGATTCTGGCCATGAAAGCCTTAGACAACACAATAATAATAATAATAATAATAATAATAATAATAATAATAATAATAATAATAACAATAATAATAATAATATACTTAGAGCCAGGAGTACCTTTGCCCAGCTTGTGATGTTACACCAACTGTATTTCTCCTTACATGCTCGTCATCTTTGGTTGTGTCTATACTGTTGAATTTTCATTATTATTATTATTATTATTATTTTATTATGACACAGCAAAAAAGATAGATATGCTGGATTTTGTATCACAAAATCACAAGTCGAACACTTCCCAAGTGTCTAGGACTGTGTGATGTATTTTCGGATGATGCATGCAGATCCCAGCAGGGTGGCCTTTTGCAGTTGGCAAAATATTTTGTCAATGTCTATTGTTTCCAAATGCCGGCTGAGATCTTTTGGCACGGCACCCAATGTGCCCATCACCACCGGGAGCACCTGTACCGTTTTCTGTAATTTGGTGAGACAACAGCTCTCTTTGGCAGAGAAGGCTAAAGACTTGCAAAACCACAACTCTTGGGATTCCATAGCATTGAAGAGTGGCCATTCAAGTGGTGTCAAATTGCATTATTTCAACTGTGTAGATGCATCCTTCATGGCATCATTTGCCATCAGCAAACTCAAAGGGTGCCTTGCCATATTACCTCTGGCTACATGTTGACCTACAAACATTTATCAAAGGGAAAATGGGCCTGTCTTATGGATGTAATGCTGAGATCCAACTCCCTGACAGTCAGGAAAGCACCACTAAACACTCCTGAAAGATGTCCATCCAACAACTTTTTTATGAATACAGTAGAGTCTCACTTATCCAACATAAATGGGCCAGCAGAACATTGGATAAGCAAATTTGTTGGATAATAAGGAGGGATTAAGGAAAAGCCTATTAAACATCGAATTACATTATGATTTTACAAATTAAGCACCAAAACATCATGTTTGAAAACAAATTTGACAAAGTAGTTCAAAATGCAGTAATGCTACATAGTAATTACTGTATTTATGAATTTAGCACCAAAAAATCACGATATATTGAAAACATTGACCACAAAAATGCGCTGGATAATCCAGAACGTTGCATAAGTGAATGTTGGATAAGTGAGACTCTGCTGTACCAAAAATGGAGAGTCTACCGCTGGGATGGTGAATTCACTTTGGGTTTTATCCCATACTTTATAGGACTTGTCCCACATGCTGAACTCTATCCTTAAAGCAACTTCAGCACCTTGGAGAGCTCTGTGGAGTAAAGCCATGAGTAGATTCATCACCTCGCCAATATTGGAACCACCAGATGCCAATATTGGGAGCAGATCTTAGTTGTGACATGAAACCTGAAGTTTTCCTTCCGTTCCTGGAGGCAAAGGCTGGTGTATCAAGCAGAGGCCAGGTAAAGTCAGCCAATGTCTCTTTCCCTCTGCCCTGAGCAGAGAAGACACCGGCATTTACAACAATCTGCTCCTTTATTAAACTTGATGATCTCGCCAAAGTTATTGGACGGGCTGGTGGTAGAGAGCATCCATTTAAATTATGGAAGAACAGATGGAGGAGGAAGGAGGGAGGTGGATGGCTCTCATTTTACAAAGAGCAAGAGACGGGAGCGGAAAGGAAAACAAATATTAGCTGAAAGGGGCATTGGTGTGAGAAGCCACTGCTTCAGGAGGCTGACCTTCAAATAGAAGGACATAATGAATATTAAGGGACGGGTGTATGGGAAGGGGGATCTGTTCCTAGACTATAATAGAGAAAGGCAGCATGACAGAGGGCATTGCTTAGGGAACAAGAGGCTCAATCAACAGTGGGCGACATAGCCAGGTGCCATTTCAAGGAGATCCGAACTGGAGAATTTGAAGTCCCTTAGGTCCTACACTGTACTTATTATGATAATAATACCCACAATCAGAAACTGGGATCTTTAGTAAGAGGATCCGAATTATTTCTCCCTTGTTTTCAAAAACAAGAACAGGCTTCCAATCCTTAAGGCAGCAGAAGAACATCCAACAGGAGAAAAACAAGTCATAGTTCTGCTAAGGTTGTATAGGATCTAAGAGGGAAGTCAATACTGACTATATACTTACATGGGGCCGGGCTGTGGCGCAGGCTGTTGAGCAGCTGCAATAAATCACTCTGACCATGAGGTCATGAGTTCGAGGCCAGCCCGTGGCAGGGTGAGCACCCATCAATTAAAAATAAAATATAGCCCCTGCTCGTTGCTGACCTAGCAACCCGAAAGATAGTTGCATCTATCAAGTAGGAAATAAGGTACCACTTATAAAAGTGGGGAGGCAAGTTTAACTAATTTACGACTTGGAATGAGGAAGTGCCATCAGAGTGGATGATGAAGCAGCTGCTCCCCTCTGTGGCCAGAATCGAACATCCCCTCAGGAGAAGGTTAAATTGCCTCTGTGTCTGTCTGTCTCGGTCTCTGTTTGATGTGTATATGGGCATTGAATGTTTGCCCTATGTGTGTATAATGTGATCCGCCCTGAGTCCCCTTCGGGGTGAGAAGGGTGGAATATAAATACTGTAAATAAATAAATAAATAAATAAATAAATAAAGATATTGACACAATTTTAAAATGCAATAAGATACGCTTATTAGTTTGGCAAGAAGAGGGTTACCATTGCCTTCCTCCGAGGCTGAGAACTTGCCAAGTGCACTTCCATGGCTGAGAAAGGATTTGAACCCTGATCTCCAGTCTCGTAGTCCAGTGGTAAACCACTATAATACCTATATAATTCTAGCCAAATAAATAGCTTTGCTATTTCAGACTAAAGGTCCACCTAACCCGTCATCCTGCTCATGCATGTATGGGAAGGAAGTAGGATACCAAGGCATCTCGTAACAACATTCATCTTAAAGTGAATTATTCCAAAGCAAATCATAGCTGGAATCCTGTCCATTATTCCCAGCTACAGTAAGTCCATCCAAGCATGAAACCATGAGACATGGAGTTGTACAACTAGAAGGGAACATCTAGTCTAATTCTCCACCAGTCAGGAATACACAATACTCTTGAAAGTTGCCCATCCAACTATTGATAAAGAACACCAAAGATGGAGAGTCCATCACCTTTAGAGGCCATCTTTTCCACTTCCAAACAGATCCTACTGTCAAGATGTTCTTCTCAATGTTTGGGTGGAATCTCTATCCTTGAAATGTGCATACTTTGGTTCATGTTCTACTCCTTGGGGCAGCAGAAAGCAAGCTCACTCCATCTCTACATGTCATCATTCTTGTTGTAGATCAGCCATCATGGCCTGTATTCTATCAAGAGATGGAGTTGGAACCAGATGAGGCTGAGGATTTTGCAGACAATTCTGCCCCAAGCTGAGGCCCCGTGGCCTTGCAGCTGCCTGATATGGTGGTTTCAGAAGAACCACTAATTGGCAAACATTCCGAAGTCTCTTTATCGTTACCCACACCAGATGGTGTTGACCTGGGTGAAGATGAGACTTTTAATCGGAAGGAATTTGTTACCAGAGATAGAAGCAAGAAACAGGGAGTAAGACGGAGTCAAAGATTAGCTCACAAGTCTGATGGCTAACTTTCCCATGGGAAGTTTTTGTGGATCCTGTACTCCTTAATTTCACAGCCTTGGGATTTCTTAAAAGTGCCCCTCACTGTATTCTTGTTGCGGTGTCAACTTTGCCTTTCCTCGGAAGAGGTTCCAGTTTCCATCTCCTTGCCTCCTGAATCTGTGCTGAGTTCCCAGTTCCAGGCGAGCCGCGCCGAGCCGCAACTCCCGAGTAGACCTTGCCTTACTACCACGTCTTCCTTGTTCCTGAATCGAGTTTGAATCTGCTTTGATTACCTTGCTTTCTTGATCCTGCTACGGGACTTCTCAAGTGGATTTGCAACTATTTGTTCCTGCTATTGTTTCATGGACAGACTTTGATTTTTTAAAGGAAGCTATCGAGCTTCACTTGTGGATTACAATTTGGACATTGCTGAACTCTTTCTGGACTGACTATATATTAAGGACTATTTCTTACTCTGACTTTCCACCTTAAATGTGTATGTATATATGTGTGTGTGTGTGTGTGTGTGTGTGTGTGTGTGTGTATATATATATATATATATATATATATATATATATATATATATATATATATATACACACACACACACACATATATATATATTCTGCTTCAATAAATGACTTGTGTGTTATATTGGCTCTGGTCTGGTTTTCGAGTGCTCACGCTGCCTTGGGGTGCAATAATTCTAAGAACATGTCTATACTATCACCTCTTGATCTTCTCTTCTCCAAGATCTAAGTCAGTGGTTCTCAACCTGTGGGTCCCCAGATGTTTTGGCCTTCATCTCCCAGAAATCCTAAGAGCTGGTAAACTGGCTGAGATTTCTGGGAGTTGTAGGCCATAGGTTGAGAACCACTGATCTAAGTAAAAACCCATTAATTCAATGGGTCAATGCTAGCAATAAGCCTGGGCTGTGGCGCAGGCTAGTGAGCAGCCAGCTGCAACAAATCACTCTGACCAAGAGGTCATGAGTTCGAGGCCAGCCCAGAGCCTATGTTTGTCTCTGTCTTTGTTCTATGTTAAGGCACTGAATGTTTGCCTTATATGTGTAATGTGATCCACCCTGAGTCCCCTTGGGGGTGAGAAGGGCGGAATATAAATGCTGTAAATAAATAAATAATAAATAAATGCTAGCAATAGGCCCGGGATATGGCGCAGGCTGGTCAGCAGCCAGCTGCAACAAATCACTCTGACCAAGAGGTCATGAGTTCGAGGCCAGCTCGAAGCCTATGTTTGTCTCTGTCTTTGTTCTATGTTAAGGCACTGAATGTTTGCCTTATATGTGTAATGTGATCCACCCTGAGTCCCCTTGGGGGTGAGAAGGGCAGAATATAAATGCTGTAAATAAATAAATAATAAATAAATGCTAGCAATAGGCCCGGGCCGTGGCACAGGCTGGTCAGCAGCCAGCTGCAGCCAGCTGCAACAAATCACTCTGACCAAGAGGTCATGAGTTCGAGGCCAGCTCAGAGCCTATGTTTGTCTCTGTCTTTGTTCTATGTTAAGGCATTGGATGTTTGCCTTATATGTGTAATGTGATCCGCCCTGAGTCCCCTTCGGGGTGAGAAGGGCGGAATATAAATACTGTAAATTAATAGAATTTTGGCCCATGTGTTCAAGTTGATCCTTCTTAATGCTCTCTCTCCATAACTTTTGGAAGCCAGCACTCTCATTTGACTTTTACAAATGGAGGAATGGAAGCTTGGAGCTAATAATCTTGTTCAGAGAGCACCAAAGCCAAGCGTGTGCTCTGCATTCCAGCTCAACCTTGGATGGCCCCATCCGACAATGTCGGCGCAGCTCCACGTTCTCCTAAACAACCCCTGTGCCACTATCTGTATTTGCACAACTGGACTGAGCCTATTCTCCTGAACTCTCTTGGTTTTTGCTCCATTCATCTTGCCAAAGCCATGCAGACAATGGCTTTCTGAGCATAAATCAAGCACAAAGAGGAAGCATGGCAAGGAGGGAGAGAGCACGCCGCTCACATTACCCAAATGAATTTGCCAAAATAAAAATAAAGTGACACAGGAGCTAAACAATTAATACATTTGTTTTCTTTATGGGCCTCGGAGGGAAGGGCTAAGAGAATATATAAATGGAGGAAATTAAGCCCGCTTGGCACCAGGGAGCAGGGAGGAGGAAAATGTGCTCCACGTCTCCATTTGCTGCCACTGCAAATATGATGGCGCTCAAGGGACTGACAGGGACGGGAGATGAGATGCAGTTTCCCCGTTGTCAAAAAGGCTGCGTCTTAATTAAATTGCTTGGGATTATGAGAGCTTGGAGGAGAAGGCCATGACAGAAGGCATAGGGAGCATCTACACTGTCAGATTAATGCAATTTGACACTACTTGAACTGTGATGGCTCTTTGCAATGCAATCGTAGGAGTTGAGATTTGGTGAGGCACCAGCACTCTTTGGCTAGGAAGATGAATGGCCTTGCAAATGGTAACTCCCAGGAGCCATGGTAGTTAAAATAAGTAAAGGTAAAGGTTTCCCAGTCATGTCTGACTCTGGGGGTTGGTGCTCATCTCCATTTCTAAGCCGAAGAGCCGGCGTTGTCCATAGACACCTCCAAGGTCATGTGGCCGGCATGACTGCATAGAGTGCCGTTACCTTCCTGCCGGAGCGGTACCTATTGATCTACTCACATTGGCATGTTTTTGAACTGCTAGATTGGCAGGAGCTGGAGCTAACAGCGGCTGCTCACGCCACTCCCGGGGTTTGAACCTTGGCTCTCTTTTTGGCCTCCTTCCTGCAGCAGCCCAAATAGTCTTATTCCATCAGTCTTTCTATAACTATCATTGTCCTTGAATGATGTGCCATGCTATTTCATTTGTTGCAATATCGCCTTTTAATGGATTGTAATGGCTTTAAATTTACAGATCGTTTAGGAGGGTTTTTTTTTTTTTGTAAAAAGCCATAACTTTTATATCCATACTTTTCAGCAACATTTTTGTATAGTCAGTAATCAGTGTTGTTTTAAATAGGTTGTCAGTTCCTTTGAGTCATAAATGAAATGAAGAAATATGGATTGAGTATCTAGTATCCAAAATGCTTGGGACTGGAAGTGTTTCAGATTTTGGATTTGAGGGTATTTCCATACATTGACCCTGTATCCCTGGATTTGGCATCCACAGAGCCAATAATTTGTGTGCGTGCGCATGTGTGTGTGTATAGTAAAGGTAAAGGTTTCCCCTGACGTTAAGTCCAGTTGTGACCGACTCTGGGGGTTGGTGGTCATCTCTATTTCTAAGCCGAAGAGCCGGCATTGTCCGTAGACACCTCCAAAGTCATGTGGTCGGCATGACTGCATGGAGTGCCGTTACCTTCCCGCCGGAGAGGTACCTATTGATCTACTCACATTTGCATGTTTTCGAACTACAAGGTTGGCAGGAGCTGCGGCTAACAGCGGGCGCTCATTCTGCTCCCGGGGTTTGAACCTGGGACCTTTTGTTCCGCAATTTCAGCAGCTCAGTGCTTTAAAACACTGTGCCACCAGGGGCTCTGTATGTATGTATGTATGTATGTATGTATGTATGTGTGTATACACACACACACACACACACACACACACACACACACACACACATAAGCTGTTACCAGCCACATGTTGCTGTGGTGTTGTCTTAAGTGGGTTTGTGGAGGCAAGTGTGAATATTGTAATTATTCACCTTGATTAGCATTTAATGGGCTTGCAGCTTCAATACGTGGTTGTTTCCTCCCTGGGGGAATCCTTTGTTGGGAGGTGTTAGCTGGCTCTTGTTGTTTCCTGTCTGGAATACCCTTTTTTTCAGAGTGTTGTTTACTGTCCAGCTTGTAGAGTTTTTTTTTAATGCTAACTGCCAGATTTTCTTCATTTTGATGGTTCCCAGAAACCCAATAATAATAATAATAATAACGACTCGCTGTCGGCGCGCGGTGGCAATTGAAGCCCTGCCCACCTGGGTAACGTCACCAAGTTTCCCGGGGGGCCTCTGCACATGCGTGGTTAGTAATTTTTGGTTTTGGGAGGGTTTCTGAAATTTGGACCTAATTTTACAGGGATTTTGATGGAAAGACATAGATTGGATGACTATGTCTTTTATGACCAAATTTGGTGTGATTTGGTCCAGTGGTTTTGCTGTTTACTCCATGGGAATTATGCACATTACATTTATATATTTATATCTATCTATCTATCTATCTATCTATCTATACACACACACACACACACACACACACACACACACACACACACACAGAAAGACAGATATATTCCTAAAAATAAATATTGATTTTGTCATTTTATATAAGGGACATAATTTTACTATGCCATTCTATATAATGGGATTTGAGTACCCACAGATTTTGATATTTATGGTAGGCCCCAGAACCAAACTTTATCAGATATCAAGTGTATTAGATATTCATTAATGAGACATCTTAGAGATAGGGCCCAAGTCTAAACACAAAATCTATTTATGTTTTATATACAACTTATATACATAGCCTGCTGAAATTGTAGACACACACCATGTTAGGAGCCAATATTATTGATCCAGAAATCTAAGAATCAGGTGTTTCCCATCAGCCTCCTTACAATCGGGATGAGGTCTCATCCAAGGAGTTGCCCTGAAGATGCCAAGGTGGGCATCCAGATCCATCATGCTCTTGGCACATGCAGAAATGCTGGCAGAAATGTGTCTTGTCTTGTCAATACGTGCGACGTTTTCGTCAGTCTCATCAAAACTGGGGATGTGTCCAAACTGCGTAATTACCTGGTTCAGAAACTAATTAGTCTCGCAATGCAAATGTAGTAATCCTCATTTCACAACGAGGAGACTTTTGGAAGGAAGATTCGAGGGGACTCTTCATAAGCTAAAAGGCCAAGGAAATATTGGCTGGCGAGAACGCCGCCCAAGAAGATGGAGAAGGCCTTTGCCAAAAGTACAGAATGTTTGGATGGATGGATGGGAGAAAATCAGAGTTCTTTGGCAAATGAGCTGGAGGAGTTCACCAAACCTTTCTCACTGTGTTTTGGACACGATGATTAACAATGTGTTAAATTCTTCTCTGTGGATCTTTACTCTGATCTATTTGGGGCAGTAGTTACAGGGCACAGGTTTTGGATAGGCACAAATTCATTAAAAATCCCATTTAAAAATAGCTGTGGGTACAACCAGAACTTGTAGAGTTAACAGATTAGCATTTTATGATGAGCAGGGAAGATGTTGGTCATATCTGATGCCTTCCACACCAATTGGGCAGAGATATAGATCTCTCCACAGTGCCGAACCAATCCTAAGGGCGCTATCCAAGGTGCTAATGTACTTTATATTTTCTATTCCAGTTGTCTATTTTACATGTCTGTAATTTGGGGACATAGATAACCATGGCTGCTTCTCCAAAGAAAAATCCAGAGAAAATTCTCCGTCTCACTTCCACAGAAACCACTACATGACATAATATCGTGTCTTATGCTATAGCAAATTGATTCAATGACAATCCTTACAAGAAATAGCAAGGAAAGAAGGGAGAATAATATCAGCAATGATAGAAGATGGTTTCCATGCTAGTGGGATGGTAAATTTGCTCTGGGTTTTAGTTCAAACATTAAATAAGATATCCAAGGTTCTGGATCCTATCACCAAAGATAATCCCTTTAAAATAAATAAAACCAAAGTGGATTGATAGTTTTGTTGGTCTGGAGAACACAGGCTATGGCCACTACTTATTTCAATATTTGGCTCCAAAAGACAAGGACATTAAATACTGAACATTGGTAGATTTCCTCTATGTTTTCCTTGGTGACTCTTAACATTCTCCATCATGTACCAACAAAAGTTGTTACCTGTTTGTGCCATGTACACCCCTGGTTCATCGGCTGACCGTGGCCACTGGGTTTTCACTTTCTGATCCTCTTGTACACCATCACCTAAGAGAAAGAAATAGACACGAGGCAATGATCGTTCAGTGGAGTGAATAAAGAAAACAGAAATATGGTATCTTTCCAATAAGGACTCAGTTCTATGGGGTATATTTGTACTATATGAATCATGCTCCTAGCAGTGGCCTTCTATGTAATGCCAAAGGCTTTCATGGCTGGAATCACTGGGGTGTTTGTGTGGTTTACGGGCTGTCTGGCCATGTTCTAGAAGCATTTGCTCTTCATGTTTTTCCTGCCACCTCTGAAGATGCCAGCCACAGATGCAGGCGAAACGTCAGGAGGAAGTGCTGCTAGAACACAGCCATACAGACCGGAAACCACACGACACCCCAACTGCATTCTAGTAAAGGTAAAGATTTTGTACTGACATTAAATCCAGTTGTGACCGACTCTGGGGACTGGTGCTCATCTCCATTTCTAAGCCGAAGAGCCGGCATTGTCCATAGACACCTCTGAGGTCATGTAGCCGACATGACTGCATGGAGCGCCGTTACCTTCCCGCTGGAGCAGTACCTATTGATCTACTTACATTTGCATGTTTTCGAACTGCTAGGCTGGCAGAAGCTGGGGCTAACAGCGGGAGCTCACCCTGCTCCCCGGATTCAAACTGCCAACCTTTTGGTCAGCTAGTTCAGCAGGTTTAACCCACTGCACCATCGGGGGCTCTAACTGCATTCTACTCTGCTGAATTATTTTTCCCATGCTAAATAATAATAATAATAATAATAATAATAATAATAATAATAATAATAATATAAAAACTTTATTTATATACCACCCTATCTCCTCAAGGGACACAGGGTGGTTTCTAACATGATTAAAAAAATACAATACAATACATAATAAATAAAACTATACAACAATAAGAAATAATACAAATGAAAAACACAATGCATAGCATACAATCCAAAAATAAAAATAAAAACTGGTAACAAGATTCCCTTGATCGGCTACTTATAGGTTTTCCCCTGACACTAAATCTAGTCGTGTCCAAATCTGTAAATACATCTGCAATGCCATTGTCACACATGAAAACGTAAGAAGAAGCTGCCCACATATAATTCAAACCAGAAGAATTCACAAAAGCATCAGGGGTTCATAGGAGTTTCGTGCACACACAAAAATCTGTTTTATGTGCAAAAAACTGACATTTGAATGTGCAAAGATTGCAGAAGGATACCCAGAAGTAGAAAGCTACCCTAAATATTCATCCTCACATAGCAAGATGAAATATCCAAGGCTCACTTGATTTTCAACTCTTAGAAAAAGATGTGCTTTATTAGAGTAGGAAACCTGGGTCTGGATTTTACAAAATCCTTAAGTAGATGCATTGAATCAATTATTTAAGGGTAAACGCCGATGATTCAGTGGATCAAATCTAATGGAGACTAATGACAAGAATTGGGGTCCAATGCCTTTCTGGAAGGAAAAAAAAAACCCATGAATGCCAGTAATCATAGGCAGTGGTCAGGGATTGTGGGAAGCTTAGTTCAAAACCCGCACAATTCAAAGTTGCCCAACCTCATGCAAAGTGGATAAATGAACATATTATCCATACATTCATGATGCAGCGGTATCTCTACTGTATGGATTTTACTCTTTGGGTCCCTAATTCGTGTTGCACACTGTGGTTTGACTTTCCTCACCCGACTGCTGTGGACTTTTTTGTGGTTCAATCTTCTTTGCACGTCTCTCGCTGGAGGCAAAAGAGCCAGCGGAGCCTAATTTATGTACAGGGCAGTAGCAAGGGGATGGAGATCAGAGAGTTTCTCAGTTGAGGAGTGTCGCTCCTTGCATACTAATAGAAGCTGAACGAGGGGATTGGGGATAATACTGGGATTACTGGAGAGTATCAGTTGATCTGTCTGTCTGTTTCTTTCCCTAATCTGTCTGATCTATCTCTCTATCATACCTCTATTTCACTCTTGGAGAGGAAGAATAGCCTGCTCTCCATTTCTGATGGAGCAGGGATGTTGTCAGGGAGTCACGCTATGCAACAAAATTGGAATTTTTTTCTGTTCCTGATCTCAAAGTAATATTTCTTGTTTAACTGTGCAGTCCTTACTTTGAAAGTAGTTGCTCTACTCCAGAAACTTCGTTTTTGTGGCTGTCACAAACAAGGTTGAATTGGTTGAGACTCTTATAAGATACTCATTGAAAAACTAGAGCAAAATGTGCTAAATCAGGATGTCCCTTCCATGAAAACAAAGTTTTTGCTGTTTAATAAACTTTTTCCATGTCTTTATGATAGAAATTGGAAATTACATTTATAACCCAGGAACAAAAAAGCCCGGCTTGCTGTTGACCTATGCAGCCCCGAAAGACAGTTGCATCTGTCAGTTAGGGAAATTTAGATACGCTTTATGCGGGAGGCTAATTTAACTAATTTAAAACATCATAAAATTGCCAGCAAAACACGTGGAAAGGAATGAGGAAGTACAGCCACTAGTGGACAGTGAAGCAGTGAATCGTGAAGCTGGAAAAAAATGTTAAATGCCTCTGTGTCTGTCTATATATGTTGTTTGTCTGTTGGCATTGAATGTTTGCCATATATGTGTTCATTGTAATCCGCCCTGGGTCCCCTTCGGGGTGAGAAGGGCGGAATATAAATACTGTAAATAAATAAATAAATAAATAAATAAATAGTGTTATCAGTGTAAACAAACCCGGTGGCACAGCGGGTTAAACCGCTATTTGCATATAAGTCGAAACAGATACATTTTTAAAGTGTAACTCCATATGTATATGTATATGTATATGTATATGTATATGTATATGTATATATGGAGCCCCTGATGGAGCAGTATGTTAGAGCACTGAGCTGCTGAAATTGTGGACCGAAAGGTCACAGGTCCAAATCCAGAGAGAGGAGTGAGCTCCTGCTTTTAGCCCCAGCTTCTGCCAATCTACCAGTTCGAAAACATGCAAATGTGAGTAGATTAATAGATACTGCTCCGGTGGGATGGTAACAGTGCTCAATGCTGTCATGCCAGCCACATTACCTTGGAGGTGTCTACGGATAACGCCAGTTCCTCGGCTTAGAAATGGAAATGAGCACCAACCCCCAGAGTGGGACATGACTGAATTTAATGTCAGGGGAAAATCTTTAACTTTACCTAAACAAGCATCAGTTACAATGCTACACAGTGGCTCCTTGTCCCAATCTCTCAAGTCTCCTTTTACAGCAGCTGCTGCTTCCATTGGTGAGTCTCTGGCCAGTTGGACATGGGTATCTTATTCCGTGGCCGATCCAGAGCATTGAATCCCAGATCAGTCCTGGAATGATTTATATTGCCAGACTTTGGGTTGCTATGCAGGCATGATGGAGCCCTGACCTTTTTAGCAGCACAAAACCTGGTTGGCCACCTTTACTATCCCCTTCCATTATCATAGCATCAGCCACCAAACACAATATGGTTAGTGTTCATTGCTGGAGAGACATGCACAAGGAGCTGCAATGAAACTCAAGCATGAACCCATGAGCATGATGTGAAATATCTCTTGGATGAACCAATATTTTTGTCCAACTGTATTCCCAGACAAATCTGGCGGCACATGTCTGGACACAGACAGATTTACCAGCCAAAACTGGTCACAGGTGCATCTTAGGATAGAAATGGAGTAAAATGGGCCCAGTCATAAGAATAATATGGGAGATGGGAGAAGGAAAAGGAGGAAGAGCTGCCACTTTTTCTCCTTCCCTTCCCTTCTCTGATCAACCTTGCACCCCGATAATGTCAGCCTCAGCATTGAGCAATGGATACTAACCATATTGTGCCCAGTTAACTCCATTATGACAAGAACAGGAGGGGACAGTGACTGCCATCCCATGTCCCTGAGCTACCTGAACCCATGGAATATCAGATTACTGTGTAAACAGTTGTGGATGGTTCCACAGCCCAACTACTTACATAGACCCACATATTGGCTTCATATTCTTGGGGAACATTAATTAGAACCCATCACTTTTGTTAACACGGTTTGAAACTGCATCAGGCAGTCTTGGCCCACATTAACTCAAATTAGTGCTATATGTCATGCAGCTGCCATGGAGCTGATCCAGGATAATGGATCAGTGTAGATGTGCCCTCTGTTCACCTCTAGATTAGGTGCTGACCATCACAACATGGCAGCCAGAAGCAGGATCTTAATTGCCCCTTGGGTCCAAGATTTCTCAGATGATTAAGGTGGGAATGTCATGTTGTGGCTCAGCCTTTGCCTTTGTGTGATTCTGATGTGCCCTTGCATGACTCTGATGAAGATTCTGGGTTATATGTGCATAATGATGGGATTCAGGATGAATTTGAGGATGACTCTGATGCTGGGAATTATAGGAGCGTTCCAGCTGTGGGAAATGAAGAGAAGGGAGTTGTTCCCATGGGAATAAATCATGATGTTGTTTCTAACGAGGAATTTCAGGTGCAAGGAGTGGAAAGGGAGGATAGCACTTTGCCGCCTGATAATGAGCTCAGTGGCCTTGACTCTGGGGATCTCGATCAGGCTACGAGACTGGAATTTAGAGCCAATAAACAAGAAACAAGAGCCAATAAACAAGAGTTCAAAGGGCAAAGGGACGCCTTTATGTCATGCTTTTAAAACAGTCTGCTCACAGAGAGCTCTCTGTCAATGCAAATCCATTGCTTGATCTAGAAGCAAGTTTGCTTTCCTGTAATATCTCGTGGATATATTCTGTTTGCTGGGACTTTTGGCTTCCATGAAAAGGACCTTGTTCTATGCTCTATGTTCCTATGGACTTATTGCTTACAGTCTTGGTTTTTGTACCTATCTTTTGGAACTGATCTTTTACCCTTTTGTGAACTATCCTTTGCCTATTTTCTAAATAAACTACAAAAGACTACTTCCTGTGTGTGGCTTGGTGTCTTTAGCCAGGTGAAGCTAACCTGAGGTGCGACATGTCAGTCAACTGCTTCCTGGTCAACAGGGGAACAGATCCCTATTGATGGCAGCAGCTGCTTTCTGACAAGTTAGTATTATGGGGCCTTCATGGTCTACTTAAGGATTGTGAATACAAAACAGTCAGAAGTGCGAAACTCTCGATTATGCATTTGTAACTGTCCAACAGAACTCCGCCTGAGTTTTTCTTCTTTATTTCAAGCAATGAGGGAGAAATTGGATTAGTTCCCCTTTTGACTTAATTGTCGCTTCCTGACTTGACACGCCACCAGGCACACAATTAACCAGCGTTTGCATGACTTTGAATTTTCAAGAGCGCTTTCCCATCAACATCCACATCCATTAGGGGAAAGTGCTTCAAAAGTACCAATAATCGGAGAAAACAGCAACCAAAAAAGGAGAAAGATTAGGGGGAAATGCGTTTAGAGAAGAATACTATAAGGAAAAAAGCACTTACAGAAATGTTTTTAAAGAAAAACATGAGCTATAAAAATAAGCATGAAATACTACTTTTTGCAAATAGAGGTAGAAAAAAGAAAGCACAATACACTTGTTGGTGGAAACAGTGAGATCTTATTTTGGAGAATTTATGTATTTCACTTTAAAACAATCATACCCAGAAACAGTAGACTAATTGTAAGGCAATGAAAAGAAGATGGCAAATTGAAAATAATGACAGGTGCTAGTGTGAATCATATGATAAGGGCAAATAATGTTTTCCAAACCTAAATGCAATATCAAGACATCATTGGAAGCTGCATTGTAGGACTGGGCGGGGCTAATTGGAAAATGGGCGGGGCCAAAATCCCAGCATATAAAGCCTCTTACTGTGCTCACTGCCAACAACTTAACCCTAAAGTGCATCTACACCATGGAATTAGCATAGTTTGATACTACTTTAACAGCCATGGCTTAAGCCTCAAAGCTACAGAATCCTGGGAGTTCTAGTTTCATGAATCACCAGCACTCTTTAGCAGAGAAGGCTCATGACCTTGGAAAACTACAGCTCCCCACCTTTCTCCCCAAATTAGGACTCAAGAAAACTGGCAACTGAAAAGCACAATGCAGCTCAAAACTGTACAAAATACAGAACATTAAAATAGGATTAAACATATAACAACATTACAGTGATTTAGAACGGCACTTAAAAAGAAAATGCCATTAACAGATAAAAAGCTATTTATAAGTAACTGTTTGTATGAATAATGCTTCAACCGTATGCAGCTTTTTAAATGCTTTAGGCTGCTTTGTCTTCTGCATAAGGAGAAAGACGGGATATAAATCCAACCCAATCTGGGAAACATATCAGAATCCCCTGGAAGACCTATAAAATGATTAGAGAGGATTTTTCTCTAGGCATCTCTAGGTCTTCTAGTGTGACTCTATAGTAAATTTTTTGGCAGAAACATGACATTGTATTGCATGGAGGACCTAGAAAATGCCTAGAGACTATATTTCTCTAGGCATTTCTATGTCCTTTAGTGTGACTCTATGGTAAACTTTTAGCAGAAGCATACCATAGAATCACCCGAAGAACCTAGAAAATGCATGGGCAAACTTCAGCCCTTCAGGTCTTTTGGACTTCAACTCCCACAATTCCTAGCAGCCTACCTAATTAATGGCTGTTAGGAATTCTGGGAGTTGAAGTCCAAAACACTTGAAGGGCTGAAGTTTGCCCATGCCTGATGTAGATTCTCTAGTGTAACTCTATGTTAAACTTTTGGCAGCCACATACCATAGAATTACTTTGAGGACCAAGAAAATGCCTAGAGAGGACACTAAGATATCTCTTAGTCCTCTAGGATAACCCTATGGTCAACATTTAACAGAGACGTATCATAGAATAATCCGGAGAACCTAGAAAATGCTTAGAGAAGTGCACACTCTAGATTTCCTAGTGTGACCCTGTGGTCAGATTTTGACAGAAAGATATCATAGAACCATCTGGAGGACCTAGAAAATGCCTAGATTGGACGTCTTTGTTCAATGTGGACTGTACAACCATAGCTACCAATCTTACGGAGAAAGGGGTCGTGCTGTATATAAAATAAGAAATGAATAAATGTATTTTGGAAGTACAAGTGCTTTGCTAGTTCAAATGATAAAAGGAAAGAGCCCGGAGAGTGATGAACCAGACTCGTCATTGTGTCTTGGCCTGGCCTCCAGAGGCAATGATCGCAAGGCAGAAAGCAACGGGTTCAGTCTCCAATCCCTTGTGAGACGGCGGTTTCCTTGCGGCAGCGCTCCCCTTTCTGCCTCCTCCTCCTCCTCCCCTCTGCTGCCACCGCCCAACATGCACTTAACAGATTGCTACAGTGAGATGTCACAAATTTATGGCTCGGCTCACGAAAAATAACAAGAGATCCATCAAGGGCACTTTGCGTGAAATTAACAGGAATGTAGAGGAGCAGGACAAAGATGCACACTCAGCGGCAACGGCAGGAGGGAAGCAAGGAGGGGAAGGGAGGGCAGGGTTTGATTATTCCATTGCCCTACTTTCCCAACATCATATATATATATATATATATATATATATATATATATATATATCCCGTCTCCTCCAGAAATAACTGGTCTTTCAACTCAAGTAACTCACAGCAAGGCCCATCTTAGCAGGAATGGATCCATAAGGAGCTGTGCTAAGGAGAAGGTCTAAGTCAATGGTTCTCAACCTGTGGGTCCCCAGATGTTTTGGCCCTCAACTCCCAGAAATCCTAACAGCTGGTATACTGATTGAGATTTCTGGGAGTTGTAGGCCAAAACACCTGGGGACCCATAGGTTGAGAACCAATGGTCTAGGTCTTTCCACAAAAAGATGAGGATGAAGTTGACCCTGGAATACCAAACTAAATTTCATCCCAAGAAGAGTGTCCTTACTGTTGAATTTGGGACTGAGGACAGGTAGAAAAGTGGTCCTACTATGATCATATAGTCAAAGGAATGATATCAAGGATGGAAATAATTCATCCACGCAATATTGATATCATCATCCACATCCTCATCACTACCGCTATCACCATCATCACGATTATCACTGTCACAATATTGCGCCTCAGACTAGTTCACCTTGCTGTAGACACCAGGCTGCACACAGAAGATAGTCTTTTGTAATTTTATTGAGCAAAAGCAGAATATATATAGTATCAAAGCAGGCAGAAATATAGTTCCAAAAACAGTTGCAAAATAGAGTCAGTAAGTCCAATAATCCATAAACAAGAAGCAATAGTCCATTCCCAAAGATACACAAATCCAAAGGTTACCGGGATTCACGAACAAGAATATATCCAAAGCAGAAGTAGCATGAAGACATCGACCATCCACCCAGATGAAGCAAGAATTTGCTTTGACAAAGATTTGCCCTTCAACACACTGTTTTAAAAGCAACCCAAAAATGCATTCTTTTTCCCTTCGCTGGCCTCCCTTTTCCCAGCTAATCTAAGACTTCGCCGTGGCATTCCTTTCCATTGTAAACGATCAGCCCGAGAGAGCAACGGGCCTTCAGACTCCGCATTACCATTATCTTGCACCTGAACCTGAGACAGATCAAGCTCATTATTTCCCATGGGAATGTTTCCTTGGTTCTCATCCGTGACAGGCTGCATCTGGAATTCATCAACAGGCTGCACTTCTGAACCAGCCTGTGTCTGAATCCCATAATTCCCCACAG
Organism: Anolis carolinensis; assembly: GCF_035594765.1. Lineage (NCBI taxonomy): Eukaryota > Metazoa > Chordata > Lepidosauria > Squamata > Anolidae > Anolis > Anolis carolinensis. Next base: position 21,253,310 of record NW_026943821.1, on the reverse strand, counting down.
CATCATCCTGAAACTCATCATGAATCCCATCATCTGACATCTGCATCTGTAATCCAAAATCCCCTTCCTCATCTTCACTCTGGAACTACTGCTAAGTCACAATACTCACCATATTTATCACCATCATCACCACCACCATCATCACCATCATCATCACCAGTCTAGCTACATTATGAAGTGTTGCTGTTTGCCTTCAAATCACTTCCAACTACTGGCATCACTAAGGCAACCCTATCAGCAAGATTTCTTGGTCACAGTGGCTTTGCCCTTGCCTTCCTATGAGGCTGAGAGACTGTGACTCATCCAATAGGTCAAGGATGTCAAACTCATTTCATTAAGAGCCACATCGGTCTTATTTATGGTTGCCTTCAAAGGGCACTTGAAGCCACGGACAGGGAATCCCTGGATACAGAAAGCCAACTTTTACATAATTGTTGGTGCTCTTTGGTTTTTACCCAATTTGAGTCCCCAGATGGTACTGAATGACAACTTGCATCACTTTTGATTATCCACAAAGCAGACTGGAATAATGGGAATGGCAACCCAAGAGCACTTGTGGCTCTGAGGTTGAGGAAAGATCAGAGGACATTTCAAAGTTAGATATCATATCCACATGGCTTGTATTGAAATCCAAACCACATTATCCTGACTAAAGAGAACATATGGCAGCCTTCCAGGTGTTCCAGGATCACAACTCCCATTAGTCCTAGTCATGATGAGGAATACAGGAGTTGTAGTCAAGCATCTGGAAGGTCATACAGAATGATGCAGCCCATGGACCGTGAGTTTGACACATGTGCAATGTGTTCGAATCCTGATCTCCCAGTGTCATTGAGTTAAGCTGGAGAAAAAGCAAGGAGGCAGAAAGAGAAACTGGGATATAATAATAATAATAATAATAATAATAATAATAATAATAATAATAATAATAGCTGGAAATATGGGAGGCCAGAGGATCAATAGGGAATATCCCTGGAAATTGAATGCAGTTGAACAAAGAGTTATCTGGGAGAAGCTAGAGATTTCTCAAGGGATGTCTACGTAGGTCCTACAACTTCTGATAGAAGTTGACTATAGAATTGACGTGAAGGTCTTAACATTTTTCTAGGAATCTCTAGGTCCTCCAACTTCTAGAGAAAGTTGACTAGAGATATCTATAGAGATGTCCTCTTAGGTTAAAAATACCCCCTTTTTTAATTTACAGAGTTCCCGCACCCCTATGACTCCAGCGAAATTGCTTTGCTAGAGCAATAAAATCTACCAAGGATTGTTGCCATTCAGAAAAAATACAGGAGGAGCACTAGTGGAAAATGGTTGACTTTGGAGGCATTTGCCTCAGACTAACCTGATCAAATCCTATCCTGGCAGCCCTGCCCCATTTCCCTGGATGCACTTCCAGGAAACCACAACGTCTTCTGGCTTGGTTTACTCCAAATGGGATCGATGTGCAAATGGCCTGTCGCAGAATCTCACCCTCTGGCTAAACGGAGCAGGACTGTAAAGCCAGACCAGCTGCCTCCTTTAATGACCTCATAAACTCACTGGCGCAGAGGACAGCGGGGAGAAAAAAAAGAAGATTCTCCCTAGTAAAACTCTCCCATTAGGACTGTCCTTCTCTTCTCTGAAGCAACCAGAGAAGAATACATTCATCTGAGCAAAATGGGCAAAGGCAGGGAGTTAGGAAGAACAGCTAGATCTTAGGGCTTGGTCCCAAGTCACCAGTTTGTGAGGGGCCGGGCTGTGGCGCAGCTGGCTAGTAACCAGCTGCTATAAATCACTACTGACCGAGAGGTCATGAGTTCGAAGCCCGGGTCGGGTTAAGCCTCCGACCATTAATAGCCCCGGCTTGCTGTTGACCTATGCAGCCCCGAAAGACAGTTGCACCTGTCAATTAGGGAAATTTAGGGACGCTTGATGCGGGGAGGTTAATTTACAACACCATAAAACTGCCAGCAAAACACGAGGAAAGGAATGAGGAAGTACAGCCACTACTGGATGGTGAAGCAACAGCTCCCCCTGTGGCCGGAATCGTGAAGCTGGAAAAATGTTAAAAATGCCTCTGAGTCTGTCTAATGTATGTTGTTTGTCTGTTGGCATTGAATGTTTGCCATGTATGTGTTCATTGTAATCCGCACTGAGTCCCCTTCGGGGTGAGAAGGGCGGAATATAAATACTGTAAATAAATAAATAAATAAATCTCCAGTGAAGAGTCAAAAGCACAAAATATTGAGTTTTAGTAGTTAGCGGGCTCAGTTGTGAGCAACAAGAATGGGTTATATCCAAATCTTCAGCTCAGGTAAGGGGGGGAAGATGCTTGCTATGATTTGCAAGACTTCACTGATTTATTGATGCGACTTTCAAGGACTCTGTAGGACTTCCCTACATTTTTGTTAATTTCACTTCACTTCACTTTATTTCTTAATTAGTTGCTCTCCACCAGAGTGCTCCGAGCGACTTACAATTTAAAATATCATTCCACAATAGAAAACATTCATCATAAAAACATTCAACATAAAAACATTCAACCTAAAAACATTCAACAGTGACTATTTGGCAAATTAGATCTGATTTACTTAAATGCACAACCAAACAGCCAAGTCTTAATTTCCTTCTTCCCTTCCTTGTGAAGCCAGGGCTCACGTTCAGTCCCACTCTGCATCCACTTTCTGGCTGGAAACAAATATGGTTTCTGCAAGGGACCATATCTGCTTCATGTATCCGTGGTTTCAAGACCCACCATGGATACATGAAACCAATGAACCATATATTTGGACTATATTTGGGCTGGTATCACACTGGAGGACCCAGAGGTCCACATATGTTTCCAACGTTGTCCAATATTATTCTACGGGCTGGAAGACTACCACTGGAAGGCTTAGAAAGGTCCGCAAACACTTCTGCGGGAAATATTTTTGGAATATGGGTAAGTGATACTGTGGATATCGAGTTTGTGGATAATAATAATAACTTAATTTTTCTATCCCGCCTCTATCTCCCCGCAGGGACTTGGGGCGGCTTACACAGGGCCTAGCCCAAAGACAGATAATAAGCAAAATAAAATACTCGTGAAAACGCAACATCGTAAACATGACAAAATACATGAAGTCAAGAGAGCCAAATAAAGACATTTTTTATGATATCAGTAAAGAAAAACTAGTTATATTCTTGTCAAAGGCAGTAAGGATGGTCTTTGCAAAGAAGTGGAAGATGGAGCAGATACTGGACAGAGAAGATTGGTTAAAAAAAAAGAGGGAAATAAAAGATATGGACCAGCTAACATACTATTTGAAAAAAAAATACCGGTAAGGGTGTAAAGAAGACTGTCTGGTCGGTATTTGAAGAGTACATGAATTTAAATTACAATCCTTGAAGAATATAAGGAAAATAAAGATTTTCTTTTTAATCAAACGGGAGAGAATTAAAAAGAACTAGAACAAAAAAAAACATAACAGGAACAAGAGTTGAGCGGAAGTTCAAAAAACCCTTTTTTATTATTTTTTAATTATTATTACTTTTTGTATTGTCTCCATTTTTTTCTTTTCTCTTTCCTTCTATTTTTCTTAACTTTCCTATAAATATTGTTCTCCCTCTTTCGATGTATAAAATTTTCAAAATTGAAAATTTTCAATGAAAAATATTTTTTTTAAAAAAAAAAAGAGAGCCAAACTCCACAGTAGGCATTCAAACATAAATCCACAAGCACGAAAACGGGAACTTTTCCCCAAAGCAAACCCTTCAAAGAATAAAGGCAAAGACAGAAAACTTGAATCATGGACCTGAGAGCCGAGACGAGAGAGTCATCTTAATTTAAGCCCAACCAAGTACCCATGAGATCATGGCGAATGCACCTGGGCTTCAAAGTTCAAGGACTTCTCATCAATTTCAAAACATAGATTACACCAGACAGGAAATAATCAGGGCCAGGTAACACCTCTCAATGAAAGATTCCCTCAGGCGGCGACAGCCAGGCTTTGAAGCTGCAGGGCTATTCAATGCTAATGAAGGTGGCCAATTAAAAGATTAACACTTGCCTCCAACAGACAAGAGTTCTTTCTCCCACCCTGGACAGATATATATATACCCACTTGCCTGGTTTCCAACAGACCTCACAACCTTTGAGGATGCCTGCCACAAATGTGGGCGAAACATCAAACTGCAATGATTCTAAATTGTAGATAAGGAGATCCCCACCCCAAGTTGCTCTCTCATTGACAGTAGCACTTAAACAACTACCTCGTGTTACAATATTCACTTGTTGCACTTTGCCCAGCTCTTGTTTACCCCCCTCTACTTGAGTGCCAAATCCATGTTTTACTATGATTATCAATTTATACTTTTACTATGTCTAGAGTGTTAAATTTTAATACCTGTGTCTGTATTTCCTGATGTTGTTTTTATCCGGGCTTGGCCCCATGTAAGCCAGCCCGAGTCCCTTTGGGGAGATGGAGGCGGGGTATAAAAATAAATTATTATTATTATTATTATTATTATTATTATTATTATTATTATTATTATATAGGTTAAAATATTTCTGATTCCATCTCTCAAAGAAAGGAACAGCCCTACCCTTTGATGATCATATTCCTGCAACCGATAGATAGGAGACAGATAGAGGCAGAGAAAGTCATCTTTGATATTAGAAGTATTCTTAGGCGAAATGGAACCCTAATTTGGCCTTGCATATGCAAACCACCAAAATATTGACATCTCACCTATTGGTGTATCTTGATTCCAAAAAATAAACCAAGTTGTCACAGTGAAGGTAAAATAGCAGGTTGTGTTCCTGATGATGCCAAGAATGGATTACATAGCAAGGTTTGGAGAATGGGTTGTGTGTTTGTGTTGTGATACCTCACAACCTCTGAGAATGCCTGCCATAGATGTGGCCGAAACATCAGGAGATAATTCTTCTGAAACATGGCCATACAGCACGGAAAACTCATAGCAACCCAGTGATTCCGGCCATGAAAGCCTTCGACAACAGATTGAAGAATGGCTGCTTAACCTTAAAGCAGTCTGGCAATGACCAACGGATGCCTATTAGTTTTGACTTCTGTTGAATTTGTTAGCTAAATGGGATTTTTGCAGTAGTAACTTGGCAATCTTAGCAAACTAGATTAAAATATAAAACTGTGCGGTTCAGGTCTCGGGGGTGCCATTCTTTTTGGATGCTGATCTGAAAAAGTAGAGAAATGCATTTTTTTCCATCTACATCAGTTTGGATTCTTGATTCACCGGCATGGTATAACCTTCCCTGGTGCAACTAGGGGTGCATCTACACTGCAGAATGAATGCAGCTTGACTCCACTTGATTCCATAGCATTGAGCCATGGCAATTCAACGGAATTGTTTAGCCTTCTCTGCTAAGTAGAGCCAGTGCTTCATCCAACTACGGTGCCCACCGTTCCATGGCATGGAGCCATGGCAGATAAAGTAATGTCAAACTGCATTGATTCTATAGTGTAGATGCACACTTAGAGAAGCAATTCCACTTCAAAGGTCTACTCAAAAGGAAATTCCACTGACTCCAATGGCAAGCACTTCCATAAATGTGGGCAGAAAAGGTCAGTGCTCCATGCGATTAAGGCTGCCAACGGGTCAGATGTATTGTTAGCCACAGATTAAGAATTGATCCCGTATGATTGGCAGGATTGCTGCGGCTGAAAATGCAAAAACTCACTACCTGACAGTCTCACTTTTGTCCCTATGGGCTACACAAATTATTGCCATGGGCTCCCAGCCAAAGACCAAGACAATTATTTCAAATCAATACACAAATGCAAACCTTCCCCATATCTGCAGCTCTTGCTAAGTGAAACGTTTTCTTCTGCCTATCATCTCCAGACTTACCATTATTCCATTATTTTTCTTTCTATCCTCAGGTGCATCTACAGTACACTATAGAACTGATGCACTTTATCTGCCGTGCTTCAATGCTATGGAATCTTGGGAGTTATAGTTTCACAAGAGCTTTGACTTTCTCTGCTAAAGAGTTTTATGCTGATTACAACTTTCAGGATTCCACAGCATTGAGCCATGGCATTTCAAGTGAGAAGTGGCTTAGAAATCTAGATATGTTGAACCTGGGATGCATCTACATTGTCAAGTGAATGCAGTTTGACATCACTTTGGCGGCATCCCCACTATAGCATTAATGCAGCTTGACAACACTTTAATTTCCATGGCCACTCAGAATCCTATATAATCATGGCAGCTATAGCTTTTCAGACACCAACACTTTGGCAAGGAAGGCTAAAAGTCTTGTAAAACTTTAACTCCCAGGAGTTGTTTAAAGCTACAGACAATGCGGTTGCTGTTGCCCGCTTTTGGTCCAAAACTATTTAGTTGCTTGTGATTTCTTTTTTTTTCTTTTTTTCCCCATTATTTGAAATGTATTTGTTGTACAATGCTTTTGACACGAAATAAATAAAACTCCCAGGATTCCATACCATTGAGTCTAGTTTTGCAAGGTAGATGCACCCCTTAACTTCTATGGTTCAATGCTATGAAATCATGGGAGCAGTAGTTTTTAAAGGTCTTTAGCCTTCTCTGTTAGTATTTCACCAACTACAGCACTCATGATTCAGTAGTATTGAGCCATGGCGTTAAACTGCATTAATTCGATAGTGCAGATGCACCCATGAAGAAAAGAAGGGTAAGAGGGGACATGAGAGCCATGTTTAAATATCTGAAAGGATGTCAAATTGAAGGTGACGTCAGCTTGTTTTATGCTGCTTCGGAGACTAAGACATGGAGCAATGGATTCAAACTGGAGGAAAAGAGATTCCACCTAAACATTAGGAAGATCTTCCTGGGGATAAAAAGTATTCACTAGTTAAATACACCGATGCCTGGGGACCTAATATCATCTCCTTCTCTGGAGGTTTTTCAACAGAGGATGGATGGCCATCTGTGGGAAGTGCTTGGATTGTGTCCTCCTATCTACAGAATGGAGTTGGACTGGGGACATCATCACATTAGGAAATACTCTGTTTCTGATACAGTTTGAGAACGATTTTGAATGGGACGTTCACCTCATTCCATCAGTATTCCGTTCCATCTGCAAAACATTGCAGAAACGGATAATTTGCACACAGGATTCTAATAGTTGTATTTGAAATACGAGGGTTGAATGAAAAGTAATGCCTCCACCTTCGTTACTTGGGTTTGGATGGGAATATTTTAATAAATTAAATGCAGAAATAATCCTTAGAATGTGCTCTTTATCTACCACTATTCACTTTTCCACATAATCACCAGACAATTTGATACATTTCTGCCAATGATGAACAAGTTTTCTGAAGCTGGGAGTAGTAGGTACTGGGATTTATAGTTCACCTGCAATGAATGAGCACTTTGAACCCCACCAACGATGGACCAAGACCAAGCTTGGCACACAGAGCCCCCATAACCAATACAACATATTGGACAGGTTTGGGGAAAATGAAGTTATAGTTCACCTGCATCCAGAGAAACAGTGACCCCCACCAACAATGGACCAGAACCACAGTTTGTGCAGAGAAGCATTCTGGGAATTGTAGTTCACCCACTCCAAACAGAATACATAACATTGAAAGACAAATAATACCATTCTCAAATGACCAGGGCACCGCCGGGTTCCCAAGCTAGTTTTCAATATTTCTGACAGTTTGAGACTCTGAAGTCACATTACCACCCTATTTCCCCAAAAATAAGACATCCCCAGAAAATAAGACCTAGTAGAGATTTTGCTGAATTGCTAAATATAATGCCTCCCCTGAAAGTAAGACCTAGCAAAGTTTTTGTTTGGAATTATGCCCGCCAAACAGAACACCAGAGCATGCAAGATTGGTAAATGTACGTACCATAGATTGCTGTACATGAAAATAATGGTAATAACAAGAAATTATTGATAGGATTCACAGTTTGTCTGGTTAGGCTGGTTTGTGATGATATCTACTTTACAGTATATAATTACAGTAGAGTCTCACTTATCCAACACTCGCTTATCCAACGTACTGGATTATCCAACGCATTTTTGTAGTCAATATTTTCAATACATTGTGATATTTTGGCGCTAAATTCGTAAATACCGTAATTAGTACATAACATTACTGCATATTGAACTACTTTTTCTGTTAAATTTGTTGTATAACATGATGTTTTGGTGCTTAATTTGTAAAATCATAACCTATTTTGATGTTTAATAGGCTTTTCCTTATTCTCTCCTTATTATCCAACATATTCGCTTATCCAACGTTCTGCCGGCCTGTTTACGTTGGATAAGCGAGACTCTACTGTATTATTATTTACAGTCCCCGAAGGGGACTCAGGGCGGATCACATTACACATATAGGCAAACATTCAATGCCTTTTAACATAGAACAAAGACAAGACAAACATAGGCTCCGAGTGGGCCTTGAACTCATGACCTCCTGGTCAGAGTGATTCATTGCAGCTGCTTACAGCTGGCTTGCTCTCCAGCCTGCACCACAGCCCGAGCCCATTTTTTTGTTCAACAATAAAAGTGAATTATTCATGGAAAAATAAGACATCCCCTGAAAATAAGACCTAGCACATCTTTGGGAGCAAAAATTAATATAAGACACTGTCTTATTTTCAGGGAAACACGATACATAGTTTTAGAAAAAGAATTAAGGGCACACAGTTACCTCGGGAGTTTTCTGAATGGCTTGGGAAGAGCTGGCCATGATATGGACAAAATATTGCTGTCCCATGTGGTGTAACGAGTCAAAGTGGAGGATTTTCTGAAGGTAAAAAATTCAGTAATTGGCTGTGATGGGAACAGTATACATCCCGTCTGAAAACAGAATGCAGTCGGTCGGAAAAAAGTAACGGGATGCACACTGATGTAAGCAGATTGTAACCCAATGTAATAAGGACTTGGATCGGCCTTGGAGTCTCTTCCAACTCTATGATTCTATGACAACAAGAAAGGAACTGAGAAGATTTCCTTGCAGGCAGACCAGCCAGATCAGCAGGCGGCTGCACCCGTTCTCATTAACTCCCTGCCCTTCAGATCCATCAACAGCCTTTCAAAGCAATCCCCTGCTTAGCCATCAGAAGCCACGCTAAGAGTTTCCTTCTCTTTTTGGATATATATGTGTGTGTGTGTGTGTATGTGTGTGTATATATATGATTATTAGGCACATTGAGTGTCGCTGATAACAATCTGTCAATTACACAGTGTGGGGTTGTTCAGCACTTGCGATGAAAATCTCCCATCTGGTCACAGCAGGACTAATGGCACCGGCCCTTGAATGCGTAGGCTGGTGGAGGGATGCTCCTCACCCTGCAAACAGTCCTGGTGTTTGCCCAACAGATGCTCCATGCCACAGGGGGGGAAAGCACATGAAAGCGCATTAGAAAGCAAACACACTAATTGGCTGTAATGTCACCAAGAACAGCTCTGGATGGCGTAAAAGGGGGAGGAAATGGAAGGAGATGTAGTCTCTGCCAGGGAATGCGTCCAGATGAGGCCTTTCATGACAATGAAAGATCTGGAAAGTAAGCACTATAAGGAATGGCATAGGGAGTTGGGTGTTCAGGATGACACAGGTGAGGTCCATGCAGAATTATTTATCTACAGCATTTATATTCCGCCCTTCTCACCCTGAAGGGGACTCAGGGCAGATCACATTACACATATAGGCAAACATTCAATGCCTTTTAACATAGAACAAAGACAAACAAACCTAGGCTCCGAGCCTCAATCTCATGACCTCCTAGTCAGAGTGATTCATTGCAGTTAATTGCAGCTGGCTTGCTCTCCTGCCTGCGCCACAGCCCGGGCCTAAGATGCACTAAGGTTATTTTTGTGCTCCTTCAAAGACTAAAACATGAACCAATGGATTGAGATTCCACCTAAATAATAAGTTCTTAAAGACTAGAATATGAAGCCATGCATTCAAATGAAAAGGGATGAGAGTCCGAAGTAATATGAAGGACTTCTTGAAGAGCAACATTCAAATCAATGCGTTCCAATGACAAGTGATTTGATGACACCTAAACAATAAGAACTTCTTGGAGACCAGAAGACAAATCAATTGTTTCCAATGATAAGTAAGGAGATTCCACCAGAGCAATAGGAAGACTTCCTTGAAGACTAGAACACAAACCAATGGATTCCAATGACTAGGAATGAGATTCCACTTAAACAGTAAGAATTGTTTGGTACTTGAATATATTAAGACCCCATATCCATAGGAGATATGTTCCCTATCAGACTAAGGTTAGCTGTAACCATTGATACAACTGAACAACACCATTAAAATAGCTTACTTCCAGTCCCAGCATTCTATAGCGTTGTGTTGGAGAACTTAGAGATTCATAGATAGATATCCTATTCAGGATATTGCTAGGACCTCCCATGCAATGTAATTTTCAGGTCCATGGAAGACCTAGCAAATTCCTGGAGACCATTTTCCTCTACCCATGAGTGGGTCTTACTGTAGATTGCCTTGGGTGGTGTGCACTCTTTATTCGGTGGTCTTTAAACAAAGGCTGGTTGACCATCTCCCAAAACCACTTCAGTTCTTTCATCTTGAAGGGCAGAAGGTTGGACTAGGAGACCTTTGAGGTTGCTTCTGGACTATTCATCTCCCATCTGCTATCCAAATTGTCCTTTATCTTTAACACACAGGCACACTGCTGCTACCAAAAAGGCCAACAGGAGACACCAAACAACCTGGAGACTCCTGCCAGTTTTCATTCTAGGTACATTTCCTCCTTTCCCATCCGCTACCTTGTTTGCATTTGTTGCCTTGACACTTATGGGCTCCATAAAATGGGTCCAAATTTACTAACTTTGCTGGCTCACTCTATAATCCGTGCCTTGTCGCCTTCGTCGTTGAAAGCACTTGATCCACAGCAGGCCAGAGCTGTTTAAAAAGCACCTTTCTACCAACAAGAGTGAAGAGGAAAAACCTCTGCAGCTACAGGTGAAGAAACTGACTCAATCTCAGAGAAACAGCTGAGTTCATTGCTTCAGTTATTGTTGCAAGGCACTCAACATGGGAGGCAGAAATGCACTGAAGCCATGTTACTATGCTCTACCATGAAATGCAACCCCAAAGCAAAATATATTCCATTAGATAGAGGCACCCATAGAACAAAATCATAGAATAGTACTAGCTGTGCCCGGCCACCCGTTGCTGTGGCGAAGTATGGTGGTATGGGAAATAAAGTATTGAGGAACTGGTGGTAGTTAAGGTAAAAGGTAAAGGTTTTTACCTTACATTAAATCCATTATAAATGGGTTATATAGCTGTGTGGAAGGGCCTTGAGTCTACACTGCCATATAATCCAGTTCAAATCAGATAATCTACATTTTATAGGCAGTGTGGAAGAGGCCTAAGTGAGGCCTAACTCTGCCTGTCCCCTGGGCTGAGTGGGTTGCTAGGAGACCAAGTGGGCGGAGCTTAGCCTTCTAACTGGCAGCAATTGGATAAAAACAATTATTCCTCTCCCTCTAATTAGGACTTTATTTTTCTTTTCTTTTTGTTGTATGAACGTAGAGGCATGGATGAGGGGTTGTGCTGCCAAGTTTAGTGTTTCTGGGATGTGTAGTTTTGTTGTTTTGTCCTAGGCCGAAATTTCATTACCCTTTTATATATATAGATTCATTTAATTTATTTAATTTACTTTTTAAAAAATTTATTTATTTATTTACAGTATTTATATTCCGCCCTTCTCACCGCGAAGGGGACTCAGGGTGGATCACATTATATACATATAGGGCAAACATTCAATGCCCATATACACACATAGAACCGAGACAGAGACAGACGCAGAGGCAATTTAACCTTCTCCTGAGGGGATGTTCGATTCTGGCCAATAGGATCAGAAGAAGCCCCAAGGGCTAGGCCGTTGTAACCTAGGACTACATAATCAAAGCACTCATGTCAGATGGCCAAATCACTCTATCCTCAGGTCTAATAATGATGATAATAATAATAATAATAATAATAATAAATATACTCGAGTATAAGCTTAGTTTTTCAGCCCTTTTTTTAAGACCGAAAAAGCTCCCGTTGGCTTATACTCAGGTGAAGGTCCTGGTTGGCTTATATTTGGGTCAGCTTATACTCGAGAATATATGGTGCATTTATTATTTTTCTCTGTTATTATTGGTATTGTTACATTTATTATTTTTCTCTATTATTGTTGCTACTATTACATTTATTTTACTCTATTTTTATTATTATCATTAATATATTTATTATTTCACTCTGATCTTATTATTATTATTGCATTTATTATTTTACTCTATTTATTATTACATGTATTATTTTCCTGTATTGATTATTATTATTATTACATGTATTATTTTACTCTATTATTATTAAAAGGATACATAAGCACATTTACATTGAAGAAGATGAGAATAATGGTTTGATCAGAGTTGGATAATCTTATCTTAAATTTGAGTTTTATGTAAATATTCAAAAACATTTAACCTACTGATGCCTCAATTAATGCAATTTTATTGGTATCTGTTTTTATTTCTGAAATTTACTACCCTCGGCTTATACTGGAGTCAATGTTTTCCCGTTTTTTTGTGGTAAAATTAGGTGTCTCGGCTTATATTTGGGTTGGCTTATACTTGAGTATATACGGTAATAATAGCTTTATTTTTCTATCCCGCCTCCATCTCCCCGCAGGGACTTGGGGCAGCTAACAGTGTGCTAAGCACAAAAACAAATAATAGCAAAGTAAAATATATGTGAAAACAGCATTTTCAACCAAATAAAATACATTAAAACAAAATGATACAATATAACACCATTTTAAAACATGGCTTCTTGGCTGAACTTCTCCTTCTGTAATGCATTTTTCCTCTTTTCCTACTGCCTTCCACCTTTCCAAGCATTGCTGTTTTTTCTATTCAGTCCTGCCTTTCCATGATATGGGCAAATTACAGTTGTCCCAGTTCAGTCATCTTGGCTTCCAGTTAGCGTTCTGACCTGACTTGTTCGAGTCCTCCCTTGTTTCTCTTTTTTTTTATTGCAGTCCACGTTATCCTTAGTTCCTCTCATTTCAGTCTTTACAATTTAGAGTATCTGCTCTCAAAGGGCGCCAAGGCAGAGAACAAAGGAGCTGCTGTTCCAAAATCCATACACAGCATGACAAAATCAGCAAACAAACTGAGCTCAGCAGAAATACAGGGAAAACAGTAAGATAGAAATGACCCAAAATGCAGAAACCATTGATCATATATTCAGCTGCTGTAAGAAAATCGCACAGACAGACTACAAACAGAGGCACAACTATGTGGCCCAAATGATTCATTGGAACTTATGCCTCAAGTACCACCTCCCAGCAGCAAAGAACTGGTGGGATCACAAACCTGAAAAAGTATTGGAAAATCAGCACGCAAAGATACTGTGGGACTTCCGAATCCAGACTGACCAAGTTCTGGAACACAACACACCAGACATCACAGTTGTGAAAAAGAAAAAGGTTTGGATCATCCGCTATCAGGACCTCAAGATTGAACTTCAAAGACTGGCAGAAACCAGCGCAGGTGGTCCCGGTGGTGATGGGCACATTGGGTGCCGTGCCAAAAGATCTCAGCCGGCATTTGGAAACAATAGACATTGACAAAATTACGATCTGCCAGCTGCAAAAGGCCACCCTGCTGGGATCTGCACGCATCATCCGAAAATACATCACACAGTCCTAGACACTTGGGAAGTGTTCGACTTGTGATTTTGTGATATGAAATCCAGCATATCTATCTTGTTTGCTGTGTCATAATAAAATAATAATAATTTATTTATACCTTGCCACCATCTCCCCAAGCGGACCCGGGGCGGTTTACATAGGGTGGAGCCAGGACAGCATAATCAGATAAAAACAACATACATACAATTCACAATATAACAAGATAAAAACAAAATACAATATAAAACAAAGGTATTATAATAGTTGAATCAAAGAACCCCTTGAACCCCACCAGTGTTCCAATTGGACCAAACTTCCCACACAGAACCCCCATGACCAACAGAACATACTGGTCTTTGGTGACCCCTCTGCACCCCCCTTGTGAACCCCCCAGAGGTCCCGACCCCCAGGTTGAGAAGCACTGCTAGTCTATCACACAGGGTTGTGGTGCGGATAAAGTGTAGTAGGAGGAAGAATTGCTTCTATCCTTAGTGGAAAGATGGAAAAAGAGATATACAGTAATAGATGCCAAAACCAAGAAAGGCAAGGCTGCTTGCATAATGGACTCTAGCATCATGTTGCTGTTCTCAAATGCTGCCCACTCCCCACATCTCTTTGGTTGAGCTCATTAGCTCCGACTGTCCATCCCGGCTTTATCTCCTTTCACAGCCGAGCCGCACAGGGACCACGTTTGGATGGAGGGAAGGGGAGAATGTGCCCGGCCTCCTCCTCCTCCTCCTTCTGCGGCAAGCGTGGGTAATTTGCAATCGTGGGATTGCTTTCGAAGGGCAGTGCCTTGAACTCTCGCTTACCTTCTTCAAATTATGTTTGACATTCAATTAAAACCCCCGAGGCACCTGGACGCAAACCGTTAGTGTAGCCGGGATGTCGTGGGGGTAATGTGTTTCTTTATAATTATTTGCAGAGTCATCAGGCCTGCCGGGCTACGGGGAATTGGACTCTTTCGCCAGAGCAGGCTGACCGCAGAGGAGGAACTGGGGGGAGGCCGCCGAAGAAGAGCCAGGTTGAAGCTGGGCATAAATGTAACAGCTGCTGGAGTTTCAAGGAAGGGTGCGCCTACACTTGAATTAATGCACCTTGACATCCTTTTAACTGCCATGGCTCAGTACTAAGGAATTCTGGGAGTTACAGTTTTACAAAATCTTTAATGTTTTCTGTCCAAGAGAGCTTACTAAATTACAACTCCTGGAATTCCATAGTCTTGAGTCGTCGGAGTTCAAGAGATGCCAAACTGCATTAATTCCACAGTGTAGATGCGCCTGAAAACATAGTTGACTTCCCGAGTTGTTAGGTTTTACAATGTACTGAGTCATGCACTGCTAATGGGCTTCTATGGGGAATCATTTGGGGAATGTGTTTGGGCTTACTCTAGGTGATTGTCAATGATGCAATCCTGAGTTTGGGTTGGGTCAATTAGTTGGTAACCAATCAAGGATTACTATGTGTAAATGTATTGTATATAAGGACAGTAGTAAAAACTGACAATGGCTGGGCATGTGCTCAAGTGTCTACTGTGGAAGCAGACTGGAAGACTGAAAGTACTGAGCAGGTGTAAGCTACTGGAAGGCGCTGAGACTCTGCAAGTATAAAGTTAAGTCTTATCACGAGTCTTGAAAGGATCCAGAGGAAAAAATGTGAAAAGAATAACTTTGTAAAAGTCATGAATAGATAATATAGAAATACTCTATGACTTACAGTGTGTATATGCAATAGCTGTCTATTACTTATTCACCGATTGTGTTATTATGTAAAAGGTAAAGGTTTCCCCTGATGTTAAGTCCAGTTGTGACCGACTCTGGGGGTTGGTATTCAACTCCATTTCTAAGCCAAAAAAGCCGGCGTTGTCCATAGACATCTCCAAGTCATGTGGCCGGCATGACTGCATGGAGTGCCGTTACCTTCCCGCCAGAGCGATACCTATTGATCTACTCACATTTGCATGTTTTCGAACTGCTAGGTTGGCAGGAGCTGGGGCTAACAGCGGGCGCTCACTCCACTCCAAGGATTTGAACCTGGGACCTTTTGGTCCACAAGTTCAGCAGCTCAGCGCTTTAACACACAGCGCTGTACCATCAGGGGCCCTGTGTTATTATGTATTTAATAAAAATGTTTGAAAAGAAGATGAAAAGATGCAGACCTCGTCCAGTCTTCCGTGTTCTAGAAAATCAATTCTAAACAATGGGCTAAACATGTACAGGATTTTAGGCTCAACGTAGCTGTCCAAAGTGCTGAATAGAGGTCCCAGAATCAGTTCAGCACCTCGGAGAGCCCCTGGATAATTGCAAGCCACTTTCCCTTGATCAGAAAAACTCATCATGGTTTGCAACAAACATTCAGATAAATATGTTTTCTGAAAAGCAGGAATGACAAAAAATTCAGCACCTTGAACAGTTCCTTTAAAGTTTTGCTTTAAATGCGATTTTTTGCTTCTTGGCAGGGGGCCATGAGGTCTCTTCTATTATTCTATGACTCTACGATTCTTTGATTCTATTATTCATATCTAGAAGACATTCCTGGTGGTAAAGGGTACATCCACACCAGGTAGCTCTCAGCCTGTGGGTTTACTAGCTGTTAGGATTTCGGGGAGTTGAAGGCCAAAACATCTGGGGACCCACAGGTTGAGAACCACTGATCTGCACTGTAGAATTAACTCAATTTGACCACTTGAACTGCCATGGCTCAACGCTGAGTAGTCCTAGGAGATATATTTTGGTGAGGCATCAGCAAGAAATATTAACAAAGTTCATGCAATGGGAATCAAAGGGAGGGGAAATGCAACATTTTGAAAACTAGGAAGGGGAACATTTTGCCATTTTCTGTCCCATCCCTCTTGGCCCAGTTAGTTGTATAAATTGCTCCTGATCGTTCCCTGAAGAGGAAGCCCTCTAGTAGTAATAAACATTGCATGAGCGCCTCTAGGTGCAGTGGTGAAATAAACAGCCGGACATACAAAATATAGGTTCCCTGGGAGCGATTGATAGAAGATGCCCCTACGCCACTCCATCACCCACTTTTTGGCCCATGTTAAAGATGCCATTCTGGGCATCTCTCTCTCTCGACACTCACTCACTCACTCTCTCTCATGCATTCTTAATTCCTCCATTCTGGACTTTGATAGTTTCCAGCTGCCTTTTCCTCCAGGCTCTGTATCTCTTCCGGTCCATTTGTCAGCACGGCTCGGCAGATGTCAAGCCATTTCTCTCCTGCCCGGGTGCATTCCTGGCACGCGGACTCCCCTTTCTTGCAAAATCCCTTCCAAAGATGTCCAGTGGCACTAGAGCGCAGCCCTTTGGGGATCCTCTCTTTCTCTGTGGGAAATGAATGGCATCCAATCCCTGGGGAAGTCTGTCTCTGGCTTAACTAGCCAAAGCCTGTGCCACCGGCCGCCTGCTCTGCCAAGGAGCTTGAAACGGAGGTATTTGAAAGCTGTTAGGTAGCCATGGAAACTGGCATGCTGAAGGGAAGAAGGAAGGAAGGAAAAGGGAGAATGATATGTATGTTTTTTCTGCTTGGTTGAAACGGCCCATGAATGAGGAGTGGAGGAGACTGCCCAACGGAGTGAGTTTCTGGTGTACCAGTTGTTCCCGGGAGGAAAAAACCAATTGCAAAAAGGGCAAAGCTTTCAGGATCTGAGTTCCACTCTTTGCTTGGGACAAATGAATCCGGTGGAAAATGCAACATTGTACAATAGGAGTTGATGTGGGCATGCAATGGAACAGGGCCTTCTCTGCAGCTGCAACCATTTCAGAAAACCGTACCCTATTACTTTGCAAGATTTTTTAAATTACTTTGTAAGATAGTACGTTTGGGGGTGAGATATTAAGAGATTTATTATTATTATTATTATTATTATTATTATTTTATTATGACACAGCAAACAAGATAGATATTCTGGATTTCATATCACAAAATCACAAGTCGAACACTTCCCAAGTGACTAGGACTGTGTGATGTATTTTCGGATGATGCGCGCAGATCCCAGTCGGGTGGCCTTTTGCAGTTGCTATTATTATTATTATTATTATTATTATTATTATTATTATTATTTTATTGTGTGACACAGCAAACAAGATAGACATGCTGGATTTCATATCACAAAATCACAAGTCGAACATTTCCCAAGTATCTAGGACTGTGTGATGTATTTTCGGATGATGCGTGCAGATCCCAGCAGGGTGGTCTTTTGCAGTTGGCAGATCGTATTATTATTGTTGTTGTTGTTGTTGTTGTTGACACAATGACATAGCATGACACAGCAAACAAGAAAGATATGCTGGATTTCGTATCACAAAATCACAAGTCGGACACTTCCCAAGTGTCTAGGACTGTGTGATGTATTTTCGGATGATGTGCGCAGATCCCAGTCGGGTGGCCTTTTGCAGTTGGCAGAATGTAATTTTGTCATTGTCTATTGTTTCCAAATGCCGGCTGAGATCTTTTGGCACGGCACCCAGTGTGCCGATCACCACCGGGACCACCTGTACTGGTTTCTGCCAGAGTCTCTGAAGTTCAATCTTGAGGGACTGATAGCGGCTGAGATGGCGAGATCAATGATCCAAACCTTTTTCTTTTCCACAACTGTGATGTCTGGTGTGTTGTGTTCCAGAACTTTGTCAGTCTGGATTCGGAAGTCCCACAGTATGTTTGAGTGCTCATTTTCGGTCAAATAATTTTATTGATGCTTTCAACATATAAATAAAATCACACTACTAAAAGATAGCATGGGGGGGAGGGTGAAGGGGGACTCAGACATAGTGAGGGAAAATAAAGAAAGAAAGAGTATCTGTGTATATATAAGAAGGTGAGAAAGAGAAGAAGAAAAAAAGGAAAAAAAAAAGGAGAAAAAACATAGCCAATAAAGATATACAAAGACAATTGTATAGGCTTCGATTAAAATTGACTTCCATCTTCGCACAGTGTCTTAAACAACAATAAGTGCTCATTTTCCAATACTTTTGCAGGTTTGTGATCCCACCAGTTCTTTGCTGCTGGGAGGTGGTACTTGAGGCATAAGTTCCAATGAATCATTTGGGCCACATAGTCGTGCCTCTGTTTGTAGTCTGTCTGTGCAATTTTCTTACAGCAGCTGAGGAGATCATCAATGGTTTCGTCGGTTTCCTTGCAAATTGTTGTTGTTGTTGTTGTTGTTGTTGTTGTTGTTGTAGGTGAGATATAAATCACAGCAACTACAACTCCCAAATGTCAAACTCTATTTTCTCCAAAATCCACCAGTGTTCAAATTTGGACATACCGAGTATTTGTGCCAAGATTGGTCCAGATCCATTATTTTTTGAGCCCACTATGCTGTCTATAAGTGAACTATAACTCCAAAACTCAAGGTCAATATCCACCAAACCCTTCCAGTAATTGCTGTTGGTCATGGGAGTTCTGTGTGCCAAGTTTGATTCAATTCCATCGTCAGTGGAATTCCGAACGCTCTTTGATTGTAGGTGAACTATAAATCCCAGCAACTGCAACTCCCAAATGTCAAACTCTATTTTCTCCCCAAACCACCAGTGTTCAAATTTGGACATAATGAGTATTTCTGCCAAGTTTAGTCCAGATCCATCATTGTTTGAGTCCACGGTGCTCTCTGGATGTAGGTGAACTATAACTCCAAAACTCAAGGTCAACACCCACCAAACCCTTCCAGTAATTCCTGTTGGTCATGGGAATTCTGTGTGCCGAGTTTGATTCAATTCTATTGTCGGTGGAATTCCAAACTATAAATCCCAGCAACTACAACTCCCAAATGTCAAGCTCTATTTCCCCCCAAAACCACCAGTGTTCAAATTTGTGACAAGATTGGTCCATATCCATCATTTTTTGAGTCCACTATGCTCTCTGGATGTAGGTGAACTATAACTCCAAAACTGGTCATGGGAATTCTGTGTGCCAAGTTTGATTTAATTCCATCATTGGTGGAATTCCAAACACTCTTTGATTGTAGGTGAACTACAAATCCTAACAACTACAACTCCCAAATGACAAAATCATCCCCTCCCAACTCCACCAGTATTCAAATGTGGGCATATCGGGTGTTTGTACTAAATTTGATCCACTGAATGAAAATACATCCTGCATCTCAGATATTTACATTAGGATCCATAACAGGAGAAAAATTACAGTTATGAAGTAGCAACGAAAATAATTTTATGGTTGGGGGTCACCACAACATGAGGACTGTATTAAGGGATCATCAACAGGATGCAAGACATTGGGAATTGCAGAAGAATAGTAATTCCCAATGGCTGGTATCATGTTGGTGACATAAGTGTGCTTTGATTACACTGCATGACCCATTATGAAAACATTGTATGATCAATTGTGCAGCTCAGTGCATGACTCAATGCACCTCAATGAGGACGAAGGATAAAATGCTCAGCCACTTTCCGAAGGGAGCTTATGTTTGCATAAAACACCAGCAGGATTCCAGTTGATGTTTGTTTGGGCAAGAAAACAGTAGGTTTGGTATACAATAAAAGCTTACCAACCAAAACATTGTTTATTGCACAAAAAAGGAAGAATACTGAAATGGCTTCTTTGCAGAAAACAGGAGGAGAAGAAATCCCCCAAAGCAAATAATCTTGTCATGGTTGACAATTCTTTGACAGTTGCCTTGATGTGTGAAGACACCCTTTCTTGTCAAGGATGAGAAAACGTGCAAGAATTCTTTAGTTCCCCCAAGCTTATTCCACAAGAATCTCTAGCAAAAATGAACTCTAGGATAGGATCAAGGATCAGGCAGCAAAGTGCAATGCTGCCGGATTGTGGACCATCTCTCTATCCTAACAGATATCGAGGTCCATACTGTTGTGGTAATCTCTGAGTGGTTAGACTCAATTTAACCCTCTCTGGGGGAGATTCCACCAAAAAGCAGCAGAGTAGCAAAAGCAAAGCCTTTAAATGCAACAGCTACTTACACGGGGTGAGCAAGGGAAGCCTTTGTCTATTTAGGATGGCAATGAACTGCAGAGTCTCAGTAAAAGTTCAAAAACTATTTATTCAGGTAAAAGGAACTCCCTTGTAGATAGAAAGGCTTGGGAGCTGTCTAGTCTACTCTAGACTGGTTTCTAAGAAAAAATAAGAAAGGAAAAATAACAAACATCTAAATCAGGGGTCCCCAAACTTTTTAAACAGGGAGCCAGTTGACGATCCTTTGGACCGTTGGAGGGCCGGACTATAGTTGGCCACTGAGTAATAATAATTAATAATAATAATAATAATAATAATAATAATAATAACAACAACAATAATAATAAAAAAGAGGGTTGGAAGAGACCCTTTGGGCCATTGAATCCAATCCCTTTCTGCCTTTGTGCATCGAAAGCACAAGCAAAGCACCCCTGACAGATGGCCACCCTGCCTCAATGTTAATAATAATAATAATAAAGAGGGTTGGAAGAGACCCCTTGGGCCATTTAGTCCAATCCCCTTCTGCCTTTGTGCACCAAAAGCCATTAGTATTGCCCCTGACAGATGTCCACCCAGCCTCAATGTTAATAATAATAATAATAATAATAATAATAATAATAATAATAATAATAATAATAATGGTTGTAAGAGAAGAAGAGGCCCCTTGGGTCATTTAGCCCAACCCCCTTCTGCCCTTGTGCCGTGGGGGCCGGATAAATGGCTTCGATGGGCCGCATCCAGCCCCCGGGCCTTAGTTTGGGGACCCCTGATCTAAATAGTTACATCTTGCCAGGAGAGATGGCGAGATGCTTCTTGTAAGCTAGAAGAATAAAGGGAGAAGAGAGAACTAAAATGGTTCCAACCTCATGGTCCAGTTTATTGGGGCCATAAAAGACATTCTGACCAATGAGAAGTTAGTGTCCCTAGAGATTCACATTTCTACTAACTTCAAAGTAAGGGATGTGACGTGAACAGGATAGAGTGAAACACAGTAAAGCCTGTCTAGGCATGCTTCGGAAACAAGGAAAGGATTCCCTCAATCTATATCATCTATCTAACTACATCTAGACTTGAGTAGTCCAGGATGATTCCCAACACATACACTGTTACTGCTGATGTCTAGTGGCAGAGGAAGGAAAAGAAACAGCAAAGGGGCAGCTGGTTTAGGCTACAAGGGGACGGGAACCCTGACTGCAAGGAGCAAATGATCTAGGCTGCAAGGAAGAGAACCCAGCATTCAGAGAAGCAGCTGGTCTCCCTCTATATCCCGGCACAGACTCTTAGATCTTCCGGGGAGGCTCTCCTCTTGCTCCCACCATTGTCCCAGGTACGGTTGGTGTGGACGAGGGAGAGGGCCTTCTCGGTGGTGGCCCCCCACCTCTGGAACACCCTCCCAAAAGAGATAAGGCAAGTCCCATCAGTAGCATCCTTCCGTAGGGACCTGAAAACCTGGTTTCAGCAGGCTTTTGGAAATGACTAACCTGAAACCCTAGATGCCGCATGGTGTTCTGTTTTGTCTTTCAAGAACAGTCTTAAAACATGGTGGTAAGTAAATGAAAACTGCTTTACTTCAAATGCAAAAAGAAACAAGGAAGTCATAGGGCAAACACAGACTCTGATAAACTCCCAAATCAAATAGCAGTCTTACTTCAGACAAAGAAACAGCAATAAATCCAGATGTAGACTTGAAGCAGGCACCAGGGGAGTGAAGGCATTAGAGTCCATTTGTTACCAGCAAGAGCTGGCTGCACCTGCTCCTACTTTATAGCCCTGAGTCCCCTCACAGCTGCTGGGGCAGATCCTAATTACTCAGCTGCATTTCTGGCAGCTATCCTAGCTGAACGACTTCTCTGCTCTGTTTCATTTCACCTCTCCTGAAATGAGGGTACTTGCAAAGTCTCCTTCTCAGATTCCAACTCACCCTCAGATTCATGAACACTTTCCTGCTCCCCTTCCTCTTCTGAAAAAGAGGAATCCCTAACATCTGGCCACCATACGGTCCCTGTTCTGAGCTTTACCCACTTCCTTCGATTTTGTTTATGGATGCAAGTGCATGTTGATGGGATTCAGATTCAGGATGAGTTTCAAGAGGACTCTGATGGGAACGATGGGATTCAGGTGCAAAATGTGCCTGCTGTGGGAAATGAAGGGAGTTTTTCCCATGGGAAGTAATGATGTTGTTTCTGATGATGGAATTCAGGTGTTGGAAGCAGATGGGGAAAATAGCTCTGATAGCATTAACGAGCTCAGTGGCCTTGACGGCCTTGACACTGGGGCCGCTGAGCTCGCCGTCTGGAATTTCGGGGGCTGCGAATGAGTCTTCGAATAGCAAACAAGAGAGAGGCCAAAGGGCAAAGAAATGATTTCATGCTATGTTTTTTAAAAGAGTCTGCTGAGAGGGAGATCTTTGTCAAAAGCAACTTCTTACCTTGAGTCAAGAACCAAGTCAGCTTTCCTGTATCAAGTCTGCGTTCCTGTATTATCTTGTAGCCTGGATGTATTCTTGCTTTTGGGGACTTTGGCTTCCTTTGAAAGGATCTGGTTTCATGCCTATGCTTTTATGGATTTGATGATTACAGCCTGGTTTTGTAACTATATCTTGGAACTGAACTTTTATCTTTGTTGAACTATTCTTCTACTTATTTTCTAATAAACTTTAAAAGTCTACATCTTGTGTGCAGCCTGGTGTCTTTAGCAAGGTGAAGCTAATCTGAGGTGTGACAATAAGGTTATTTTCCCAGACAGGTCATGCTCTGATTTCTCTTCCCCTTGCAGCTGAGATCGGCCACTTTTTCCTCTTCTTGGTCACTTCTCTTCTTCTGCCATATTGTCAATAAGTAGGAGCAGATGTTACTCCCTCCGTGCAGCTTGAGAACTATGTCAGGAGGAGGTTCTTGGCACGTGACTAGCCCCCTGCTCTCTGTCCAAAAGGAAACACATGCACACACAACTCAGACTTACATGTGCATGTATCCCCATCAGATCTGGAGAGTGGATTTGACAGGCAGGTATGATAAAAAACCGAGGCAACAGATCCAGGTAGGCAGGCGGAGGCACAGTCCCTCGGGGGAAAACCATTTTGTAGGGATGTGGCCCACCGCGAGGCAGTCATTTAAAACACGACTGTTGGCCCAGTGAGAAATGGTTTAATTCCCCGTTCGGTTCCTGCTACCGTCTAACAAGCAAATGGCCTCATTCTGCCTGGTTAATAGTCTGTTCGGGCTGAATTGCATCTCCTTTATATTCTGGCTTGGAATAACAGGCACCTGGGCTGTCACAGTCAAGGGTAATTTGCCACGGGGAAAAGGGGTCATTTTCCCCGTAAATTGTTTTCTCCCTCTCCGCCAACGCCAAGCAACAAAGGCCCTGGTGCTTTCTGTTCCCTTGCAGGCTGGGAGGGGGAAGCTCAGCAAGAAAGACACAATGCTGAAGCGGAAGACCGTTTTAAGAAGACTGAGAAACTTTGTCAGCTTGGGTCGAAAGACAGTAAATATTGGAGAGGTGAGTCCTAAAATCAGAGAGTAGGATGGGCTCTGGAGGTCATCTATCTTGTGGTAATCTCTGAGCGGTTAGACTCAATTTAACCCTCTCTGGGGGAGATTCCACCAAAAATCAACAGAGTAGCAAAAGCAAAAGCTTTCAAATGCAGCAGTTACTTACACAGGGTGACCAAAGAGAAGCCTTTGACCATTTAGGATTGCAATGGACTGCAGAGTCTCAATAAAAGTTCAAAAAGTATTTATTCAGGTAAAAAGAACTCCATTGTAGATAGAAAGGCTTGGGAGCTGTCTAGTCTACTCTAGACTGGTTTCTAAGGAAAAATAAGAAAGGAAAAATAACAAACATTTAAATAGTTACATCTTGCCAGGAGAGATGGCAGGACGTGTTGTTAGCTTGAAGGGAGAAGAGAGAACCAAAATGGTTCCAACCTCATGGTCCAGTTTATTGGGGCCATAAAAGACATTCTGACCAATGAGAAGTTAGTGTCCCTGGAGATTCACATTTCTGCTAACTTCAAAGTAAGGGATGTGACGTATACAGGATAGAGTGAAACACAGTAAAGCCTGTCTAGGCATGCTTTGGAAACAGGGAAAGGATTCCCTCAATCTAACTCTATCATCTATCTAACTACATCTAGACTTGAGTAGTCCAGGATGATTCCCAACAATCTAGACCAAAATCATGCTCAGTTTGGGATCAGCACTGAAGGAGGGTCCATTGTGTTCCCCATAAGATAGAACTACTTAGAAGATCCTCCAAAATCTGATTCCTTGGATATAACAT
This sequence comes from Anolis carolinensis, assembly GCF_035594765.1. Taxonomy (NCBI): domain Eukaryota; kingdom Metazoa; phylum Chordata; class Lepidosauria; order Squamata; family Anolidae; genus Anolis; species Anolis carolinensis. The sequence goes on along the minus strand of NW_026943821.1, from coordinate 21,228,425 downwards.
ATATACTCGAGTATAAGCCGAGCCGACTATAAGCCGAGGCACCTTAACATTGACTCCAGTATAAGCCAAGGGTGGTAAATTTCAGAAATAAAAATAGATACCAACAAAATTACATTAATTGAGGCATCAGCAGGTTAAATGTTTTTGAATATTTACATAAAGCTCTAATTTAAGATAAGATTGCCCAACTCTGATCAAATCATGATTCTCATCTTCTTCAATGTAAATGTGCTTATGTATCCTTTTAATAATAATAGAGTAAAATTCTACATATACTCGAGTATAAGCCGACCTGACTATAAGCCGAGGCACCTAATTTTACCACAATAACAGTGGGAAAACATTGACTCCAGTATAAGCCGAGGGTGGGAAATTTCAGAAATAAAAATAGATACCAGTTGAGGCATCAATAGGTTAAATATTTTTGAATATTTACATAAAGCTCTAATTTAAGATAAGACTGTCCAACTCTGATCCAATCATTATTCTCATCTTCTTCAATGTAAATGTGCTTATGTATCCTTTTAATAATAATAGAGTAAAATAATACATGTAATAATAATAATAATAAATATAGGAAAATAATACATGTAATAATAAATAGAGTAAAATAATAAATGCAATAATAATAATAATAATAAGATCAGAGTGAAATAATAAATGTATTATTAATAATAATAAAAATAGAGTAAAATAAATGTAATAGTAGCAACAATAATAGAGAAAAATAATCAATGTAATAATACCAATAATAATAGAGAAAAATAATAAATGTACCATATATCCTCGAGTATAAGCTGACCCAAATATAAGCCAACCAGGACCCTCACCCGAGTATATGCCGAGGGGGACTTCTTCAGTCTTAAAAAAGGGGCTGAAAAACTAGGCTTATACTCGAGTATATACAGTAATCTTCCCTATCCTCTCAGGCAAAAGACTACTCCATCATCTGCAAGACAGATCTTCAGGCATAGGAATGCTGCCCCCATTTTTGCCTCATTTTCTCACAGCTCTAGCATTCAATCCCCATCCAATGATTTTGTCCGGCGGTATGCTCAGAATATATATAAGTCTTCCTGCAGTACATTGCTAACATCTTGTCAGCCTATATTTGGCTCGCACAGAGATTCGGAAAGTGCAAATGAGATGAATCTGCCTGAAAATGAGGATCCAAGAAACAGATTCTCCAGCATTACTAGGCATAAGTGCCACATCTTTTTTTCTCCCATTCAATAGTTAAAGGTAAAAGTTTTCCCTGACATTAAGGCTAGTCGTGTCCGACTCTGGGGGTTGGTCCTCATCTCCATTTCTAGGCCGAAGAGAAATGCCTGTAGACGCCTTCAAGGTCATGTGGCCAGTGGCATGACTGCATGAAATGCTGCTACCTTCCTGCCAGAGCGGTACCTAGTGATCTACTCACATTTGAATGTTTTCAAACTGCTAGGTTGGTAGAAGCTGGGGCTAACAGTGGGAGCTCACTCCACCCCCCAGATTCGAACTGCCATCATTTCAGTCAGCAAGTTCAGCAGCTCAGTGGTTTAACCTGCTGCGCCACAGGGGGCCCCAAATGTAAAGGTTTTTCCCGTGACATTAAGTTCAGTCGTGTCCTACTCCAGTCGTGTCCATTTCTAAGCCAAAGAGCCGGCATTGCCTGTAGACGCCTTCAAGGTCATGTGGCCATAGGCATGACTGCATGGAGCGCCGTTACCTTCATGCCGGAGCAGTACCTATTGATCTACTCACATTTGCATGTTTTCGAACTGCTAGGTTGGCATAAGCTGGGGCTAACAGTGGGAGCTCAGTCCACTCCCCAGATTCGAACTGCCAACATTTCGGTCAGCAAGTTCAGCACACAGGGAGCCCCAAAGGTAAAGGTTTTCCCCTAACATTAAGTTTAGTCATGTCCATTTCTAAGCCAAAGAGCCGGAGTTGCCCGTAGACGCTTCCAAGGTCATGTGGCCACTGGCATGACTGCATGGAGCGCCGTTACCTTCCCTCCGGAGCAGTACCTATTGATCTACCCACATTTGCATGTTTTTGAACTGCTGGGTTGGCAGAAGCTGGAGCTAACAGCGGGTGCTCACTCCACTCCTGCAACTTTTCAGTCCACAAATTCAGCAGCTCAGTGCTTTAACACACTGCGCCACCAGGGGCCCCATTCAATAGACAAGGCAAAAATACTAGTCTTAAACTCACACCACTAGATGCTGAGTCTGAAAGTGTGTTCATAGCAGGGCATCGATCCCCTTCCTCTGAGTTTGAGATGATGAAACTTGTCCAAAGTCACCCAATGGGCTTCCATGGCTGAGTGGGGATTCAAATCCTGGTTTTCCGGTGTCCTAGTTGAAACGTCCAAGCACTACATCATGATGACTCTCATTGGCAAGACATCTCAAGATACGTTTTGCTGTCTTCCTTTGAGGCTGAGTGGGAATGACTTGCCTTAGATCACCCAGTGGGTTTCCAAAGCAGATCTGGCACTTGAACTCCAATTTCCCGCAGTCCTCATCCAAACAACAAAGCCATGCTAGGCAGAACACTGTGCTCTGCAAATAGCCATAGTTTCGGGGAAAGTAGGTTAAGTAGGTTAAGGTAAAGGAGATACTTGGCCAAATATTTGTAGAGTCGGAATTCCTCCGACAAATATGGGAATTGATGTCAATGATACTTGCGAGTCTTTCCTGAGTGTGTGGTAATTCAATTTAGCTGCAAACCTGCTTCAGTTGTTATAGGGAAAGGTAAAGTTTTCCCTTGACATTAAGTCCAGTTGTGTCCAACTCGGGGGTTGGTCCTCATCTCCATTTCTAAGCCAAAGAGCCAGCGTTGTCCATAGACACCTCCAGAGTCATGTGGCCGGCATGACTGCATGGAGCGCCGTTACCTTCCCACCTGAGCAGTACCTATTAATCTACTCGCATTTGCTTTAGCACAGCTGAGGGCCGGGCCATGGTGCAGCTGGCTAATAACCAGCTGCAATAAATCACTACTGACCAAGAGGTCATGAGTTCGAAGCCCGGGTCGGGTTAAGCCCCCAACCATTAAATAGCCCAGCTTGCTATTTACCTAAGCAGCCCGAAAGACTGTTGCATCTGTCAACTAGGAAATTTAGGTATGCTTTATGCGGGAGGCTAATTTAACTAATTTACAACACCATAAAACTGCCAGCAGCACGTGGAAAGGAATGAGAAAGTACTACCATCCAAGACTCGGTGATGCAACAGCTCCCCATGTGGCCGGAATCGAGCAGACCCTCACGAAGCTGGAAATGTTAAATTGCCTCTGTGTGTGTCTATACTGTATGTTGAACTATCTGCCCATCCAACTACATGATTTTCTGCCACTACTACTTTGCACTTTATGGACTGAGAAATTACCTCTCCCATTTTGATATATTCTACACTTTGGCCCAGATCCTTGTTTTAGTCTCCTGTTTTTAACATTTTATGCTATATGTTGATTTTTATGATGGTTTTATTGATATTGATGTTTTACTGTTGGAGTAATTGTTTTATCATTTTATTGCTGTATGTTTCGGGCTTGGTCCCCATGTAAGCCGCTCCGAGTCCCCACTGGGGAGATGGGGCGGGGTATAAAAATAAGGTTATTATTATTATAATTATTATTATTATTGTCTGATGGCACTATATATGTTCATTGTAATCCGCCCTGAGTCCCCTTCGGGGTGAGAAGAGCGGAATTTAAATACTCTAAATACTGTAAATAAATGTTTTCAAACTGCTAGGTTGGCAGAAGCTGGGGCTCACAGCGGGTGCTCACTCTGCTCTCCGGATTCGAACCTGCAACTTTTCGGTCTGCAAGTTCAGCTCAACATGCTGCGCCACAGGAGGCTCCTAATTCTTATAGTACCTTTACATTAAATGGATTCAAATCATAGCTATATCCAGAATTCTGTCATCCTGACTACTCTCTCGAGTCCCTTGTGATTATTTTAGTTCAGGGCCCTAATATATCAGTCATGGAGATACTGAAGTTCTCTTCATACACATTTTACCTCGGCTGCTTACGGCTCTCATGAGTTATATATCCCTCCTATTTGTATCAATACATACTTTTTTTTCTATAAAGATGTGCATATGTAATGCGACGTTTTAATATTTCAACCCTCCCTTGGCTGTAAATAATGAATCAGCAGGTAGAATCTCCTGGCACAAATGTCATCGACTAGTGAAAAAGTAACAAAATATCTTGTAATTGGAGAAAAGGGGGTAGGACCCCCACGCGAAATAAATGTTAAAGTATTGCTCATCACACTTGCCGCAAAAAGACAAAATCTACGCCTCCCGCCAACGTTCCCTTTACCATGAGTTGCAAACATCTGACTTACAAGTGACTCATAGTTAAGAATGGGGCTGAAACAACAGGAAGCGAGAGAAATCTACCCCTTGGAAGAGAAATTCACTCCAGAAAAATTATATACATATACATATAGGTAAAGGTTTCCCCCTGACGTTATGTGTTTTAAATGCAATTTTTTATCTTGTATTGTTGTTTTAATTGATATATTGTATTACTGTTTTATCTTTTTTATATTGTGATTTGTATTATGTTGCTTATATTTTTTCCTTATGTTGTTTGGGCCACTGCCCCATGTAAGCCGCCCCGAGTCCCCACAGGGAGATGGTGGCGGGGTATAAATAAAGTATTATTATTATTATTATTATTATTATTATTATTATTATTATTATTATTTATTAGTCGTGTCCGACTCTGGGGATTGGTGCTCATCTCCATTTCTAAGCCAAAGAGCCGGCGTTGTCCATAGACACCTCCAAGGTCATGTGGCTGGCATGACTGCATGGGACACCGTTACCTTCCCGCCGGAGCGGTACCTATTTATCTACTCACATTTGCATGTTTTCGAACTGCTAGGTTGGCAGGAGCTGGGGCTAACAGCGGGAGCTCATTCCGCTCGCGGGATTTGAACCTGGGACCTTTGGGTCCGCAAATTCAGCAGCTCAGCGCTTTAACACACTGTGCCACCAGTGTGTTAAAGGAAATATTGTACAATAGAGTCTCACTTATCCAAGCTAAACGGGCCAGCAGAAGCTTGGATAAGCGAATATCTTGGATAATAAGGAGGGATTAAGGAAAAGCCTATTAAACATCAAATTAGGTTATGATTTTACAAATTAAGCACCAAAACATCATGTTATACAACAAATTTGACAGAAAACGTAGTTCGAAACGCAGTAATGTTATGCTGTATTTACTGTATTTACGAATTTAGCACCAAAATATCACGATATATTTAAAACATTGACTACAAAAATGGCTTGGATAATCCAGAGGCTTGGATAAGCGAGGCTTGGATAAGTGAGACTCTACTGTATATATTCCTTTCTTTCTGTACAATTCCCTCTTGTGGGTGCATCTGAGCACTGCAGGACGAGGCTCATGGGCTGCCATTGTAGGCTATTTTAAAAACAAGGCAACAAACAAAGGAGTAATTACCCCACCAGTATTTTAAATTGGATCATGAAGCATGTGCATACCAAATTTGGTTCAGATTCGTCAAGCCATGTAAATGCCTTTGAGGTACAAACATTGATACAAATATCTTTTCACACACACACCCATATATATAATTGTAATGAAGTATGAATTTTTGGTTTACAGATGTTATGTTTAATTGTGTGTTTGTGTTTTAAAAGGGTAAGTATTACAGTTATTTCATCTCAGCACTCAGAGGCTGGTTGCCATGGAAAAGTAGGCGGAGCCAACTTCTGTTTTGTTGAAGAAGTGCAGAGTTTAAAAAAGAGAGTCAGTCTGTGCTTTGATGAGGCACAGGGAAGATTGATCCTAGCTTGAGGGGATCAAGGGGACTCAATTGGTCATTTTAAGTCGGTTTAAAATAAGTTTGGTGACTTATTTAATGTAGTCTGTGTCCTGGGAAGGAACAGAGAATCTGTGATCGTATATCACAGGGGTGACTGCGGTTTTAAAGTAGCAGAGAAAGAAGTGACACTTCAGAGAGTTTGACTTATCTCATTCTGGTATTGTAACTGTTAAATAAAATACCTCTAAGTGAGAAACAATATTGTAACCACTAAGCTCTGTGCCTGAATAAACTTGTTCTTGTTTTTCCAACATCGAAGCCTCTGTCACATATATAATAAACCAAGTTACACTACCATCTAAAGTAAATAAGAAGAAAAAAGAAAAAAAGTAAAAGGTCTCCTCCCTGAGTCTTTGGTGGTTGCATCTTTACAAATTGGTGGCGGTCGTGATTGGTTCCTTCACAATAATATTAATCAGTGACCAGCAATCTTACCGTATTTAATCTCCGGAGAGTATACATCATTCGCATTCCCAGAATGCAATTCGGTCACACAGCACTCGCGGTTGCTGCTGCTGCTGCTGGTCGCAGGTGGCGTCAAGGCATTGGAGAGCGTCTGGTTGGGCGGCGGGGGCACCGGCAAGGCTTGCGGGGTCTGGCAGGTGCAGCCGGTCTGCGAGAGGCCGCAGGGCTGCCCGGTCCCCAAGCGAAGGCACTCCTCCAGCCAACGGCACAGGACGCTGCAGGTGAACTGGCTGGAGTTGTTGTTGTTGATTAGCAGGACTTCCACAAAGCGGAACTCCACAGCATCGGGCGGCAGCAACCGGCTAGCGGCCTCAGGCTCCTCGGCAAGGCAGAGCTGGACGAAATTCTTGTCAAAGTGGAAGAAGGCGAAGGGCCCCCCGCCTTGGCAGAGCTCCAGCCGGACCTCCCCACCGTCCTCTGGCTCTTGCGGCAGAGCAGTGCTCTCTGGCTGGCTGCAGGTGTCGTTGGAGAGGTAATGGTCCAGCGGGAGCACCATGGGCGAGTAGTGGGTGCAGACCTGCTCCTCCCGGTTGAACCTGAGGTACAGGGAATATTTGGTGGGGTCGGGGTTCTCCAGGGTCCACGAGCAGCCGGTGGAGACGGTGGGGAAGAGGTCCTTCAGCGAAAAGGAGCCGTAGAGAACCCCGGAGGCCAAGGCGGAGCAGGCGCTGGGAGCTGGGTCGAAGGCCTGGGAGAGCCACAGCAGACACGATATCACAGACAGTAAGAGTGATCCAGCAGGGTTCATCCTATGACATTTGCCCTGCAAGTGAACGAGAAAAAGAGAGAAGGGTTAGACCTGGAGGAAGGGGCTGCCTAGAACTTCTTCAACAAGGCTCAATCCCACAACTCGGAAAAGATTCTGTACAGACAGTCCCCAAGTTCCGAACAAGATCAGTTCCATAGGTTTGTTCTTAAATTTAAATTTGCATGTAAGTCAGAACAGTTACATTGTTAAGTGTAACTCCAACCATATACTGTATATTCTCGAGTATGTCTAGTTTTTCAGCCCTGTTTTTGGACTGAAAAAACCGCCCCTCAGCTTATACTCGGGTGAGGGTCCTGATTAGCTTACATTCGTGTTGGCTTATACTCAAATATATATGGTACAGGGTTGTTGTATGTATTCCGAGCTGTATGGCCATGTTCTAGAAGTATTCTCTCCTAATGTTTTGCCCACATCTATGGCAGGCATCCTCAGAGGTTGTGGGGCATGACAACCTCACAACCTCTGAGGATGCCTGCCATAGATGTGGGCGAAACGTCAGGAAAGAATACTTCTAGAACATGGCCATACAGCCCGGAATACATACAACAACCCTGTGATCCCGGCCATGAAAGCCTTCGACAACATATATATGGTACATTTATTATTATTGGTATTATTACATTTATTATTTTACTCTATTTTATTACTATTAATACATTTATTATTTTACTCTGATATTATTATTATTGTTATTACATTAATTATTTTACTGTATTTATTATTGCATTTATTATTTGACTGTATTTGTTAGTCTTATTACATGTATTATTTTACTCTATTATTATTAAAAGGATACATAAGCACATTTACATTGAAGAACATGAGAATCATGATTTGATCAGAGTTGGACAGTCTTATCTTAAATTTGTGCTTTATGTAAATATTCAAAAACATTTAACCTACTGATGCCTCAATTAATGTAGTTTTATTGGTATCTTTTTATTTCTGAAATTTCCCAGCCTCGGCTTATACTGGAGTCAATGTTTTCGCAGTTTTTTTGTGGTAAAATTAGGTGCCTCAGCTTATATTCGGGTCGGCTTATACTCGGGTATATACGGTAAATTTCCCAAGGTCTACTCAATCCAAGACCCAACTCCAGAATCATAATTCAATGCTCAAACCACCATGCCATGCTGGCTCTCTCTATGGTACAGCAGTTGTAGAAATATCAAAGCGCTATACTTTCACAGTGTGGAAAAGATCTAAGTCTCCATCCTGCAAGGCTAGGAGATTTATCTGCCATGAATAGAAAACTAGAAAGCCATTCCAACCTCCATCATCCTTTCAGGAGGCCAGTCAAGCCTACTTCCCCCGCCCCTCTCCTGCCACATTTTCCATTTAATCTCTCAAAGCGTTAAGCGCAAACAAGCTGGCCACGGGAAAGCACTGTTTATAGAGTCATAAAGAGCCACATCTCTAGCCTAGTAAACCCTGCAGGGCATGGCGTTGCAGAGCGGGTAGAATTTCCAACCAGATTTAGAGATGGAAATCCAGCAGAATGTCCCAGCTGCAGGAGAGGGGGAAAAAAGTGGTTGAAAAAGCTTGCAAGGGAAAAATACATTTCTAATTCCTTGCTAGGCATCAGGATAAATATATTTTTAGGAGAAAGCCTCAGGGGTGTCGTTTTGTTCCACTTGGCTTCAAGACTGTCTCGTCTGGAGTTTATATAATCCAGGGGATCTTAAATCATGGTTCTCAAAGTCCATGGATCATCTTCATGGTGCAAAAAAAAAAAAAAGGATTTTTCCCCTTCCATCCACTTCATTCCTATCGAGTTGATAACCATTTCATAGTTCAAACATGGTTTAAAAATATATACCATTAGGGGTATTTTATATATATATATATATATATATATATATATATATATGTATATATACACATACACACACACACACACACACACACACATACACTGTATATATATACCATTGGAATATATACCATTGGAATCCCTGATGTGAATGATCACAGAGCAACAGGAATTTTTCAGCAATTGCTCTACACAAAACTCATACTATGAAATCAGGTCTTGAGAGTCCTTGGGAGTATCTGCACTGTAGAAACAATCCAGTTTCACACCACTTCAACTGCCCTGGTTTTAATGCTACACTGCCATAAGGGCCCCCTGGTGGTCCAGTGGGTTAAACCGCTGAGCTGTTGAACTTGCTGACTGAAAGGTTCACGGTTCGAATCCAGGGACTGGGGTGAGCTCCCGCTGTTAGCCCCAGCTTCTGCCAACCTAGCAGTTCGAAAGCATGCAAATGTGAGTAGATCAATAGGCACTGCTCTGGCCGGAAGGTAATAGCGTTCCATGCAGTCATGCTGGCCACACGACCCTGGAGGTGTCTACGGACAACACCGGCTCTTCGGTTTAGAAATAAAGATGAGCACCAACCCGCAGAGTCGGACATGACTAGACTTAATGTCAGGGGAAACCTTTACCTTTACTACACTGCCATATAATCTAGTTTGAAACCGGATTTTATATGGCAGTGTAGATGGGACCTCATATAATCCAGTTCAAAATTGGATTTTGTATGACAGTGTAGATGGGATCTCATATAATCCAATTCAAAACTGGATTTTGTATGGCAGTGTAGATGGGACCTCGTATAATCCAATTCAAAACTGGATTTTGTATGGCAGTGTAGATGGGACCTCATATAATCCAGTTCAAAACTGGATTTTGTATGGCAGTGTAGATGGGATCTCGTATAATCCAATTCAAAACTGGATTTTGTATGGCAGTGTAGATGGGACCTCATATAATCCAGTTCAAAACTGGATTTTGTATGGCAGTGTAGATGGGACCTCATATAATCCAGTTCAAAACTGGATTTTGTATGGCAGTGTAGATGGGACCTCATATAATTCAGTTCAAAACTGGATTTTGTATGGCAGTGTAGATGGGACCTCATATAATCCAGTTCAAAACTGGATTTTGTATGGCAGTGTAGATGGGACCTCATATAATCCAGTTCAAAACTGGATTTTGTATGGCAGTGTAGATGGGACCTCATATAATCCAGTTCAAAACTGGATTTTGTATGGCAGTGTAGATGGGACCTCATATAATCCAGTTCAAAACTGGATTTTGTATGGCAGTGTAGATGGGATCTCATATAATCCAGTTCAAAGCAGATAATGTGGATTAGGGGAGTGGTGGCATATAAGTTTGAATAATAATAATAATAATAATAATAATAATAATAATAATAATAATAATAATAATAATTTGATTGATAATCTGGATGATATGTCAGTGTAGAGCCAGCCCGAGTCTACAGTGCCATATAATCCAGTTCAAAGCAAATAATCTGGATTTGATATGGCAGTGTAGAAGGGGCCCCAGACTCATGGCATTACTGGAAGTCCAAGGTTCAAATCTCTGTTCAGGCATGGAAACCCATTGGCCACGTCACACACTCTCAACCTTGAGGAAGGCAAAGGTAAAAACCCTTTTGTTTAAATCCGGTTGAAAAAATCCTAGGATAAGGTTGTCAGGGTCGATTTGGAAGCCGATAATAGCAAGCACATTCCCATGTAGGGAAAATGAAGAAAAGGAAGGAGAAAGTCAGAGTTAAAAAAGGAGGAAGGAGAAAGCGATTATTGTTGGCCCAGCTAAAACACCTGGCTCAGCTTACAGAAACACTTTTAGCTCAGTGAGAATTATGACTTTTATTGATCCAAACGCAGAAGCCGCTTTCTCACTGGATCCCTTGTCAGGGTTTCGGCAAAATGTGGCTCCCAGGCTGTTGCCGTGGCCTTAAACTGCTCCGAGCACGAGTTATAAAGGTCTCCAAACAAGTTGTTGGGAGTTAATATAGGCTACTGTAATGCAAACTAAGTAGGGCTGCCCTTGAAGATGCCTCATAAGATGCAGCTATTGCAAAATGCAGGGGCTCTATGGTGGATTGGAGCACTATACAAGCAGAATATGCGACATAGGTGTGTATATGTGCAGCTTCAAGTCAACTCTCAATTTATTTTATTTATTTACAGAATTTATATTCTGCCCTTCTCACTGCGAAGGGGACTCAGGGCAGATCACATTGTACACATATAAGACAAATATTCAGAGAACAGAGACAGAGACAGACGCAGAGGCAATTTAAATTTTCTCCAGCTTCCAGCTTCCTGAGGGTATGCTTGATTCCGGCCACAGGGAGAGTAGCTGCTCCATCATCCACTGCGACGGCAACTTCCTCATTCCAACGGCAGCTGGATGATTTTTATAGTATCATAAATTAGCCTCCCCACATATAAGTGGTACCTAATTTTCCTACTTGATAGATGCAACTATCTTTCGGGTTGCTTGGTTCAGCATCGAGCAGGGGCTATTTTTTTTTATTTTAATTGTTGGGTGCTCACCCCGACACGGACTGGCATCGTATTCATGACCTCTTGGTCAGAGTGATTTATTGCAGCTGGCTGCTAACCAGCCTGCACCACAGCCCGGCCCCAGCTTCAAGTCAACTCTCAATTTATGATGATGGCATGACTTTCACAAGGTGGTCCTTCTTCTGAAATACAGTCTCCTGGAATTCATGGGTTTGGAGAATGCTCTTTCTGTTTGGACTGCCACTCCCATAATCCTACCATGAAATCTTGTAATAAATATAAGGCAGGATGGAAATATTTTATTAAATAAGTAAGCAAATGAAAAGTGTTGCATTTGGAGACCAACGTTTGATTTCTTGCTTGGCCAGGGAAACACACACACTCAGCCCCAGAAAACCCATAAGTCAGAACTGAGAAGGCACACAGCAACAGCAACAACAACAACAACAATAATAATAATAATAAAAATTAATAATTCTGCCCCAGGCCTGTTCCTTACTTCCTTATCAAAGCAATATACTCTGGCTAGATTTCAACCTGGGATTTTGGTCACTCAGCTGTCTGCATCGAGCCCATTATTCCCAGGCAATCTGTCATATGCAGCCAGAAGCTGTGGCAAAGCAGAAGATGGCAGGAGAGCATGAAAGAGAAGGGATCCTACAGAAACTAACATGCACAGCCACACCAAAGAAGCAAAATCCTGCCCCTCCACCTCTATATTTAGCGGCTGGAAGGCGGCCCCTGACACGGAGACAAATGAGCCGCTGTCGACGATGGAGCTCCGTTGAAAAATGTGTACGCACACATGGAAAACAAGTCAAAGGGAGAGCGGAATGGGAATGAGCCATGCTTTTGTAATTTTTTCAGCAAGGATGGAGTCCTGGCTTTGGCTTTGAACCGAAAGACCCAATTTTCTGCATTGTCCAGAAGTGCTTCTGCCCATTTAAAGCTTGGGCAACAATCATGCCCATTTCTTGAGATGCAGGAGCTGTCCATGGTACTTGCTTTCACCTGACACAGACTACCATAATGCACCTTTCTTGGGGTACCCTTGAAGATGAACATCTGGAATTGTGGACCTGTCCAACTTTTCTGTTTGGAGAACCATATTTTCTTTCAAGTCGTCCAAATATATAGTTGGCCCTCCACATTTTCCAAATGGGATTATAGATTTGATGTAAATGTTCTCTCCAGGAATGTCTAGGTCCTCCAGGATGGCTCTAAGTTATGCTGGTGGACAATAGAGATTCCTGGAAAGAACATCTCATTAGGAAGCTCTAGTTCCTTCAATACGATTCTACAGCCAGTTTCCAGTGTGCCAACATCTCCCCAAAGGGACTCGGGGCAGCTTACATGGGGCCAAGCCGGGGTAATGACAATAAACAAGATAAAACACAACAAAAAAGAAATATATGTTGTCGAAGGCTTTCATGGCCGGGATCACAGGGCTGTTGTATGTTTTCCGGGCTGTATGGATATGTTCCAGAAGTATTCTCTCCTGACGTTTTGCCCACATCTATGGCAGGCATCCTCAGAGGTTGTGAGGCCTGTTGGAAACTAGGCAAATGGGGTTTATATATATATCTGTGGAAAGTCCAGGGTGAGAGAATAACTCTTTGTCAGTTGGAGGCCAGTGTGAATGTTGTAGTTAATCACCTAAATTAGCATTGAATAGCTTAATCTCCTGGCTTCTTCCTACCTGGGGGCATCCTTTGTTCAGAGTCATTAGCTGCCCCTGGTTGATTCATGTCTGGAACTCCTCTGTTTTCAGAGTGTTGCTTCTTTTTTACTGTTCTGATTTTTGAGTTTTTTAATACTGGGAGCCAGATTTTGTTCATTTTCATGGTTTTCTCCTTTCTGTTGAAGTTGTCCACATGCTTGTGGATTTCAATGGCTTCTCTGTGTAGTCTGACATGATAGTTGTTGGAGTGGTCGACTTTCCACAGATATATATAAACTTTCCTTGCTTAGTTTCTCCATAACTCACAACCTCTGAGGATGCCTGCCATAGATGTGGGCGAAACGTCAAGAGGGAATACACCTCAATTTTCAAAACTGAAACTAAAAAAAAATATTCCTTATTACTCAAATCTAATGCGCACCCTAATTTTGTGGACTTAATTTAGTAAAAAAAAAAGGTGAGTATTAGAATTGAGTCAATATGGTCTATATCTCGGATTGGGTATTGGTTCTTCCCAATCCTGGAAATATAAACTTAATTGGGGCACCGAATCTACTCTGGATTTCTATCCAGTCCTTAAAGGAGATCGTCGAGGATTCTGAACACAATCTCACCACTCCGGAAGGAAGGTACCAGCACTCCATGCAGTCATGCCAATGGCCACATGGCCTTGGAGGTGTCTATGGGCAATGCCGGCTCTTCGGCTTAGAAATGGAGATGAGCACCAATCCCCAGAGTTGGACACAACTGGACTTAACATCAGAGGAAAACCTTTACCTTTACCTAAGGTATGGACCACCACAAGTTGACCATTAACTCATGCAGGAAGAGCTAAACACTCAAGCGAATTGTTTTATGTGTGTCCGTCTTCCCTTTCATGAGGGTCTTGTTCCCCAAAACCTCTCCAAATATTGAGGAACTGAAGCATGGGCTTGCTCCCCAGCTGCATCCTATGGAATGCTTTTCTTCCGGCCACATGGACCGATCCGCTCCCCATCTTTGCATCAAATGCAGCAGTGTGTTAATCCAAGGACGAGAGCAAGGTGATTGTTTCTGCTTTTTATCGATTGGGAAGTTGAAAGAACCCAAGGAGGGGACAGGAGAAGGGAGGAGCTTTTCATCAACGCCTCGGTTTCTGGCATCGGGGGCCAGGGAGGCTTGACAAGCTCATTACCTGGAGCTATAATATCTATCAGGACAATTAAGACCCGGCAACCGGGAACCATGAATCAGCTGGACCGATACAGCGAACGGCGGAGAAAAGTCTCCTTTCAAGACCCCTGTGGGTTGCAGAGCATTCTGGGAAGTATGTGAGGCCATGGCCTCGGTTCCTAACAGAGAAGAGACCGGAATGAGAGCTGACGCAAGGACTGGATTATCAACGGTTCAGTTGGTGCAATTTTTCTAGCAGGCTCACTGCAAAAAGAAGAAAAAGGCTGCTTTATACACCTTCCTTCTTGAATCCTTAATCTTTGCATTATCATACAGTTAGCGCTCTGCTCCATATGTGGAGTGTCCATTTAGATTCTAAATTTTAGAACCAGATGATGGTCATATAAGCAGAGTTCCCCGTGTGACATCCGCAAGGAAGTCGCAGTCGATAATGAAAGAACCAAGGCAGTGACATCTCCGGCCCATCCCTTGTTCAGATATGAGACAGCACGCCAACGCCTTAAACCAAGAAATAGGTTTCTAAGATCGACAGAGATGCTCGCAGGGACACCTCAGCAAGCAAGAGTCCAAAAGTGGCAGGATAAAACTCGAAACCTTAATCAGTGGCTGATGCCGGATGAAAAGACTCCCTCTTGGGCACACAGAAGACATAATAATAATAATAATAATAATAATAATAATAATAATAATAATAATAATAATAATAATAATATCAGCCGCTATCAGAAACTCAAGATTGAACTTCAGAGACTCTGGCAGAAACCAGTGCAGGTGGTCCCGGTGGTGATGGGCACACTGGGTGCCGTGCCAAAAGATCTCAGCCGGCATTTGGAAACAATAGACATTGACAAAATCACGATCTGCCAACTGCAAAAGGCCACCCTACTGGGATCTGCACACATCATCCGAAAATACATCACACAGTCCTAGACACTTGGGAAGTGTCCGACTTGTGGTTTTGTGATATGAAATCCAGCATGTCTATCTTGTTTGCTGTGTCATAATAAAATAATAATATCAACTTAAGTTTTTACTGCCTCCATCTCCTCAAGGAGACTGGGGGCAGCTTATATGGGGCCAACCCTGGACAATAACACTCAGCAGAAAATAAAAACACAACACATAAAATACAATTATACACATTAAACATTAAAAACACAGTAATAAACTAGACATAATCTAAAAAACTGCATGAAAATTATAAAGACGAGCTGGGCCAAGAACCCTACGCAACAGAAGGGGATGTGGGAAGATACAATCCCTGAAAGTAACTTTTCCAAGATCTGCGTTGGGGAGAAAGTATCATTTTGCTTTATTGGTCTTCCTAGCCTCTCTCGCTCTTCCTGAGCTTGCTGGGTGAGACCTGATATCTCATAAACTGCCATCTACCCAATGTTTCAGTTCTTTAAAGCTTCTCCCTGTTCAACGACTACATACTTTTCAAGTATCAAATATTGAAATTAAATACAAAAGGAATCAAGGAGATGCTTGGCCAAATATTTGTAGAGTCGGAATACCGCCGACGAATACAGGAATTGATGTCAATGATACTTGCAAGTCTTTCCTGAGTGTGTGATAATTCAATTCAGCTACAAAGCTGCTTCATAGAATCATAGAATCATAGAATAGTAGAGTTGGAAGAGACCTCATGGGCCATCCAGTCCAACCCCATTCTGCCAAGAAGCAGGAAATCGCATTCAGTTGTTATAAGGAAAGGGAAAATTTTCCCTTGACATTAAGTCTAGTCGTGTCTGACTCTGGGGGTTCTAAGCCGAAGAGCCGGCGTTGTCCGTAGACATCTCCAAGGTCATGTGGCCGGCATGACTGCATGGAGCGCCATTACCTTCCTGCCGGAGTGGTACCTATTGATCTATTCACATTTGCATGTTTTCAAACTGCTAGATTGGCAGAAGCAAATAATAATTTATAAATATATAATATATTGTATATGCATATAATATTGATAATAATATTATAATGTAATATAATATTATACTAATAATAATACAATATAATACAGTAGAGTCTCACTTATCCAAGCTAAACGGGCCGGCAGAAGCTTGGATAAGCGAATATCTTGTGGTTGATACTGTTTTAATTCCTTTTAATTTGCCTTTGTTTTGTATTGTTATATTGTGTGTTGAGGCCTTGGCCTTTGTAAGCCGCATCGAGTCCTTCGGGAGATGCTAGCGGGGTACAAATAAAGTTTAATAATAATAATAATAATAAGGAGGGATTAAGGAAAAGCCTATTAAACATCAAATTAGGTTATGATTTTACAAATTAAGCACCAAAACATCATGTTATACAACAAATTTGACGAAAAAAGTAGTTCAATACGCAGTAATGTTATGTTGTAATTACTGTATTTACGAATTTAGCACCAAAATATCACGATATATTGAAAACATTGACTACAAAAATGGCTTGGATTATCCAGAGGCCTGGATAAGCAAGGCTTGGATAAGTGAGACTCTACTGTATTAATTATATATTATATATTAAATGTAATATTACTAATAATATTACCATACAATGATATAGTACAATATAGTAATTTAATGCTTATATTGTGCTATGCTAATAATATATTGTATGTATTGTACCTTCCCGCTGGATCGGTACCTATTGATCTACTCACATTGGCATGTTTTCGAACTGCTAGGTTGGCAGGAGCTGGGGCTAACAGCGGGCGCTCACTCCGTTCCTGGATTTGAACCTGGGACCTTTCGGTCTGCAAGTTCAGCAGCTCAGCATTTTAACGCACTTCGCCACTGGGGCGAAGTATAAGCTGACCCAAATATAAGCCAACCAGGACCCTCACCCAAGTATAAGCCGAGGGGTGCTTATATCAGTTTATGTTGGATAAGTGAGACTCTACTGTACATGTAATAATAGAGTAAAATAATAAATGCAATAATAATAATATCAGTGAAATAATAAATGTAATAATACCAATAATAATAGAGAAAAATAATAAATGCACCATATATTCTCGAATATAAGCTGACCCAAATATAAGCCAACCAGGACCCTCACCCAAATATAAACCGAGGGCTTTTTCAGTCTTAAAAAAGTGCTGAAAAACTACGCTTATACTCGAGTATATACAGTAATTTGATCTCTTTAACTCTTGAGGATTACCAATTTATCATTTTCATTTTCCATGTCTCCTCAAGCTCAGAGGGAGGGTCTCCAAGTAATCCCAGCATCATCCTTCTCCTGCTATATTGGATCACCAGACACCAATCTCTTTTGTCTATAAGGGCCAAGGAGGAATGAGTGGAAGAAAAGGATTTTAATTTTTGTCAGTCTCTTGAGTTTAGCCCCAAGTCCTTTCTCTCTGCTGCTCTGCAGACCTTCAACCTCTCCTTGGCTCCGCTTTCACCTTCTCCGCATCCCTTTGCTGCCGAATTGCTCCGAGCTGGCCTTAAACCCATTATGGATTCAGAGTTCTGCATTAATAAGGCAACCCCGGCCTCATTATTTTGCGAATCTGTTATCAAAAAGCAGTTTGAAAGCGAGTGGGCTCTGACGGTTGCCTTCTGCTCCAGAAATCGTCTCTCCGCTCTTTCTCCCATCGGGAGATCTTTTGGCACCCGTTTCGAAACAGACTCAGAATCGGCGCCATGCACAAAGGTGTGCGTGGCATCAAGAACATGGCTGCGGTTTTTCTCTCCACATCCCTTTGATGCTGATCCAGTTCTTCCCTTTTCTTTGGTGTAGTATTTTTTTTTTTTGGCATGACTGCATGGAGCACCTTTACCTTCCCGCCGGAGCGATACCTATTCATCTACTCACATTTGCATGTTTTCTTTTTAAAAAATATTTTTTATTAAGACATTAAGGATAGAATACAGTGAAAGTGTGAGAACAATAGCGTGATAGGAAAGATGGGTGAAAGAAAGAGAGAGAGAAAAATTAAAAAGATGTGGGGTAAAATTTATATATATATATATATATATATATATATATATATATATATAAAAATGAGTGATGGCATCACGGCGACCAACAAAACAACAAAACTACAGGCCCCCCAACCTCGAAATTTGACAACACAACCCATCATCCACACCTCTAGGTTGATACAACAAAAGGAAAAGAAAAATAAAGTCCTAATTAGAGGGAGAGGAATAATTGTTTTTATCCAATTGCTGCCAGTTAGAAGGCTAAGCTCCTCCAACTTGGTCTCCTAGCAACCCAATAAAAATAATAAAAAACACTAAAAATTGACACAATAAAATACTATAATAACAGAAAATAACTAAAAATAATACAAGAAAATAATAAAATATAATAAATAAAAATATAACTTACAATAAAATTAATAAAAAATGCAAATAACGTCAAATAAAAATTACACAACCATCTTTAACCAATACCACCACCACTTTGCCACAGCAACGCGTGGCCGGGCACAGCTAGTGTGTGTGTGTGTGTGTGTGTGTGTGTGTGTATATATATATATATATATATATATATATATATATATATATATATAAGAGTGATGGCATCAGGGCAGCAGACAAAACAACAAAACTACCGGCCCCCCAACCTCGAAATTTGACAACACAACCCATCATTCATGCCTCTAGGTTGATACAACAAAAAGAAAAGAAAAATAAAGTTCTAATTACAGGGAGAGGAATAATAGTTTTTATCCAATTGCTGCCAGTTTGAAGGCTAAGCTCCGCCCACTTGGTCTCCTAGCAACCTACTCAGTCCAGGGGACAGGCACAGTTAGGCCTCACTTAGGCCTCTTCCACAGATTATCAGATTTGAACTGGATTATATGGCAGTGTAGACTCAAGCCCTTCCACACAGCTATATAACCCATTTAGAATCTTATATTATCTGCTTGGCACTGGATTATCCTGACTCCACACTGCCATATAATCCACTTCAGTGTGCATACTAAACATAAAGACAACCATACAACAGACATTCAATACCACCACTACCTCAACAATTTTTCACCAACACCACTAGACAACGCCACAGCAAAGCGTGGCCGGGCACAGCTAGTGTGTGTGTGTGTGTGTGTGTATATATATATTAAAATAAGTACAGTAGAGTCTCACTTATCCAAGCTAAACAGGCCGGCAGAACCTTGGATGAGCGAATTATCTTGGATAATAAGGAGGGATTAAGGAAAAGCCTATTAAACATCAAATTAGGTTATGATTTTACAAATTAAGCACCAAAACATTATGTTATACAACAAATTTGACAGAAAAAGTAGTTCAATATGCAGTAATGTTATGTTGTAATTATTATATTTATGAATTTAGCACCAAAATATCATGATGCATTGAAAACATTGACTACAAAAATGCCAAAGTCTTCACAATGCCAATAGTCTACTGACCCATCCTAGATGAGGCCCGGTTGCTCATCCTTGTTCTAACATTTTCCGGAATTGTACTGGATTGGCGGTTGGACTAGAATATCAAGAGGCCAGGCTTCGAATCTCCCATTCAGCCCTAGAAACCTACTAAGTCATGGTCTCCTAAAGTCATGGCCTCCAAAAGTCATGGTCTCCGAAAGTCATGGTCTCCGAAAGTCATGGTCTCTGAAAGTCATGGCCTCCGAAAATCATGGCCTCCGAAAGTCATGGTCTCCAAAAATCATGGTCTCTGAAAGTCATGGTCTCTGAAAGTCATGGTCTCTGAAAGTCATGGCCTCCGAAAGTCATGCCATCCGAAAATCGTGGCCTCCGAAAATCACGGTCTTCGAAAGTCACGGCCTTCAAAAGTCATGGCCTCCGAAAGTCACGGCCTCCGAAAGTCATGGTCTCTGAAAGTCATGGTCTCCGAAAGTCATGGTCTCCGAAAGTCATGGTCTCCGAAAGTCATGGCCTCCGAAAGTCATGGCCTCCGAAAGTCATGGCCTCCGAAAGTCATGGTCTCCGAAAGTCATGGTCTCTGAAAGTCATGGCCTCCGAAAGTCATGGTCTCCGAAAGTCATGGTCTCCGAAAGTCATGGCCTCCGAAAGTCATGGCCTCCGAAAGTCATGGCCTCCGAAAGTCATGGTCTCTGAAAGTCATGGTCTCTGAAAGTCATGGTTTCTGAAAGTCATGGCCTCCAAAAGTCATGGCCTCCAAAAGTCATGGCCTCCGAATGACATAGCCTCCGAAAGACATGGCCTCTGAAAGTCATGGCCTCCGAAAGTCATGCTCTCCGAAAGTCATGCTCTCCGAAAGTCATGCTCTCCGAAAGTCATGGCCTCCAAACAACAGACCGTAGAATCACATTGGAGGAACTAGAGATTTCTAGAAAAAACATTTGTAATCAAATATGTGAATAATCCCATCCATAAAAGTCAAATCCACCAATGTGGAGGAGTGACTATAATTATATTGAGGAGGAAGGACTCCCCAATCCATAGGCCGACTGGATTCCCTGCATCAAGGGATGGATCAAAGACCCTCTCCCTTCCATGACTGTTCAGCCCTGCTGGCCTTAATGCCACTTAAATAAGCACAAATGGACCTGCGCTGAGCTCCTTTCTCTAAAATTCCCAAATAATTAGCCCAACTACAGAAGGAAAGGCCAGAAAAAAACACACAAAGCCATTAGGAGCCGGCAAACAAAGTTGGGAGCCAGTGTTTCCACCTTTTGTACGGCACAAAAGCTGATTTGCTCTTGCGAGAGGTAAGTGCCGAGCTCTTCTGGAAAAGAAGAAAAATCAATAAGAGTTTTCGATTCAAGCTGAATTGCCGCCGTCGGAAAGAAGAAAGAGCCTGTGTGTTACATTTATAAGCTCGGGTGCCATTTGCTCGGAGGTCTTCAAACACACGCATAGAAAATGGAGACAGCGGGGGGTTCGGAAAGTCACACTTACGGCGAGGATGTATATGAGTGTAAATATGCATTGGGCCTCAAACGGCTCAATTTCAGTACCAATCACATTTTGTTGCAAAGAGTGTAGACACTGCTAAACAAGAGGCAAATCTAAAGTCAAATAGTTGGATGGTGATTTTGCTACCTCTCTGCTTAATACCAATAAAGTGCATTGGAAAGGATAAGATTCAACTGTCTCCTTTGTCAATTTCTCTTCTTAAGCGAGTGTAGACTATTATTAGTAGTAGTAATAGAAGCAGTAGTAGCAGTAGTAGTATTTAGTCCACTGTCTCTCTCTTTCAAATGAAAGTCAAAGCAGCTAACATTATCATGATTATTATTGCTATTACAGTAGAGTCTCACTTATCCAACATTCGCTTATCCAACGTTCTGGATTATCCAATGCAGTCTGCCATTTATTTATTTATTTATTTATTTACAGTATTTATATTCCGCCCTTCTCACCCCGAAGGGGACTCAGGGCGGATTACAATGAACACATATATGGCAAACATTCAATGCCAACAGACAAACAACATATATAGACAGACACAGAGGCATTTAACATTTTTTCCAGCTTCACGATTCCGGCCACAGGGGGAGCTGTTGCTTCACTGTCCACTAGTGGCTGTACTTCCTCATTCCATTCCTCGTGTTTTGCTGGCAGTTATATGATGTTGTAAATTAGTTAAATTAGCCTCCCGCATAAAGCATACCTAAATTTCCCTAATTGACAAATGCAACTGTCTTTCGGGGCTGCATACGTCAACAGCAAGCCGGGCTAGGGAGCTTAACCCGACCAGGGCTTCGAACTCATGACCTCTCGATCAGTAGTGATTTATTGCAGCTGGTTACTAGCCAGCTGCGCCACAGCCCGGCCCCTTTTAGTAGTCAATGTTCCTGTAGTCAATGTTTTAAATACATCGTGAAATTTTGGTGCTAAATTCGTAAATACAGTAATTACTACATAGCATTACTGAGTATTGAACTACTTTTTCTGTCAAATTTGTTGTATAAAATGATGTTTTGGTGCTTAATTTGTAAAATCATAATGTAATTTGACATTTAATAGGGTTTTCCTTAATGCCTCCTTATTATCCAACATATTCACTTATCCAACGTTCTACTGGCCCGTTTATGTTGGATAAATGAGACTCTACTGTATATGGAATAATCCATAGTAAAGGTAAAGGTTTTCCCCTGACGTTAAGTCCAGTCATGTCTGACTCTGGGCGTTGGTGCTCATCTCCATTTCTAAGCCGAAGAGCCGGCGTTGTCCATAGACATCTCCAGGTCATGTGGCTGGCATGACTGCATGGAGCGCCGTTACCTTCCCACCGGAGCGGTACCTATTGATCTACTCACATTGGCATGTTTTCCAACTGCTAGGTTGGCAGGAGCTGGGGCTAACAGTGGGCGCTCATTCCGCTCCCGGGATTTGAACCTGCGACCTTTCGGTCTGCAAGTTCAGCAGCTCAGCGCTTTAACACACTGTGCCACCACCAGGGACACTGGAATAATCCATAAATACCACAAATATTAGAAATATTCCTCCCGAACCTGGCCCTTGATGTAAAGTTCCTCCTCCCAGTTTGTTCTCTGAAAACAGTGCAAACGCCACATCCTCGCCTGTCAAGGCAGCCTACATTGGGGAGCAGCGGGGAGGAGGGAAGCAAAGGCTAAAGTCCTCCCCGGGGTCCTTTTCTCCCCATTTCTTGTCTCTTCGTTTTAATTAGTTCCAACCCAATGCACCGGTGATGCGCATTCGGCCTGATGGCTCAGGATTGTTCCTGCCGGCTCCCGTCCCACCGGCTCCGAGAGAAAAGAGATGTGCAAAGGAGGCAGAGGAGGGAGCATCCAAGAAGGAAGGCAGGGGCTGCTCTCTTTTCCGCCGCAGGGGAGGCACTGACAACGGAGCGAATGCTCTCCTCCAAAGACCCCAAAGAGACCCAGAGACAGAGCTCTGGATGGACAGGAAGTCTGCAAAGCGATGGCACCACCATGCTCCTAAAGATACATACAGAGAGGCCTAAGACATTTGGGTACCGATGGCAGAAAGTCTTCAAAATGCCTCATCACAGCATCATGATTTTTAACAAAACAGAAAGCCACCAAAAGTGGGGCAACTGGATGCCCACCCGGCTGCAAACATTACTAGCCATGATCCTTTTAAGATTTGCAGGAATCAAAGCAACCAATTGCCCCAAGTCTTCTTCATTTACTGTATATATTATACTAGCTGTGCCCGGCCACGCATTGCTGTGGCGAAGTATGGTGCTATGGGAAATAAAGTATTGAGGAATTGGTGGTAGTTAAGGTAAAGGGTAAATGTTTTCCCCTGACACTAAGTCCATTATAAATGGGTTATATAGCTGTTTTGAAGGGCCTTGAGTCTACACTGCCATATAATCCAGTTCAAATCAGATAATCTGTATTTTATAGGCAGTGTGGAAGAGGCCTAAGTGAGGCCTAACTCTGCCTGTCCCCTTGGCCGAGTGGGTTGCTAGGAGACCAAGTGGGCAGAGCTTAGCCTTCTAACTGGCAGCAATTGGATAAAAACAATTATTCCTCTCCCTCTAATTAGGACTTTATTTTTCTTTTTTTGTTGTTGTATGAACGTAGAGGCATGGATGAGGGGTTGTGCTGCCAGGTTTAGTGTTTCTGGGGTGTGTAGTTTTGTTGTTTTGTCCTAGGCCGAAATTTCATTACTCTTTTATATATATAGATATATATAAACCAGTTGGGCCCCTGGTGGTGGCGCATTGTGTTAAAGCACTGAGCTGCTGAACTTGCAGACCAAAAGGTCCCAGGTTTAAATCCCAGGAGCGGAATGAGCACCCGCTGTTAGCCCCAGCTCCTGCCAACCTAGCAGTTCGAAAACATGCAAATGTGAGTAGACCAATAGGTACCGCTCCAGCAGGAAGATAACGGCACTCCATGCAGTCATGCCAGCCACATGACCTTGGAGGTGTCTACAGACAACGCCGGCTCTTCAGCTTAGAAATGGAGATGAGCACCAACCGCCGGAGTTGGTCATGACTGGACTTAACGTCAGGGGAAAACCTTTACCTTTACCTATAAACCAGTTTACCCATTCTACAGGAGGCCCCAGTGGCACACTGAGCTGCTGAACTTGCTGACCAAAAGGTTAGCGGTTTGAACCCGGGAGCGCAGGATGAGCTCCCACTGTTAGCCCCAGTTTCTGCCAACCTAGCAGTTCAAAAACATGCAGTTCAACAATGTAGACAGACTAAAACAACAACCTTATAGCAATATACAAAAAGGCATCAACCAGCAACCATATCAACGTGAAGTCTAGGAATATATCCCCCATGGATACAAGGATTATACTGTATTACTTATATGGTTAAACTGCTGAACTCGCTGGTTTGGCGGTTCGAATCCGGGGAGCAGGGTGAGCTCCCACTGTTAGCCCCAGCTTCTGCCAACCTAGCAGTTTGAAAACATGCAAATGTGGTTAGATCAATAGGTACCACTCCGGAGGGAAGGTAACGACGCTCCATACAGTCATGCCGGCCACATGACCTTGGAGACATCTACGGACAACACCGGCTCTTTGGCTTAGAAACGGAGATGAGCACGAACTCTTAGAGTTGGACATGACTAGACAATGTCAGCGAAAACCTTTACTTTACCTACCCATTCAACAAGCTCTGGCTTGCTGTGCCATTTCTTGGGAGATCTGGATTGTGGAAGCAAATCTTGTCCACCACTTCACCCTTCAGGATTCTTCATTTTCTTTGTAGGACAGAAGGAAGAAACTGATGCATCCACCATATTGTATTTCCCCCCCTTTTTCTGGGATGCTTTATGACTCTGGGAACCTTTAAAATGGTTGCGTCGTCTGTAAAAGAACATGAAAACTCCTCCTTGACAGTGAGTCCTACGGGGTTCGATGGGAACTTATCCCAAAGTTGAAAAATCCATGCCATGAAGTCAGCCGAGGGACTATTACTCCCCAAAAGAGAGAGCGAGTTCCTCTCTGCATTTCAGGACGAAGCTTATGAATTTGGATGCAAAGTCGAAATGTTCTGTCGCAGGGGGAAATAACTTTTTCCTCCCTCTAAATTGCTTCCGTCTTCAAAACTATCACATCGGGGAGAAGGCTTGACTAGTTTTATGCGTGCGGGGAGTTTGCTGGGTTCCGTGAGCAAATGTCTAACTAGCCCCCAGAGACGAGCGGTGCCAAAAAGCTTTGCATTTATTATCATGCCGCGAGGAGGAGCTCCGCCAAACGGAGAAGGACAAGGCCTTTTAGGGAAGGAGGGAGGCAATGCACCTGGCAAGAAAGGCACACTCAAGAAAAAGAAATACCGTATATACTCGAGTATAAGCCGACCCGAATATAAGCCGACCCGTGTATATAAGCTGACCCGAGGCACCTAATTTTACTACAAAAAAACTGGGAAAACATTGACTCCAATATAAGCCGAGGGTGAGAAATTTCAGAAATAAATATAGATACCAATAAAACAACATTAATTGAAGCATCAGTAGGTTAAATGTTTTTGAATATTTACATAAAACTCACATTTAAGATAAGACTGTCCAACTCTGATCAAATCATTATTCTCATCTTCTTCAATGTAAATGTGCTTATGTATCCTTTTAATAATAATAAAGTAAAATAATACATGTAATAATGATAATAATAATAAATACAGGAAAATAATACATGTAGTAATAATAAATAGAGTAAAATAATAAATGTAATAATGATAAGATCAGAGTGAAATAATAAATGTATTAATAATAATAATAAAAATAGAGTAAAATAAATGTAATAGTAGCAACAATAATAGAGAAAAATAATAAATGTAATAATACCAATAATAATAGAGAAAAATAATAAATGTACCATATATTCTCGAGTATAAGCTGACCCAAATATAAGCCAACCAGGACCCTCACCGGAGTGTAAGCCGAGGGGGGCTTTTTCAGTCTTAAAAAAAGGGCTGAAAAACTAGGCTTATACTCGAGTATATACAATAAAATTACATTAGTTGAGGCATCAGTAGTTTAAATGTTTTTGAATCTTTACATCAAACTGTAATTTAAGATATGACTGTTCAATTCTGATCAAATTATTATTTTCATCTTCTTCAATGTCAATGTGCTTATGTATCCTTTTAATAATAATAGAGTGAAATAATAAATGTAATAATAATAATTAATAGAGTAAAATAATAAATGTAACAATACCAATAATAATAGAGAAAAATAATAAATAAGCCATATATACTTGAGTATAAGCCAACCTGAATATAAATCCACCAGGACCCTCACCCGAGTATAAGACAAGGAGGGTTTTTTTTTTTCAGTCCTAAAAAAGGGATGAAAAACCCAGCTTATACTTGAGTATATATGGTAATACAGTAGAGTCTCACTTATCCAAGCCTCGCTTATCCAACATTCTGGATTATCCAAGCCATTTTTATAGTCAATGTTTTCAATATATCGTGATATTTTGGTGCTAAATTCATAAATACAGTAATTACAACATAACATTACTGCATATTGAACTACTTTTTCTGTCAAATTTGTTGTATAACCTGATGTTTTGGTGCTTCATTTGTAAAATCATAACCTAATTTGATGTTTAATAGGCTTTTCCTCAATCCCTCCTTATTATCCAAGATATTCGCTTATCCAAGCTTTTGCCGGCCCATTTAGCTTGGATAACTGATACTCTACTGTAAATAGGACTGGGAATGTATCTCTACTGTAGACTGAATCCAGTTTGATCCCACTTTAACTTCCATGACTCAATACTATGGGATTTTAAGAGATGTAATATAGTAGGGCCCCAGCTTCCCTTTGGCAAAGAATAATGAAGACTTTGGAAAACTACAACTCCCAGGATTCTACGGCATTGAGACATAGAAGTTAAAGTGAGGTCAAACTGCATTAAGTCTAGGAAAGTATACGCTCCCGACGTTGTTCTCTCGGTTGATCTCTAAAATGCTATAAAAATCCCTTTGCATACTGATATTCCAAACTAACAAGGCTGTGTGTTTGAATAAGCTTTAAGCCATTGATAGCGCTTGCTAAAGATTTAAATTTCAAAAATGCAGTGATGTTCCTCAAAGGCAGGGCTGTCACTGCAGAGCAAAAGAGGTTCGTCGGTACATCTTCCTCACGGATGCTTCGTGTAGTATCCAGACTTCTTATAATCCCATCTTTCACTGCGAACATATATTTTCCTGTCTTCTTATCAGCACAAAAAATAATGGCAATTTATTTACTGTATATACTCGAGTATAAGCCTAGTTTTTCAGCCCTCGAAGGGGACTCATGGCAGCTTACAAGTTATATGTACATACAAGATATTATATTATTACCATAGCACAATATAAGCATTATATAGTGGTATAGTACAATATTACTATAGTCTACTATATCACTATATTGCAGTACTATTAGTACTATTACATGTAATATAAATATACAATTATAATAGTGTATTATAATTATATTGTATATACTCGAGTATAAGCCCAGTTTTTCAGCCCTTTTTTAAGACTCGGTTTATACTCGGGTGAGGGACCTGGTTGACATATTTGGGTCAGCTTATACAGTAGAGTCTCACTTATCCAAGCCTCGCTTATCCAAGCTTCTGGATAATCCAAGCCATTTTTGTAGTCAATGTTTTCAATATATCGTGATATTTTGGTGCTAAATTCATAAATACAGTAATTACAACATAACATTACTGCATATTGAACTACTTTTTCTGTCAAATTTGTTGTATAACATGATGTTTTGGTCCTTAATTTTAAAATTCATAACCTAATTTGATGTTTAATAGGCTTTTCCTTAATTCCTCCTTATTATCCAAGATATTTGCTTATCCAAGCTTCTGCCAGCCCGTTTAGCTTGGATAAGTGAGATTCTACTGTACTTGAGAATATATGGTACATTTATTGTTTTCTCTATTATTATTGGTATTATTAAATTTATTATTTTTCTCTATTATTGTTGCTACTATTACATTTATTTTACTCTATTTTTATTATTATTAATAATAATACATTTATTATTTTACTCTGATCTTATCATTATTACATTTATTATTTTACTCTATTTATTATTGCTACATGTATTATTTTCCTGTATTTATTATTATTATTATTACATGTATTATTTTACTCTATTATTATTAAAAGGATACATAAGCACATTCACATTGAAGAAGATGAGAATAATGATTGGATCAGAGTTGGACAGTCTTCTCTTAAATTAAAGCTTTATGTAAATATTCAAAAACATTTAACCTACTGATGCCTCAATTAATGTCATTTTATTGGTATCTATTTTTATTTCTGAAATTTCCCACCCTCGGCTTATACTGGAGTCAATGTTTTCCCAGTTTTTTGTGGTAAAATTAGGTGCCACGGCTTATATTAGGCCAGGCAGTGGCGCAGGCTGGTAAGCAAGCCAGCTGCAACAAATCACCCAAGAGGTCATGAGTTTGAGGCCAGACCGTGCCTGCGTCTTGTCTCTGTCTCTGTTCTATGTTATGGCATTGAATGTTTGCCTTTATGTGTGCAATGTGATCCGCCCTGAGTCCCCTTCAGGGTGAGAAAAGCGGAATATAAATGCTGTAAATAAATAAATAAATAAATATTTGGGTCGGCTTATAATCGAGTATATACAGTATATTTTCCTGTCTTCCCATCGGCAAAAAAATAATGGAAATTTATTTATTTGTTGGAGAGGGGTCACTTTTACTGTGCCCCTAATGCCAGTGCATTAGGGAGCCCCGGTGGCGAAGTATGTTAAAGTGCTGAGCTGCTGAATTGACAGACCAAAAGGTTCCAGGTTCAAATCCCGGGAGCGGAATGAGCACCCACTGTTAGCCCCAGCTCCTGCCAACTTAGCAGTTCGAAAACATGCCAATGTGAGTAGATCAATAGGTACTGCTCTGGCAGGAAGGTAACGGCACTCCATGCAGTCATGCCGGCCACATGACCTGGAGATGTCTATGGACAACGTCGGCTCTTCGGCTTAGAAATGGAGATGAGCACCAACCCCCCAGAGTTGATCACGACTGGACTTAACGTCTGGGGAAACCTTTACCTTTACCTAATGCCAGTGCATGTGCAGGGCAGACTGTACATCTCTGCTGAAACTCTGCACAAAAGGTTTTACAGGTGAGTCATTTCGGTGGCACCTCCTTCAAGACTTATCCAGGTTGATCTGCACCCTCCGCACCCCACTGTTCCATTTCCTGCACAATCCCAGAGACTCTTGGAAGCATTGGAGCTTCAGAGACGTAACACAGCAGTGGAGAAAAAGAGCAAGAGGAGGAGAGAGGGAAGTGGACCAACTCGCCTTAGGCCTCAGCAGCTGCTTCACGGCTGCGTCGTTGCGCATTATGCTCCCAAGCGGTACAGAGGCCCCGATTTCTCTCGCCAGCCCTCCCCACCTGAGCGACAGACCCATTAGCAGCAGCCAGACACTAAGAGAGTTGTTGACCCTGGTGCAAAAAGCCTCCACTTATGTCAGATAAGAGCCCGGCGTAAAGGGAACCCTTGCAAGCCATTATCTCAGGGTGGAAGATAGCTACGAAGTCGAACGCAGGACTTTGTAATGACAGGATTCCGTTGGCATCATGACATCAGAATGTGTACCCTGCTTAACTGATAAACTAGATCTAGAGATTTCCATTCAAAGAACAGTAGAATCATAAGGGTCTAAAAGGGGCTATCCGGTCTAATGGTCTAGATCAGGGGTCCCCAAACTTTTTAAACAGGGGGCCAGTTCATGATCCCTCAGACCACTGGAGGGCCAGACTATAGTTGGCCATCAAGCAATAATAACAATAATAACAATAATAATAATAACAACAACAATAATACAGTAGAGTCTCACTTATCCAGCACTCACTTATCCAATGTTCTGGATTATCCAATGCATTTTTGTAGTCAATGTTTTCAATACATTGTGATATTTTGGTGCTAAATTCGTAAATACAGTAATGCGATTTCCTGCTTCTTGGCAGGGGGTTGGACTGAATGGCCCATGAGGTCTCTTCCAACTCTACTATTCTGTGATTCTATGACTCTACTACATAGCATTACTGCGTATTGAACTACTTTTTCTGTCAAATTTGTTTTATAACATGATGTTTTGGTGCTTAATTTGTAAAATCAAACCTAATTTGATGTTTAATAAGCTTTTCCTTGATCCCTCCTTATTATCCAACATATTCACTTATCCAACATTCTGCCGGCCCGTTTATGTTGGATAAGTGAGACTCTACTGTAATAATAAAGAGGGTGGGAAGACACTCCTTGGGCCATTTAGCCCAACTTCCTTCTGCCTTTGTGCACCAAAAGCACAAGCAAAGCACCCCTGACAGATGGCCTCCCAGCCTCAATATCAATAATAATAATAATAATAATAATAATAATAATAATAATAATAATAATAATAATAATAATAAAGAGGGTTGGAAGAGACCCCTTGGGCTATTTAGTCCAACCCCTTTCTGCCTTTGTGCACCAAAAGCACAAGCAAAGCACCCCTGACAGATGGCCTCCCAGTCTCAATGTCAATAATAATAATAATAATAATAATAATAATAATAATAATAATAATAATAATAACAACAATAATAATAATAAAGGCCAAGATTGAAAAATCAGCTGATGACCCAAAATGCAGACTGTGCAAGGAAACCGATGAAACCATTGATCATATCCTCAGCTGCTGTAAGAAAATCGCACAGACAGACTACAAACAGAGCCACAACTATATGGCCCAAATGATTCATTGGAACTTATGCCTCCAGTACCACCTCCCAGCAGCAAAGAACTGGTGGGATCACAAACCTGCAAAAGTCTTGGAAAATGAGCACGCAAAGATACTGTGGGACTTCCGAATCCAGACTGACAAAGTTCTGGAACACAACACACCAGACCTCACAGTTGTGGAAAAGAAAAAGGTTTGGATCATTGATGTTGCCATCCCAGGTGACAGTCACATTGACGAAAAACAACAGGAAAAACTCAGCCGCTATCAGGACCTCAAGATTGAACTTCAAAGACTCTGGCAGAAACCAGTACAGGTGGTCCCGGTGGTGATCGGCACACTCAGCCAGCATTTGGAAACAATAGACATTGACAAAATTACGATCTGCCAACTGCAAAAGGCCACCCGACTGGGATCTGCGCGCATCATCCGAAAATACATCACACAGTCCTAGACACTTGGGAAGTGTTCGACTTGTGAATTTGTGAAACGAAATCCAGCATATCTATCTTGTTTGCATACAATAAAATAATAATAATAATAATAATAATAATAATAATAATAATAATAATAATAAAAAGAGGGTTGGAAGAGACCCTTTGGGCCATTTAGTCCAACCCCCCCCCCCTTCTGCCTTTGTGTCGTGGAGGCCGGATAAATGGCTTTGAAGGGCTGCATGTGGCCCGCGGGCCATAGTTTGGGGATCCCTGGTCTAGATCCAAGGAAGTTATGCTACCCCTTTATTCTGTCTTGGTCAGACCACACCTGGAATCACACTGTGTCCCATTCTGGGCACTGCAATTGAAAAGAGATGTTGACAATGTGTCCAGAGGAGGGCAACTCAAATCATCAAGAGTCTGGAGAACAAGCCCTATGAGGAGCGGCTAAAAGAGCTGGGCCTGTTTAGCCTGCAGAAGAGAAGCCTGAGAGGAGACATAATGAGGGCCATGGATAAAGATGTGAAGGGATGTCATAGGGAGGAGGGAACAAGCTTCTTTTCTGCTGCCTTGGAGACTAAGATGTGGAACAATGGCGTCAAACTACAGGAAAGAAAGGAGATTCCACTTGAACATTAGGAAGAACTTCCTCACTATGAGAGATGAGAGGCCACCACAGTCCAATATCTTTCACCATCAAGAAGTTCTTTCCTTAGCATTTGAATCTGTTGGTTTCCAAAGCAGCAGAAAACCAGTTTGCTTCATCTTTTCCAGGAATTTTTTTTCCAGATATTTAAGCATAGCTATCATGTCACCTTTCAATCTTCCCTCCTCCAAGCTAAACAAACCCCGTTCCAAGCTAAATTGTCCCTCCTACAGACCTTTTTACAATCTCGGTTGTCCTCCTCTGTACATCGATTCGATAATTGGGCCCTATATATTTTCTTCTGAAATGCTTGATTCCGTGGCTAAATATACCTAGAGATGTGTGATGCTCTAGGAACATTTTGCAAAGAGAGTCGGGAAAGAAAGAGGAAAACAATGGAAAGGAATCAAGACTTGCTTGGATCAGAAAACACAAGTTATTAGGTCCAATGGGATCAAACAGAGGCAGGGAAGGGATATGGGATGGAAACCCAACCTAAAGCTGAACAGAAGAGGGTAAATACTGCCAGCCTAAGAAAATGTGATGTGCAATGCTTCAGTTCATTTATAAAGCATGGAAGATTATCTTCTAAGAACAACATCTCCCAGTTTCAGGGTGGAACTTATGTATATGAATATATTGCACAAGATTTCTCTAGCCTAAAATGATACATTTTAATATATTGGGTTTATGGTTCCCGTTAATGGGACAACGGACAACGCAATAAACTTTAATCAGATTGAGGATATCATTTTGACATATGCAGCGACAGCCGCAAGAATAACCTTTGCCAGATACTGGAAACAAAAAGAAATCCCAACAAGAGAACAATGGTTAGAGAAAATGAATGAAATTTATGATATGGACAAGTTAGCATACTTAATGAAATCAAGCAGAGGAAATGCAATAAAAAGGACAGACTGGGAAAAATACGAAGAATACAAGAAAAAGGCAAAGGAAGGGTAAATAAAAAGAGAACCCGAGAATGGAAATTATGAAATAGACCAAAAAACAAAGGAAAAATAAGTAAAAAAATGAAGATAACACAACAAAGAGTAGAAAACGGAAGACCAACAGGACTTTTTACCCTATATATACACAGTAGCGTCTCACTTATCCAACACTCGCTTATCCAACTTCTGGATTATCCAACGCATTTTTGTAGTCAATGTTTTCAGTACATCATGATATTTTGGTGCTAAATTCGTAAATACAGTAATTACGACAAAATATTACTGCGAATTGAACTACTTTTTCTGTCAAATTTGTTGTATAACATGATATTTTGGTGCTTAATTTGTAAAATCATAACCTAATTTGATGTTTAATAGGCTTTTCCTTTATCCCTCCTTATTATCCAACATATTCGCTTATCCAACATTCTGCCAGCCCGTTTATGTTGGATATGTGAGACTCTACTGTACCTCCCTATCCTAGTACCACTTACCCATACCCTTTTTTTTTGTTTCTTCTTTTCTTTTTCTCATCTTCCCCATTCAAGTCCCATCCCAACCTCCCCTCACTTACCATTTCCTTTTAATTATGTACACAAAAGAAAACCTGAATAAAAATTATTTTTTTAAAAAAGATCCAGCCATATCCCAGAGATGAGACCCTTAGCTCCAGAAGACAGGTATCTGACTTGACTAATCTGTGAAAAGACTCTTTGGGAGCACATCATAATCTCCCCCAGATGCACAACCCTGCCGGAATGTGACAAATTCAAGCAGAATAGCATCCAATGGAACATAAGCTAGCTGTATAGCTGGATGGGCCAAAGGGACCAACTTTGGCACAACAGGGACAGAAATTTCAACTCCGCCTCTTTGGATGACCACCTAACCTTGCAAAGAATAGGAAGGGAGTTGCTGCAATTCAAGAGGTCTAAAGAAGAAACCTTTGCCTCTACTTCTTGAGTCTGCAGTGCCACTTCCATTGCTCTTTCCTCTCACACCTGCAAATGGTATTTCTCCATGCAAAGGAGTAGGATGAACGAGAATAATTTCGCCGTTTTCAGAACAGAATGCCATGCAAAGTAAGAGGTCATGCTTTGTTTTTCTTTTTGTTTCTGCTTTGGGGCAGAGTTTCACAACATTCAGAGGTTATGTTGGTCTTCCCACCCACTGGGACGTGGGCAGGGCAACCAAGGGGAAATGTTCTGGCCCAGAAGGTCACAAAAATTCACTCGCTTTGAACCCGCAAAGCACCCCCTTGGTGTTCCTCCACACCCCACAGCGTTCCCCATTAATCCCCACAACCTCCCAAAGCTGGAAGCAAACACCAACTGAGAGAAAGCCGAACCAAGCCCAAAATTACGTTCAGAAAGAAAACAACTCTTTTGTGGCAATAAATGGAGTGCGGCTCAGGAGAAAACATGTGGGAGGCACAAAAGACTGTTTGTATTTTTAATGCTCACATTAAGAATTCGGTTGCCCAACTTATGAGGGGACATTTTGCCAAAGTCCTGTCCTCTAACAAAGTATTATAGACTTGGAAGAGAACACAAGGGTTGTGCAGGAAAACACAATCAAAGCCCTTCCAAAAGATAGCCATCCAGCCTCTACTTGGTTCATTTTCGTCATCCTTCTCTGAACACTTTCCCAATATCCTTTTTGAATTGCTTTGCCCAGAATTGGACCCAGGATTATCCCAGGTGAGGTCTGACCAAAGCCCAACAGTGGGACTATGACTTCTGTCAATCTCGACACTAAAGTCTTATTGATGCAGCCTACAATCACATTAGTTTTTTTAGCTGCTGCATGACACTATTGGCTCATATTCAGCTTGTGGTTTACTAAGGAAAGGAGATTCCACCTGAACATTGGGAAGAACTTTCTCACAGTGAGAGCTGTTCAGCAGTGGAACTCCCTGCCTCAGATTAGAGGCTCCTTCTTTGGGGGCTTTTAAGCAGAAACTGGATGGCCATCTGTTGATGGTGCTCTGAATGTGATTTTCCTACTTCTTGGCAGGGGGTTGGACTGGATGGCCCATAAGGTCTCTTCCAACTCTATGATTCTACGACACCTAGATGCCTTTCATATTGACTTTTTTCAAGATTTTACCCATCTGATATTTATGCATTTCATTTATGAGTGACATTGGGAAGAGAGACGAGGAGATGGATGTATGGAAACAACACTTTCCAGATATTTCATGCCCAAAGCTTCCTGTCCAAGAGCCTTCATCAATGGAAATAGTGGATTTACCCTTTCATTTTAATCTGAATTTTACACTGTCCAAGGTGCTGAAACTGTATGGCTCAGTTTCAGAACCTTGGAGAGCTCTTTCAGAGTAAACCCTTGAAGGGCTTCGCCACACCTTCAGTGCAGATTTCTGCCCACTTCAACATCAGAAGTGGATGAATAACATGCCGCAACCATTGGGAAATCACTGCAATTCAACCGGCTCCAAGGCAAGAGGTAACGGCGAAACTAACAAAGAGCAACAAGCTCCTAGTCATTGGGGGGAGGTTTGCTGATCCAACAGCACTGGAAAATGCTGACATTATGACCACTTTATATTACAACTCATTGGACCCAGAGAAGGTGAGTCAACAAAACAGCCAAGGCGTCAAGGCAATCTCAAAAGTTAACGGATTTTCAATGGACCTAGGAACTCATTGGTTTTGAAATGTCATTCAAAACGGTTATTAATCACGATGAGTTCGGCAAAGTCTGCAGAACAGCACCCCCTGGTGCCGCACCTATAGAAATGCCACGGGACCATAGCAACTCTATTAGGCCAGCACCCATCCACTCTTTTTAAAAGCAATGCTTTACTTCAGCAATAAAGTCGTCTTGCTTGGAAAGACCCACAGAAGCAGTGGGAGAAGCTTACCCTTCATTGCACCATGCAAAAAATAATAATGCGCTACTGGGGTTACCGATGTTTACTGCCTCAACATGAGAAGGTAGATGCTGATGGAACCCTCTCTTAAGTTCAGCAGTGCTTCATGCACTTTATGTACTTTATGCATGAACTTTGCAAAACACCTCAGATCTCCATCTAGCAGTCACGACCATTCAGCACCTTGGATAACTCTTTTCAAGGCTGAACTAAAGCACCTGGAGAACTAAAGTTTGGACATGTATAAAATCATGCAACCATTGAATGATGGAGTTGGAAGGGACCACAAAGTCCATCTAGTCCACCTTCTGCCTTGTAAGAATATAGTAAGGTAAAGGTAAAGGTTTCCCCTGACGTTAAGTCCAGTCATGTCTGACTCTGGGAGTTGGTGCTCATCTCCATTTCTAAGCCAAAGAGCCGGCGTTGTCCATAGACACCTTCAAGGTCATGTGGCCGGCATGACTGCATGGAGCGCTGTTACCTTCCCGCCAGAGCGGTACCTATTGATCTACTCACATTGGCATGTTTTCGAACTGCTAGGTTGGCAGAAGCTGGAGCTAACAGCGGGCGCTCACTCTGCTCCGGGATTTGAACCTGGGACCTTTTGGTCCACAAATTCAGCAGCTCAGTGCTTTAACACACTTCGCCACCATGGCTCCCTGAACATACTAAAGGGCTCTTGAAATATATACACCTGACTTCTGCTGAAAGACCTCAAAAGATGGAAAGTCTATTGTCCTTAGAAGCAGTCTGTTTCATCGATTGGAGACAAATATTTCTTCCAAATATTGAAATGGATTCTCTTTTCATTCATTTGAACCCAGTCGTACATGTTTTTACCAGTGAAGCAGCAGAAACCAAGCTTGGTCCATCTTCTACGTGACATTCAAATATTTAAAGATTGATATCATACCACCTCTCAGTCTTCGTTTCCCTAAACACACCCAGTTTCCAAACCTGTGATAATCTTGGTCAATATCCATCCCTTTGGAATTGTGGTGCCCAAAATTGCACATAGTATTCCAGATGAGGCCTGATCAAAGCAGAATAAAGTGGAACTATATATTGCATCAATCTAGACCAGTGGTTCTCAACCTTCTTAATGTCGTGACCCCTTAATACAGTTGGGGACCCCCAACCATAACATTATTTTTGTTGCTGCTTCATAACTCTCATTTTGCTACTGTTATGAATCGTAATGTAAATCTCTGATATGCAGGATGGATTTTCATTCACTGGACCAAATTTGGCACAGATACCCGATACGCCCATATTTGAATACTGGTGGGATCGGGTGGGGGATGATTTTGTCATTTGGGAGTTGTAGTTGCTGGGATTTATAGCACAACCAAATAGCATTCAGAACTCCCCCAATGATGGAATTGAGCCAAACTTGGCACACAGAACTCCCAAGAGGAAATATTGAAAGAGTTTGGTGAGCATTGACCTTCAGTTTAGGAGTTGTAGTTCACCTACATCCAGAGAGCACTGTGGACTGAAACAATGATAGATCTGGACCAAACTTGGCACAAATACTCAATGTGCCCAAATGTGAACACTGATGGAGTTTGGGGAAAATAGACCTTGACATTTAGGAGTTGTAGTTGCTGGGATTTATAGTTTACCTACAATCAAAGAGCCCCTTGAATCCCATCAATGATAGAATTGGGCCAAACTTCTCACACAGAACCCCCATAACCAACAGAAAATACTGGCCTTTGGTGACCTTTCTGAACCCCCCCTTGTGACCCCCCCCCCATGTCCCAACCCGCAGGTTGAGAAATGCTGATCTAGACACTAGACTCTTTATTATTATTATTATTATTATTATTATTATTATTATTATTATTATTATTACAGTAGAGTCTCACTTATCCAAGCTAAACGGGTCGGCAGAAGCTTGGATAAGCGAATATCTTGGATAATAAGGAGGGATTAAGGAAAACCCTATTAAACATCAAATTAGGTTATGATTTTACAAATTAAGCACCAAAACATCATGTTATACAACAAAATTGACAGAAAAAGTAGTTCAATGTGCAGTAATGTTATCTTGTAATTACTGTATTTATGAATTTAGCACCAAAATATCACGATATATTGAAAACATTGACTACAAAAATGGCTTGGATAATCCAGAAGATTGGATAAGCGAGGCTTGAATAAGTGAGACTCTACTATATCATTATTATTATTATTATTATTATTATTATTATTATTTTATTATGACACAGCAAACAAGATAGATATGCTGGATTTCATATCACAAAATCACAAGTCGAACACTTCCCAAGTGTCTAGGACTGTGTGATGTATTTTCGGATGATGCGCGCAGATCCCAGCAGGGTGGCCTTTTGCAGTTGGCAGATCGTGATTTTGTCAATGTCTATTGTTTCCAAATGCTGGCTGAGATCTTTTGGCACGGCACCCAATGTGCCGATCACCACCGGGACCACCTGCACTGGTTCTACCAGAGTCTTTGAAGTTCAATCTTGAGGTCCTGATAGCGGCTGAGTTTTTCCTGTTGTTTTTCATCAATGTGACAGTCACCTGGATGGCAACATCAATGATCCAAACCTTTTTCTTTTCCACAACTGTGATGTCTGGTGTGTTGTGTTCCAGAACTTTGTCAGTCTGGATTCGGAAGTCCCACAGTATCTTTGTGTGCTCATTTTCCAATACTTTTGCAGGTTTGTGATCCCACTAATTCTTTGCTGCTGGGAGGTGGTACTTGAGGCATAAGTTCCAATGAATCATTTGGGCCACATAGTTGTGCCTCTGTTGTTGTTGTTATTATTATTATTATTATTATTATTATTATTATTATTATTATTATTATTGTTTGAAACACAGCAAGATGAGTCCACAGCAGACATTCTGATGGCTGTTGAATCTGACCACACGTCAGACACTTCCCAAGTGTCTAGGACTGTGTGATGTATCGGCGATGTATTATTATTATTATTATTATTATTATTATTATTATTATTATTATTATTGACACCATCTAGAATCACATTGGCTTTTTAGCTGCTGCATCACAATGTTGGCTCCTGGTTAGCCATTGGTCTACTAAGACCCCTAGATCCATTTTATTTGTACATTTCTCAAGCTCAGTGTCACCAATCTTTTTCTCATGACACCTTAGAATATTTAAGTCAATCAAGCCAACGCTATCTCAATGAGAAGGAGAAATTTATTTTAT
Organism: Anolis carolinensis; assembly: GCF_035594765.1. NCBI lineage: Eukaryota > Metazoa > Chordata > Lepidosauria > Squamata > Anolidae > Anolis > Anolis carolinensis. The sequence goes on along the minus strand of NW_026943821.1, from coordinate 21,189,379 downwards.
TTATTTATTTACAGCATTTATATTCCACCCTTCTCACCCCGAAGGGGACTCAGGGTGGATCACATTGCACACATAAAGGCAAACATTCAGTGCCATAACATAGAACAGAGACAGAGACAAGACGCAGGCACCGGGCTGGCCTCAAACTCATGACCTCTTGGTCAGAGTGATTTGTTGCAGCTGGCTTGCTTTCCAGCCTGCGCCACAGCCCGGCCTTGCACCCTTAAGATTCAGGCAATATGGCCTCAATAGAACAGATGGAGGTGGGGTGAGAAGAGCTTTCAGCCCCCCATGACATGAAATCAAGCCATGCCCCTTCTTCTCCTCCTTGCCGGACAATTGCTGCTTCATCCCAACGTCCCGTTTGATGGAGGTCATTGCCAGGAATGAGGCCAGGTACAAGCTCGTAAACAGAAAGAACAAGCCATGCCTTTTTACTGGCTTCTGTTTTTATGAGGCGAAGCTGTGAAGTGTAACGAGATAATATTCTGTTCTTGGTCACCCTGTTAAGAAATTATCACGGCCATCCGCTTGAGGAACTCACTTCAGGCATCGCTGTTGAACGGGGTGGGTGAGTGCCCAAGGAAGATGCCGAGACGGAGGTATGCTCTTAACCTTAACTCTTCCTTAAAGTCAATTGCTTATGTCCAAAATAAATTGAGGTGAATGGCCCTTTTGGTTAGAAAATGTCTCACCCTCCAACACTACATTGACTTGAATTAGCTACTTACGACCGCGAGCTGTTTTAAAATAAAGGCCCCGGGAAGTTCCGGGGCTAGACTACAACTCCCAGCAAAAGTTGTAGTTCAAGATTTGGAAAGTTGGGAAGTTCTTTTTCAGGGTCCCAGTCAGACCTTGAAAAATAAATAAATAATAGTAATAATAATAATAATAATTTATATTCTGCCCTTCTCCTCTCACGCTTTGAATCCCACCCATGGGAGAAAAGTGGGATAGAAATGAAATAATAATAATAATAATAATAATAATAATAATAATAATATGCGCATTACAGCATATAAACAAACACAGGCAAACATTCAATGCCTTGGGTTGTTGTGCATTTTCCATGCTGTCTGGCCATGTTCCAGAAGCATTCCCTCCTGACGTTTCATCCACATCTATGGCAGGCATGGTTGGAGATCCTTCCATATATGCTGTTTAAGACAGAGGCCAGATGGACATCTGTCAGGAGGGCTTTGATTGTGTACTCCTGCACAGCAGAAGAGGGAGAGGAATGCTTCTGGTTGTGTGGCCGGCAAGACTGCTTGGAGCATCTTTTTGCCTTTTCCTGCCAAACCAGTACCTATTTATCAACTTACATTTACATGTTTTCGAACTGCTAGGTTGGCGGGAGCTAGGGCAAACAGCGGGAGCTCACCCCATCCCGTGGATTCAAACTGTCAACCTTCAGGTCAGCAGTTCAGTAGCACAAGGGTTTAACCCATTGTGCTACCATGGCCCAAAAAGAACTTTCCAAAACCCTATTTTCCCACCTAAACATTCAAAGAAACTTCCTGATGGAGAGAGCTGTTTCGGATGATGCATCCAGATCCCAGTAGGGTGGCCTTTTGCAGTTGGCAGATCGTAATTTTGTCAATGTCTATTGTTTCCAGATCTTTTGGCACGGCACCCAATGTGCCGATCACCACCGGGACCACCTGAACTGGTTTCTGCCAGAGTCTTTGCAGTTCAATCTTGAGGTCCTGATAGCGGCTGAGTTTTTCCTGTTGTTTTTCGTCAATACGACTGTCACCTGGGATGGCGACATCAATGATCCAAACCTTTTTCTTTTCCACAACTGTGATGTCTGGTGTGTTGTGTTCCAGAACTTTGTCAGTCTGGATTCGGAAGTCCCACAGTATTTTTGCGTGCTCATTTTCCAATACTTTTGCAGGTTTGTGATCCCACCAGTTCTTTGCTGCTGGGAGGTGGTACTTGAGGCATAAGTTCCAATGAATCATTTGGGCCACATAGTTGTGCCTCTGCTTGTAGTCTGTCTGTGCGATTTTCTTACAGCAGCTGAGGATATGATCAATGGTTTCGTCAGTTTCCTTGCACAGTCTGCATTTTGGGTCATCAGCTGATTTTTCGATCTTGGCCTGAATTGCCTTTGTCCTGATGTCTTGCTCCTGGGCTGCAAGGATCAGGCCTTCTGTCTCCTTCTTCAGGGTCCCATTCGTAAGCCAGAGGCAGGTCTTCTCCTTATCAGCTTTTCCTTCAATTTTGTCAAGGAACTTTCCATGCAATGTTTTGTTGTGCCAGCTGTCAGCTCTAGTTTGTATAGTTGTTGTTGTTGTTATTATTATTATTATTATTATTATTATTATTATTATTATTATTATTATTATTATCTATTATTATTATTATTATTATTATTATTATTATTATTATTATTATTATTATTATTAATTTCCACTTCTTAAGAGTGAAAGAGAAGGCCTCCCAAATGCAAAGTAATAAACAGATTAAGAATGTGAGAAATATAAACATGTATTTCCCGATAACACACTGATTTATTTATAAAGACTTTTTAATCAACGCATCAGAAGAACTATAATCGGCCTCCCACTGCCTCAAATGGTAGAGTCCTGTCCTCCCGCACCACCCCAGGTCCCTACCACCTTGTTCTCCACTTGCTTCAGCCAGACCTAAAGTGTTTTACATGGTTTTAATCCCCGGCTGCTGGTTAAGATGCTGTAAGCCGTTTAATGTGCTCTTAGCTTCCCTGCGGTGAACCTACCCCCAGAGGGATGTAGCAAAGAGGGATCAGGAATGGCAGGATTTAGTCATTTGCTTACCCAAGCCCAGATCAAAAATAAGCGAAAAGCCATTGGGAAAAAAAGGCAGAGAGAATCAGGAGGCGGGAGCCTTCGTTGCATTTGCGTAGAGGAGATCTACAGTCACATATTTATATTGTTACACCGCTATTGCGTTGAATACTGTTAGTATAACTACCTCCTTGAATGTGTGGGTTTAATCAATTCCCCTATTCCCTGACTCCCAAAAGTGGCCCATTGTGCTTTATACTGGTGAGGATCTGGAAAACCCAGTAGACTGACACTATGGACAACTGGATACCAAGGAGTCACTTTATCTATTCTTGTTTTGTTGAAGTCTTTCATGACCAAAATCACTGAGTTGCTGTGAGTTTTCTGGGCTGTATGGCCATGTTCCAGAAGCATTCTCTCCTGACGTTTTGCCCACATCCATGGCCCACATCTGAGAGGTTGTGGACCTCTCACTTCTGAGCCAGTAGGCTGTTAGGAATTGTGGGAGCTGGAGTCCAAAACACCTGGAGGGCCAAAGTTTGCCCAAGCCTGGTCTAAATCACAGGTAGGAATTGTGGGAGTTGAAGTCCAAACACCTGGAGGGCCGAAGTTTGCCCATGCCTTGTCTACATACACCGGTAGACTGTTAGAAATTGTGGGAGTTGGAGTCCAAAACTCCCAGAGGGCCAAAGTTTATCTATGCCTGGTGTAGATGCACTGGTAGGCTGTTAGGAATTGTGGGAGTTGGAGTCCAAAACACCTGGAGGACCAAAGTTTGCCCAAGCCTGGTCTAAATGCACAGATAGGAATGGTGGGAGTTGAAGTCCAAAACTCCTGGAGGGCCGAAGTTTACCCATGCCTTGTCTAGATACACTGGTAGACTGTTAGGAATTGTGGGAGTTGGAGTCCAAAATTCCTGGAGGGCCGAAGTTTGCCCATGCCTAGTCTAAACTGTTAAATTAATGCGGTTTCACACCACTTCATCATCATCATCATCATCATCATTTAATTACTTATTAATCGCCCTCCATCCAAGATGCTCTAGGCCAGGGGTCCCCAAACTAAGGCCCGGGGGCCACATGCGGCCCATCGAAGCCATTTATCCGGCCCCCACGGCACAAAAGAAGGGGGTTGGGCTATTATTATTATTATTATTATTATTATTATTATTATTATTATTATTATTATTTTATTGTATGGCACAGCAAACAAGATAAACATGCTGGATTTCGTAACACAAAATCACAAGTTGAAAACTTCCCAAGTGTCTAGGACTGTGTGATGTATTTTCGGGTGATGCGCGCAGATCCCAGTAGGGTGGCCTTTATTATTATTATTATTATTATTATTATTATTATTATTATTATTATTATTATCTTTGAGGCTGGGATGCCATCTGTCAGGGGTGCTTTGCTTGTGCTTTTGGTGCCCAAAGGCAGAAGGGGATTGGACTCAATGGCCCAAAGGGTCTCTTCCAACCCTCTTTATTGTTGTTGTTGTTTTTGTTGTTGTTGTTATTGCTTGGTGGCCAACTATAGTCTGGCCCTCCAATGGTCCGAAAGATCGTGAACTGGCCCCCTGTTTAAAAAGTTTGGGGACCCCTGCTCTAGGCGATTTACAAGATAAAATTGTAAAATTGAACTGAATGTTATGGAATCTTGGGAGTTGTGGTTTGCACTCTTTGGCAGGGAAGGCTCAAAACCTCATAGCCTTGAGCGATAGCCATTGGCATCCAACTGCATTAATACTCCAGTGTAGACACACAAAACAAAGCTTGGTGTAATAGGAGAAAGCATTTCGCCCACAATGAACCTCTCTGCCTGCTGGGATTTCAAGGCTAGCTTCATTTTCCGAGGAATATTCATAACCCTCTGCAGCAAGATTTCTTTTAAAGATGGCGAGGTTTCAGGAAATGTCAGATCCGAGGAACCCAAATTGCCTCTTGGTAAAACCGCCTTCTGATTCTTTCCGAGATGGAGCAAAGTAGATCTTACCGGGGGACCAAAATTAGAGCGATTCCCCCGTGGCCCCAAAGTACAAGGGGATATCCGCACCATCTCTTCCTCCAACGTTGCGCAAGGAACAGGAGCCCTCCGTCTCTCGTCTCAGAAGGCGGATTCCTTTCAAAGTGGTGTCGATGTTTCCCGGATAACATCATAGCAGCAACAGGAAGATAGCGCGGTTCCCCCAAGACCTTATTACAATTCGCGGAGACTTCATGGAATATCAATTATGGGCGGAAAAAGGAGCTGCAGCAACCTTCGAGCCCCATGGACGGAAGCAAGCTGGTGCCGTTTGCTGGGGTAACTTATTGCAAAGTGGGGGATTTTTGTCCACTTATCTACTCCCAAAACTGGGCAGCATCTTTATCATGCCCAAAACATGGCCATAGCTTCAGCCAATGGCTTTTCTTTGAGATTTCTGGGGTTCTGGTGACCAAAAGAAGCAAACAACAATATAGTTTGGGCCACCTTGGACCAGTTTGGGGGCACAACGTCCCCCTGAAAATCACACCCTGAACATTCAACAATGGGTGTTGAAGTGTGAGCCACACTTAAAGGGCTCAAAGGGGAGATGAACAATATTAGCTTTAGAAAGAGATGCTTCATATTTAAATGCAGAGGTTCATTGCGTTTCCCACGTTGTGTTGCAGTGAATCTGCTTTGGGTTTTAGTACAAACTTCATAGCCATCGAATCTGCTTTGGGAGCAAAATTGAGAGCCTTGGACAAAGCCTTTACTAAAATAAAACCTGGAGTAAAAAAAAAAGAGCAGATTGATTGTCCCACTGACATGTAAGCCACCAGTTGATGCTATCTAAGAGTTTGTCTACATTGTAGAATTAGTACATTTTGATCCCACTTGAACTGACATTGGTCAGGGCTATGGAATACTGCGATTTGTAGCCTGATGAGGCCCCAAGAGAATTCTAAAGACCTTGGAAAGCTACAACTCCCAGGAATCCAAGCCATGACAATTCATGTGGGGTCAAACTGCATCAATTCTACAGTGTAAATGGACCTCAAGAGAAACTCAAAACGCAGATGTCTATAGTCTACAGTGAAACATAAAAAGGATAGTATAGTACGTAATGTGTGAGTACTATGTTAGTAAAGATACCATAATCCCCTTCTTTGGCAGCTTGCATAACAAGTGCCACTAAAAGTTGTTTATATAGAAGATAATATTACATTACTAACATGGACCTCAAGAGAAGCCAAATGAGGTTCTCTAGCTGTTTTTGACTTATCCCATCAACGCTAGGCAGCTAATGGTGAGAAATGATAGGAACTGAAATCCCATGGATATACTCCCCAAACAAAGAACACTTTCTTTCTGTTGTGTAAATGTAGACACAGAACCACAACATCTCCAGATGTTGTCCGAAGGTCACCTAATGGGTCTCCAGGGCTGAGCAAGAACTCAAACCATAATCTCTCTAAGACCTAATCTGATACCCAAACCACATAAACATGCTGGCTTTCAAAGATATTCAAAGTAGATCCGTGGGGATATACACTTCCCTGAATACAACCAGATAAGGACAGCTCTCCTAACCATTAGGCTAACCTATCATTTGACCACCTCTAAATACAAAAGGTCCCAGGTTCAAATCCCGGGAGTGGAATGAGCGCCCGCTGTTAGCCCCAGCTCCTGCCAACCTAGCAGTTCGAAAACATGCAAATGTGAGTAGATCAATAGGTATCGCTCCGGCAGGAAGGTAACGGCGCTCTATGCAGTCATGCCGGCCACATGTCCTTGGAGATGTCTATGGACAATGCCGGCTCTTTGGCTTAGAAATGGAGATGAGCACCAACCCCCAGAGTTGGTCACAACTGGATTTAACGTCAGGGGAAACCTTTACCTTTACTAAATCTAAAGCTTTTTTTCTTCGCGTCAGGAGCAACCGGAGTTGCTTCTAGAGTGAGAGAATTGGCCATCTGCAAGGACGTTGCCCAGGGGACGCCTGGATGTTTTGGTGTTTTACCATCCTTGTGGGAGGCTTCTCTCATGTCCCCGCATGGAGCTGGAGCTTATAGAGGGAGCTCATCCACACTCTCCCCGGGTGGGATTCAGACATGACTGGACTTAACGTCAGGGGAAACCTTTACCTTTACTAAATCCAAAGCTTAAGAGTTGCTAGATGCCGGATTCAAAGCAACATGCATGAGGCACAGAGGGCATTCCACATTTAAGCCTATTCGCAAGGACAGTCTGTACAGGGAAGAGGGGAATGCCCAGCTGTATGAGAAGAAGGTCCCGTCGGGACACAAGCCAAGCCAAGCCTCGTCCTTTCCCTGCCTGGCATCGTGCCATCCAGCGTCCAGGTCGCTCCGCTCGGCTGCTGCACTTAACGGCTGCATTTATTATTATTACTATTATTATATTTCGCCCAGCGCTGGATCGGCATCCCAATTGCTGGCAGCCACCGGGATTTATTTGAACTGTCATCTTAAGGAATGGTTTTCCAAATGGGAGCCCAGGCATCAGCGCTGCTCCAAGACAGAAGGCCACCCCCTGCCAGAGAACACGGCGTGCCTTCCAGCCTGGTTTGCGTCATGAAGGATGGGGAGACCCAGGGAGGTGGAGGAGAAAAGTGCAGCAAGGTACAAAGAGGATGGGAGCTGCAATCCAGCCACAACTGGGGAGGGACTGTCATCCATGCATTGGTTAGAAAAGCAAAGAGAGGGAGACAAGTGGAAGGAATGGCTATTTATGCAACAGTGGCATCAAGTATTAACTCTTGTGTTATTACCTTATTGTGTTTTCACTTGTGTATATTGTGCAAATGTATTTATGTCATTACTTCTGTGAATTATGTTTACTGGGCTTTGCCACCCCAAGTCCCCGCAAAGAGATGGTGGCGAGGTATAAATAAAGTTGTTGTTGTTGTTATTATTATTATTATTATTATTATTATTATTATTATTATTATTATTATTATATTGTATGACACAGCAAACAAGATAGATATGCTGGATTTCGTATCACAAAATCACAAGTCGAACACTTCCCAAGTGTCTAGGACTGTGTGATGTATTTTCGGATGATGCGCGCAGATCCCAGCAGGGTGGCCTTTTGCAGTTGGCATATCGTAATTTTGTCACGCCAGTCATCACAGTTGTGGAAAAGAAAAAGGTTTGGATCATTGATGTCGCCATCCCAGGTGATAGTCGCATTGACGAAAAACAACAGGAAAAACTCAGCCGCTATCAGGACCTCAAGATTGAACAGCAAAGACTCTGGCAGAAACCAGTGCAGGTGGTCCCGGTGGTGATGGGTACATTGGGTGCCGTGCCAAAAGATCTCAGCCGGCATTTGGAAACAATAGACATTGACAAAATCACGATCTGCCAACTGCGAAAGGCCACCCTACTGGGATCTGCACACATCATCCGAAAATACATCACACAGTCCTAGTGTTCGACTTGTGATTTTGTGATACGAAATCCAGCATGTCTATCTTGTTTGCTGTGTCATAATAAAATAAAATAAAATAATAATAATAATGTGATCGGCACATTGAGTGCCGTGCCAAAACATCTCAGCCAGCATTTGGAAACAATAGACATTGACAAAATCACAATCTGCCAACTGCAAGAGGCCACCCGACTAGGATCTGTGCGCATCATCTGAAAATACATCACACAGTCCTAGACACTTGGGAAGTGTTCGACTTGTGATTTGGTGATATGAAATCCAGCATATCTATCTTGTTTGCTGTGTCATAAAATAATAATAATAATAATAATAATAATAATAATAATAATAATAATAATAATAATACACAATCCTAGACACTTGGGAAGTGTTGGACTTGTGATTTTGTGATACGAAATCCAGCATATCTATCTTGTTTGCTGTGTCATAAAATAATAATAATAATAATAATAATAATAATAATAATAATAATATCTATCTTGTTTGCTGTGTCATAATAATAATAATAATAATAATAATAATAATAATAATAATAATAATACATCACACAGTCCTAGACACTTGGGAAGTGTTGGACTTGTGATTTTGTGATACAAAATGCAGCATATATATCTTGTTTGCTGTGTCATAAAATAATAATAATAATAATAATAATAATAATAATAATAATAATAATAATATCTATCTTGTTTGCTGTGTCATAATAATAATAATAATAATAATAATAATAATAATAATAATAATAATAATACATCACACAGTCCTAGACACTTGGGAAGTGTTGGACTTGTGATTTTGTGATACGAAATGCAGCATATCTATCTTGTTTGCTGTGTCATAATAAAATAATAATAATAATAATAATAATAATAATAATAATAATAATAATAATAATACATCACACAGTCCTAGACACTTGGGAAGTGTTGGACTTGTGATTTGGTGATACGAAATGCAGCATATCTATCTTGTTTGCTGTGTCATAATAAAATAATAATAATAATAATAATAATAATAATAATAATAATAATAATAATAATAATAATACATCACACAGTCCTAGACACTTGGGAAGTGTTGGACTTGTGATTTTGTGATATGAAATCCAGCATATCTATCTTGTTTGTTGTGTCATACAATAAAATAATAATAACAACAACAACAACAACTCCAGTAGAACTGTTGAATTGATTGTGGAAAGGTGAGCCAACAAATAGGCAAATGCTCCAGTGTTTCCACTCTAGTTGGGACTAAGAGCACCCTTCAGCTAAAAAAGCCAATGGGATTCTGTCCTGCATCAATAGGGGAATAGCGTCTAGATCCAGGGAAGTCCTGCTCCTCCTCTATTCTGCCTTGGTCAGACCACACCTGGAATACTGTGTCCAATTTTGGGCACCACAGTTGAAGGGAGATGTTGACAAGCTGGAAAGCGTCCAGAGGAGGGCGACTAAAATGATTAAGGGTCTGGAGAACAAGCCCTATGAGGAGCGGCTTAAAGAGCTGGGCATGTTTAGCCTGCAGAAGAGAAGGCTGAGAGGAGACATGATAGCCATGTACAAATACGTGAAGGGAAGTCATAGGGAGGAGGGAGGGAGCTTGTTTTCTGCTGCCCTGCAGACTAGGACACGGAACAATGGCTTCAAACTACAGGAAAGGAGATTCCACCTGAACATCAGGAAGAACTTCCTCACTGTGAGAGCTGTTCGACAGTGGAACTCTCTCCCCGGGGCCGTGGTGGAGGCTCCTTCCTTGGAGGCTTTTAAGCAGAGGCTGGATGGCCATCTGTCGGGGGTGCTTTGAATGCGATTTCCTGCTTCTTAGCAGGGGGTTGGACTAGATGGCCCATGTGGTCTCTTCCAACTCTACTATTCTATGATTCTATGATTCTAGGGGAATCTCCCTCTTTTGTGCCCAAAGATCCCAAAGGGATTAAAGTCAGGACATGGCATGCGGTGAGCAAAGAGTTAAGCCGCGACCTAGAAAGGCAAAAGAGGTCACTGCGGTGCCGATGCCGCCTTCTGGGGGCTGCTGCTGGGAGGCCCCTGCGAGCCCATCCTTGGCAACTTCTTTGCCAGCTGAGACCAGGGTTAAATAAAACCCATCGGTGCCTCCAAGCTGGCGCCTTTTGCGGGAGGGGAACGTGGGGGAGGAGAGCGCAAGCAGCACAGATTTGTTCGGCTCCAGCATCCCACTCTTGTTGTTTGCAAAGCTCTGCACCACACTGTACAGCTGGGGGAGGCTGGACTGATGAATTCAAAAGCACATTTTATGGGTGCAATGGAATCATAGAGTTGGAAGAAACCGCTCGGACATCCAGTCCAACCGCCTGCCTTGCAGGAAAAGAACAATCTAAGCATCCCTGACAGATGGCCATCCAGCTTCTGTTTAAAGGTCTCCAAAGAAGACAAGTTCTTAGATTTATCATTATTATTATTATTGACACAATGACGTAGTATGACACAGCAAACAAGATAGATATGCTGGATTTCGTATCATAAAATCACAAGTCGAACACTTCCCAAGTGTTTAGGATGATAATAATAATAATTAAATAATTATTAAATCAGTAGTGATTATTAAATCAGTAGTGATTTAAAAGCCTCAGAGGGTTTTTAATAATCTATCCTGTATTTATTACGATTTTACCATTTATGTGTTTTAAATGCAATTTTTTATCCAGTATTTTTGTTTTAATTGATATATTGTATTACTGTTTTATCTTTTTATAGTGTGATTTGTATTATGTTGCCTATATTTTGTCCTATGTTGTTTGGGCCTCTGCCCCATGTAAGCCGCCCCGAGTCCCCGCGGGGAGATGGTGGTGGGGTATAAATAAAGTTTTTATTATTATTATTATTATTATTATTATTATTATTATTATTATTATTATTGCAGCTGGTTACTAGCCAGCTGCGCCACAGCCCAGCCCATAATAATGTTATTATAGTTATAGTTATAGGGCTAGGAAATAATAATAATAATTATTATTATTATTATTATTATTATTATTATTATTATTTCCTAGCCCTATAACTATAACTATAACAACATTAATATGGACTGGGCTGTGGCGTAGCTGGCTAGTAACCAGCTGCAATAAATCACTACTGATCGAGAGGTCATGAGTTCGAAGCCCGGGTCGGGCTAAGCCCCTAGCCCGGCTTGCTGTTTACCTAAGCAGCCCGAAAGACAGTTGCATCTGTCAACTAGGAAATTTAGGTACACTTTATGCAGGGAGGCTAATTTAACTAATTTACAACTCCATAAACCTGCCAGCAGCATGTGGAAAGGAATGAGGAAGTACAACACTTGGTGTCACTCTTGGATGATGAAGCAACAGCTCCCCCTGTGGCCGGAATCAAGCATACCCTCATGAAGCTGGAAACGTTAAAATTGCCTCTGTGTGTGTCTATACTGTATGTTGTTTGTCTGATGGCATTGAATGTTTGCCATATATATGTTCATTGTAATCTGCCCTGAGTCCCCTTCAGGGTGAGAAGGGCGGGATATAAATACTGTAAATAAATAAATAAATTATTATTATTATTATTATTATTATTATTATTATTATTATTATTATTATTTTCTAGCCCTGTAACTCAGCCCCAAACCTGTCAATCTCGTGAATCCCACCTAATTAATTTGCTTAAAACATATTAATGGTTTATTCTGCAGTTATATGTTTGTGATTTCGATATGTGATATATGATATATTTTATGTGATATATTTTTATACATATGTGAGGCATTGGATTTTGCCATTTATTATGTTGAAGACCGCTTTGAGTCCCCCCAGGGGTGAGAAACGCAGTATAGAAAGAAATGCAGGTAATAATAATAATAATAATAATAATAATAATAATAATAATACAGTAGAGTCTCACTTATCCAAGCTAAACAGGCCGGCAGAACCTTGGATAATAAGGAGGGATTAAGGAAAAGTCTATTAAACATCAAATTAGGTTATGATTTTACAAATTAAACACCAAAACCTCATGTTATACAACACATTTGACAGAAAAAGTAGTTCAGTACGCAGTAATGTTATGTTATAATTACTGTATTTACAAATTTGGCACCAAAATATCACAATATATTGAAAACATTGACTTCAAAAATGCCTTGGATAATCCAGAACCTTGGATAAGCGAGTCTTGGATAAGTGAGACTCTACTGTTGTTGTTGTTGTTATTATTATTATTATTATTATTATTACATCACACAGTCCTAGACACTTGGGAAGTGTTCGACTTGTGATTTTGTGATATGAAATCCAGCATATCTATCTTGTTTGCTGGGTCATAATAAAATAATAATAATAATAATAATAATAATAATAATAATAATAATAATAATAATAGAATGTATCTCTGGGCACTTCTACATTGGAGAATTAATGCACTAAATGTCATAGCTGATTGCTATGGAACCTATGGAGATTCAGTCTGGGCAGAGATGGCGAAAGACCTCAGAGAACTACAACTCCTACAACTTTGCAACATTGAGCCATGGCAGCTCAAGTGGTTGCAAACTGAATCATTTAAAACAGTGTAGATGCACCCTGAAAGAGAAAGCTTCCTAGAGAGATGTTCTGTAGAGTTTAAAAAACAAAAACTCGGGCTGTGGCGCAGGCTGGAGAGCAGCTGCAATGAATCACTGCAATGAATCACTCTGACCAGGAGGTCATGAGTTCGAGGCCCGCTCGGAGCCTATGTTTGTTTGTCTTTGTTCTATGTTAAAAGGCATTGAATGTTTGCCTATATGTGTAATGTGATCCGCCCTGAGTCCCCTTCGGGGTGAGAAAGAAGGGCGGAATATAAATGCTGTAAATAAATCTATATATATAAAAGAGTGATAGCATCACGGCGACCCACAAAACAACAAAACTACAGGCCCTCCAACCTCGAAATTTGACGACACAACCCATCATCCACGGCTCTAGGTTGATACAACAAAACGAAAAGAAAAATTAAGTCCTAATTAGAGAGAGAGAGGAATAATTGCTTTTATCCAATTGCTGCCAGTTAGAAGGCTAAGCTCCTCCAACTTGGTCTCCTAGCAACCCAATAAAAAATAATAAAAAAACACTAAAAAATAATTAAAAACGCTAAAAAATTAATACAATAAAATACTATAATAACAGAAAATAACTAAAAATAATACAAGAAAATAATAAAATATAATAAATAAAAAGATAACTTACAATGAAATTAATTAAAAAATACAAATAACGTCAAATAAAAATTACACAACAATTTTTAACCAATACCACCACCACTTTGCCACAGCAACGCGTGGCCGGGCACAGCTAGTAATAAATAAATAAAAACAACCAACCTACAAATCCCAGGATCCCACAGCATTGAGCCAAAGCAGTTGAAATGGTGTCAAACTGCATTAAATCCACAATGTAGATGTGCCCCTCAACACAATGACTTAGGAGTCCATTGTACCAAACAAATCTGTACACATATTTATTTTTGCAAACCATTTCAGATTTCATATAGGATCATATGAAAGATGTCTTGATCCTGCCAAGTGCATGAGATACACTCACCTGCCCAACCATTCTTCCAGCTACAATATCAATATAAAGAATAACTTATTAAGAGGAGAGAAAATTCAGCTGTCACTTTTAGGGAGAATCGCAGTAATAAAAATGAATGCTTTGCCAAGAACGCTGTTTTTATTTCAGACGGCCCTGCCTTTGATTAACGGTAAGCCATTAAGCCATAGTGGAAAGATCTACTGTAATGCATATAGCGATAGAAGAAAGGGAGAGCCAAATATCAGATTTTAGAAGATGCAAAACAAAGAGTACTGAGATGACCGGATTGGAGACTGTAATTTTTTTTTTTGGCATGTTGTCTGGTTTGATTGAAAGAATGGGTGACAAATAAGCATTGAAAGGGCCTGGCCTGAGATTCGGATGGCAAGGATATTCACGGCAGCAAAAGGTTAAAGTTAATGTCGATTTTAATTATAATTATATGAGACTTTTTAAGACCAATGACTAAATAAAGACCTAAGATGAGTGACATACTGTATATCCTTATGGCACCAAAAGATTAAAGTAAATATCAAATATATTAATCACTTATGACGTAACATCTTCGGAATATGGACTAGATAATGACTGCGTTGTGCTCTAAGATCCCTCTCTGCATCTAACTCAGGAAGCCTTTGATAAGAAGGAAAAAATAATAGCAAATAGATGTTAGAATCAACTTCCTTTCATATAGAATAGAATCATAGAATTGGAAGGTCACCTAGTTCAATTCTACTCCGACATACAGGAAGACACAATTCAAACCCTCCTGACAGATGCCCATCCTCTGTGTCAAAATATACACATATGGAAGGGCTCTCCAAGGGCCATCCAGTCCAACCCTCTTCTGCTGTGCAGGAGTACACAATTGAAGCCCTCCTGACAGATGTCCATCCAGCCTCTGTCTTAAACAGAATATATAGAAGGATCTCCGATCTCTGAGGATGCCAGCCATAGAGGTGGGCGAAACGTCAGGAGAGAATGCTTCTGGAACATGGCCTTACAGCCCGGAAAACACACAACTCTCCAAGGATCATCCAGTCCAACCCTCTTCTGCTATGCAGGAGTACACAATCGAAGCCCTCCTGACAGATGTCCATACAGCCTCTATATGAAAGTGATCTCCATGGACGATCCATTCCAACCCTCTTCTGCTATGCAGGAGTACACAATTAAAGCTCTCCTGACAGATGTCCATCCAACCTCTATATGGAAGGGATCTCCATGGACCATCCAGTCCAACCCTCTTCTGCTATGCAGGAATACACAATTAAAGCTCTCCTGACAGATGTCCATTCAACCTCTATATGGAAGGGATCTCCAAGGATCATCCAGTCCAACCCTCTTCTGCTGTGCAGGTGTACACAATGAAAGCCCTCCTGACAGATGTCCATCCAACCTCTATATGAAAGGGATCTCCAAGAATCACTCAGTCCAACCCTCTTCTGCTGTGCAGGTGTACACAGTGAAAGCCCTCCTGACAGATGTCCATCCAACCTCTATATGGAAGGGATCTCCAAGGATCATCCAGTCCAACCCTCTTCTGCTATGCAGGAGTACAAAATTAAAGCTCTCCTGACAGATGTCCATCCAACTTCTATATGGAAGGGATCTCCGTGGTGGACCCATTCCAACCCTCTTCTGCTATGCAGGAGTACACAATGAAAGCCCTCCTGACAGATGTCCATCCAACCTCTATATGGAAGGGATCTCCATGGACTATCCAGTCCAACCCTCTTCTGCTATGCAGGAGTACACAATGAAAGCCCTCCTGACAGATGTCCATCCAGCATCTGTCTTAAACAACACATATGGAAGGGATCTCCAAGGATCATCCAGTCCAACCCTCTTCTGCCATACACCATTGAAGCCTTCCCAATAGATGGCCATTCAGCCTCTGTTGGAAAAACTCCAGAGAAAGAGGCAAAGGAGTAGAAAGGGTTTCCACTGAGCTTAATGTAACCTTGTAATCGTAAGATTTGAACTTCTTGGGACCGATTGCAATGGGAAGGGATAGCTTTGCATCTTCCACTCTCAGATACAGATCTGGTAGCTGAATCATCCATTAGTTACAAAGTCGACACCAGGATACAAACACATCTTGTAATTTAGAGAAAAGCGCTGGAATCAACAGGAGCGAACGCTCTTCTTCAAAGCACTGCAGGATTTTGAGAAACCACAGGATTTCTCGGCGAGAATCAAGCATCGAAACTCAGGCGAGGAGGAGGAAGACAACTCAGGGCCGACGCATGGAACTGACTCATTGCTCTCGCTCACCACCAGCATCCCAAAATATATTCTTTTTGTTTTTATCACTTGCACACACTGACATTTCCCTCCCTCTTTTTGCTCATCTTTCCCAAACGAAGCAGCTCAGCCTGGTTAGCAGAGCAATGGTTTGATATCTGCTTCGTCTTCGTTGATGGTCTCCCATCATAGCATGAGCCGTAGCTTAACCTGCTTAGCTTCCAACATCAGATAAAGCCTGAACAGTGATGAAACACGCATTGCAATGGCACATACAGGTATCTTCTTACATTGGTTGCATCATAGAAAAACATGACTGTAGTATTGACTTATCAGCCAGTCTCTGAGTTTTGATGACAAAATTCCCATCTGGAAATAAACTGCGAATAAACTACTCTTATTGTCTTGGGAGAAGAAAATCCTTTTAAAAAAAAAAAAAAAAGCAATCCTAGGACAAATTATTTGCTATTGCTATAGTGCATCCATGAGGCTGGGTCTAAATATGCCAAAAGCACTAAATCCCATCTGGTCTTGGAAGCTAAGCAGGGTCAGCCCTGGTTAGCATTTGGATGGGGGACCGCCCCATCTGACCACATCTGACTGAGAAGATCCTATGACATTTATGGGGTCACCATAAGTCAACGTAGAACTTTTAGGTGCACACAAAGGCATCCAATCCCATCTGGTCTTGGAAGCTAAGCAGGGTCAGCCCTGGTTAGCATTTGGATGGGGGACCGCCCTATCTGACCACATCTGACTGAGAAGATCCTATGACATTTATGGGGTCACCATAAGTCAACGTAGAACTTTTAGGTGCACACAAAGGCATCCAATCCCATCTGGTCTTGGAAGCTAAGCAGGGTCAGACCTGGTTAGCATTTGGATGGGAGACCACCAACCAAAACTAGTACGGTAGGCCACATTTCACAGCAAGGAACTGGTAAAAAAACTTGTGCCTAAGGTTTTCTCTGGAATTTATGGGGCCGCACTATTTGGCTTGAAGGCACATACACATATCTATAATAATAATAATAATAATAATAATAATAATAATAATAATAATAATAATAATAATAATATATACCGGTCTATCTCCTCAAGTGACTCAGGGCAAGGAACATAGCAAGGAAACCATACAACAACTTAAAACCATACAAAAACTAAACATAATACAATGATGAACATAAATACACAAAACATGCAAATCAATTAACTACAGACTTAAGAACGAATAACAAAATACTCCATCAACGGGCCAAGATACAGTGTCCAGGGCTTCTATAGGTCACATAATGCAAATGGAGCACCCAAAACGCAGCACTTCATGACAGAAAGCTTGACTAATATCTAGACACATGTTCGTGAGAACTCTATGGGCTTCTTATACACGTATGTCAAGCAACAACTTGTACCAGTTCCAAAGCCAACCAGTTTCACTGGTGTAGTTTCGTCCTTGTCCTGCAGGAGGCAGCAGAGAACACTTCTGCCCAGAACTAACCCACCTTTCAATGTATATATATATTTATGTGCATATATTAAAAATTGTTTAATAGTTTATGTAAAACGGCTTAGGAGTTGGAAGTGGAGCAGTGAATCAATACACTTGAGGTTCTCTAGCCACTGAAACAGCCTTCATTGGTCTGAGACAATTAAAAACCTTTCACTCTGTTGTCGAAGGCTTTCATGGCCAGAATCACTGGGTTGCTGTGAGTTTTCCGGGCTGTATGGCCATGTTCCAGAAGCATTCTCTCCTGACGTTTCACCTGCATCTATGGCAGGCATTCTCAGAGGTAGTGAGGCCTGTTGGAAACTAGTCAAGTGGGGTTTATATATCTGTGGAATAATGTCCAGGGCGGGAGAAAGAACTCTTGTCTGTTTGAACAAAATCTGGCTACCAGTATTTTTAAAAATCTCTAAAATCAGAGCAGTAAATAAAGAACAACACTCAAAAAACAGACATAGATCAATCAGGGCCAGCTAACGTCTCCCAACAAAAGATTTCCCAAGGCAGTAAGCAGCCAGGCCTTGAAGCTACAAGGCTATTCAGTGCTAATCAAGGAGGCCAATTGAAACATTAAAGTGTTCCTTCTCCCACCCTGGACATTCCACAGATATATAAACCCCACTTGCCTTCTTTGGGGACTTCTAAGCAGAGGCTGGATGGCCATCTGTCGGGGATGCTTTGAATGTGACTTTCCTGCTTCTGGGCAGGGGGTTGGACTGGATGACCCGTGAGGTCTCTTCCAACTCTATGATCCTATGATTTCAACATACCTCATTGCCTTTGAGAATGCCTGCTGTAGATGTGGGCGAAACATCAGGAGAGAATGCTGCTGGAACATGGCCATACAGCCCGGAAAACTCAGAGCAACCCTTGCACTCTGTTATGTTATCAAGGTGGCTATTGAAACATTCACACCTTCCTCAGTTTGAGGTAGGTGTCAATGTTTTAATTGACAACTTTGATTAGCATTGAATAGCCTTGCAGCTTCAAGGTCTGGCTGCTTCCTGTCTGAGGAAATATTTTGTTGGAAGGTGTTAGCTGGCTCTGATTCATGCCTGGAATGCTTCTGTTTTCTTAGTGTTCTTTATTTACTGCAATTTATATATATATTTATGTTTATATGTTTTATGCTTTACATGGTTTTATTGTATGTATGTGTAAGTGTGTACGTATTGTATGTTTTACATGTTTTGATATGGTCAAAAGTGACTAATCAATAAAGAACTGTATTGTATATGTTTTATGATTATCTGTTTATTCACATTTGTTTTTGTGTTTAATGTTTTAATTGCTGTATTTTAACTGATGTATGTTTTTAATGTTGGGAACTGCTCTGAGTCCCTTGAGGACTCATAAAGTTTTTTTTAATTATTATTATTATTATTATTATTATTATTATTCATACACTATATATTGGAGCCCCCATTGGCGCAGTGGGTTAAAACACTGAGCTGCTGAACTTGCTGACCGAAAGGTCGGCGGTTCAAATCCGGGGAGCGGGGGGAGCTCCCACTGATAGCCCCAGCTTCTGCCAACCTAGCAATTCGAAAACATGCAAATGTGAGTAGATTGATAGGT